>NC_137786.1:197344750-197944750 GCF_963383645.1 Muscardinus avellanarius | reverse complement strand
GTACACAGTAAATTAGTGAGACCCTGTTCCAAAATTTTTTAAAAATAAAATAGTTTGGAGGTATAGATAAGAGGTAGAATGTACCTGCCCACTACACTGAAAAAAATAAAAGCACTATCCTTAGCCATGATATTGTATTCTTATGGATTAAAAAGTATCTTACTGAGATAGGCTTATCTGGGCATGATGGATCATGTTTTATAATATCAGGAGGCTATTGCTTGAATAACAAAGAAAAATCCCACATCTTGCTTTTATAAACATATGTGTACTAATCATTCTCAGATATTATAATATTTTGTTTTCTCAACTGATCTTTTCATATTTTATGTCTTTTCATATTTTCCCTTAACATTGCTAATACTGCCTGTGAGAATATTTGAATATTGAGTATAACAACTATCTGAAATTAATTTTGTTAAGAGATTCTTTAAAAAGATTATAATTAGTCAGGCATGGTGGCATACATAACCCAATACTGAGAGGCTGAGACAGGAGGATTGTGGTTCAGCTACTTAGTGAGATATTCTACAACTTAGTGAGACCTACTTTCAAAATAAAAAATAAAAATTAGGGCTGAGGATGTAGCTCAGAGGTAAAATGCCCCTAGGTTCCATCCCTGATACTGCAAAATATAAGGATTGTTTTTAAGAAACATTATTTTTAAAAAGTTTAATCTGACAAAAAAGTGATATTTTGTCAATGATATCAATAGATCCAGAAAAGAGAAGCTTGTATATAGCAATAAATTACTACTACATTCTATAAATAGCCTGTTTAGTTCACAGAAATCCTAAGGACTTTTCTGAGTAACTATTAATAGCCAAGAAGTAAAGAGGGATCTTTGTGAAATTTGACAGGACTGGAAATGTAGGCGAAATCTCTTCTTTTCAGAAAATTCTGTAAGCACAGAGCTTCTAGGACTGTCCTTTAAAAAAAAAAAAAATGGATTGATGGGGTGTGTCCATACAGCACCTAAGGAGATGCAGCCTTCCTCGGGCCTGAGCGGCCTACAGCCTAAGGCAAAACTTTAAGTAAAGTGATTCAGCAGAAAAGGGGCAAAGATGGTGCCTGGAGGAAGCTATAAAGGTGTGGTTTCCCTATTCATTATGGGTGGGGAGACTGAGCAGTTTTCCCTTTAAAGGAGGTTCCGCACACATGAACGGCTCATGTACTAGCCTGGGATTGGCTGTGAGCTACATGCTAGTGATCTTTATCCCGGATAGGCTAGGCTATTTCTCATGGGAATTCCCCTCATGGTATGGTGATATATATATATATATATATATATATATATATATATATATATATTTGCTTGGAGAGAGATAAATGAGATCTTGCTTGACTTGACTCCCAGCTCGTGGGTTTGTATTCGAGTCATCGGTACTCATCATCTCGCCAAGCCCTGCCAGCTGTCGGGCTGGATTCCCGACAATGGATGCATCATATTTATGCATTCTAATAAGATTCAAAATGATAATCTCAAATTTACACACATCTTGATATGTTTTCCTCCACACCACTCCCTTCTCATGCACACTAGTGCAACTGGTAATAATACATTGACATAGAAACATACCATCATTTAGTCTATTTCCTTCCTCAGTCCTCCACTTCTCTCCTCCTTCTTCTTCCCCTGATCTCTCTTCTCATTTTCATTAAGTTCCTTTTCTTTCCTATTTTCTCTCTAGAAGAAATTGGGTCAGTGATTTTCTGAGTCTGACTGATCTCACTTAGCATGATGTTATCAAGTTTCATCCATGTTTTTCTGAAAATGACATAATTTTGTTTTTTATAGCTGAGTAAAACTTCATTGTGTGCATACACATTTTCTTTAACCATTCATCTATTGGTGGTCACTAGGTTGGTTCCATAACTTGATGATGATTAATTGTGCTGCTGTAAGTATGGATATGCGTTTGTCACCATGGCATTCTAACTTTTTTGGAATGATAACAAGGGTAATGGTATAGCTGGGTGAGGTGGTCCCATTCTCAGTCTTTTGAGAATCCTCTATACTAATTTTCATTTAAAACTCCACCAATAGCGTATACATGTCCCTTTATTTCCTCCACAGCCTGTCCAAGCTTATTATTGTTGAGATTCTTGATGATTTCAAGGGCTTCTCTTGGTTTTGAGCCAAGTGGTGTATTTTATCCTACACAAGGATAAAGGTAGTTTTACAGTTCAGCAATTCTTTCTCTCCCTTTGTCTTCCTCTTCTTTATCCTCTACTAATATTACCTGACTGCAAGTTTCATGTACCACATTTCTATATGTATAAAAATTACTGACAGATAATGGAGGCATTCATCAGAGAAGAACCAGCTCAGTATGGAAATAAAAAACATAACCATAGTTAAATTTAGTTGCACAAAATACCCGCTATTTATATTTTCAATAAAGATTGCAATATTTTTAACCTATGCCACAATCACATGTTCAAAATTTTGTTCAAACCATTTAAAATATGTCATTAGAAAAATTAAATTTTGTTATTGTTCTATTGTGAAATAAACTCCTCTATTGGGCTATTGTCATTGTTTAGACCATTGTGTGTGTTTGTGTGTGTGTGTGTGTGTGTGTGTTGTGTGTGTGTGTGTGTGTGTGTGTGTGTGTGTGTGTGTACGCACTATTGGAAATAGAACCCAGAGGCATTATACCTCTGAGATACACTCCCAGATCAATTTTATTTCTTATTTGGAAACAAATCTCGCTAGGACAATAAGAGTTTTACTACTTACTGAGACTGTCCTCAAACCTGTGATCTTTTTGTCTCAGCCTCTCAAGTACTAGGATTACAAGTATGTACCACCACACTTGGGTATCCAAAGTTTCAATAAATTATTTCTATCTTTTGCTCTTGTGATTTCCTTCTTTCACCTTTATTTTTCTTTCTTTTATCTTTGAGTGTGTTAAAATTAGTTATTAACTACTTATAATTTTAAATATTTTCAAAGCTTGATTTATTATTTTAATGAGTATAATACAAAATATATGTTAGTTAATAATACATGCTTTTATTTTCCTAGTAGAATTTTTCTTTGATGTAATTAAAGATATCTTAATATATTGTGATTTAGAGGGCAGATGGGATATTATTGGCAAAACATATATATTCTTATGGGTTAAAATGTTGGCAAAAAAGTGTTTTGCCTTTTAATTTCTTTCCTGTCACATGTCTCACAAAAAATATAAGTTAAAGTTTAAAGCAGAAAAATTGAAACAAATTTGTAAAAGCTACAAAATTGCATACAGGAACTGCAGCTCCCATCTTTTTCAAAATAAGAAACTTTTATTTTAACAAGGAAATCTAAGACCTGTGATTCACAAGTGGTGTGTGAGTATGTTTTATTCATTCTCCAAATGGCTGTTTTGATGAATTATAGATGTCAGTTTTCTCAAATGCACTAAAGAAACTTCTTACAAGCATCTTTCAGCTAAGACATATGCACACCCCACCCCAACAGTTCTGGTGAACTTGCTCAGAAATCTAATAGAGTACTGCCTTTACCTGATGCCTTTGCAGTCAATTCCAGTGGGAGAGAATAAAGTTTCAAGATTGGAGCTTTGAATCCCAAATGCACAGTACCTGATATATTGGATCATGTAAGAGATTTATCATTCATTAAAATGCATTTAAATGTGACCATAGTATAAAGGGCTTACATTATATTTCTCCTTGGTTTTAATTGCTAGAGAATCCTTAAGTGATACTCTTTTTATTTTTTTCAGTACTGAGGATGGAACCCAGGGGCATTCTACCTCCAAGCTACTCCCCCACAGGGTCTCAATGAATTGCAAAGGACCTCACTAAGTAGCTGAGGCTGTCTTCGAACTGTGATCCTACAGTCTCAGCCTCCCAAATGCTGGGATTACAAGCATGCACTACTACCCCGGCTGAAAGTGATACTTTTAACAGACACACATAAGCAAAGCCTTAATTTTAAGGCCTCCATCCAATGGAAATGGATAAAAAAAAAAAAAATGCTTCCTTTTGAATTTTTCAGCATGCCTTGTTTTCATGAACTATTAATGCAATGTTGTAGAAATGGGTTTAATTAACAGGCAAGAGCAGCAACAACTATTAGTTCTGCTGCCTGCTTGTGATGACTAAAAGAGTTCCACAGTAAAGGACCCTGACAATTGTGACACCATTTTGCTTTGAGACTGAACTCCATTTTGTAACTGTCCTTTGACCATCCCTCATGTTCTCAGTAAAGCCACAAAAACCTCTGGAATGCATCACCCTGAACATGAGCCAATCAAAAGTTAGCCAGAAATTCCAAGGCAGTCTGGGCAGAATAGATAACATGTTTAAAAGTAGATAAGATGCTTGAGCTGCTTTTGTCACTGAATACCAATCCCTGATTAAAAGTCACCCAATCATGTAACTACTACTATGAAATTTCCCAACCCCTACCCCAACCACAATAAAAGCTTTGTCTAACTGCTGCTCAAGGGTCTCTATACGGATCCACTGTATCGGTGAGGTCTGAGAGTCAGAGCTTAAGCCCAAATAAAGGCTCTCTGCTTTTACATACAGGGACTGTCTGTTGGTGGTCTTTGGGGAGTTCTTGAACTGGGCATTACAACAGCAGTCAAGTTTCTTCTTGAGTATGAGAAATGCTCATGCATGCAGAGTCAACAATTCAGGGCATCTTGTTACAAGGACTTAAACTCAGTGATAAGGTTTACATGTGTAGGCTGAAGTATATGGCCAGGCCATCACTAGCAGTGAAAATGCATAGACACAAGGAGGATTTGGAGATGGTTTAGAAAGTAAAAGAAGGAAAGCTGAATGTTAAGCCTAAGAGATAAAAAAAAATAAATGGTAAGCAAAGCCAAAAAATATTTTATAAGCCAAAAATGAAAGAACTGCTGGGTATGATGGTAAATACTTATCCCAGTGCTTGGGAGGCTAAGTCAGGCAGATCACAAGTTCAAGGCCAGACTCAGCAACTTGGTAAGACCCTCAGCAATTTATCAAAATCCTCAGCAGCTTAGCAAAACTTGATTCAAAATAAAAACTTAAAATGGCTGTGGGATGTAGCTTGGAGGTAGACTACACCCGGGTTTGATATCCAGTACAAAAGAAAGAGAGAGAGAGAGAGAGAGAGAGAGAGAGAGAGAGAGAGAGAGAGAGGAAATGAAGGAAAGGAAGGAAGAAAGGAAGGAGGGAAGGAAGGAAGGTCAGACTAGATGTTGGATGTTGAATAGAAGTTAGATTTTAAAATAAAACTATAACATATAGCTATAGTACATGTATGTACATATGTATGTATGTGTGTATGTGTGTATACATATATAATTTTGTGATAGAAAATGAATCTGCATGAGAAAATTATTTATTTATTTATTTATTTTTATTATTTTTATTTTACATATATTTTTTTATTGAAAGCAAATGTTATACATTTAATCTGTATTTGGTGCCCTCCCCCCCCTCGTTTTCCCTTCCTCCCTCCCAACACTTAATACCCAGGCTAACCTTGCTATATTCGTACTTTTACACCTATCTGGAAGTAGCCCCTCATCAATCAAGTTCAGCCTCCTTCCTCTCTTAGTTTTCCATTCAAACTTTGCTGAGATTTCCCTTCCATTATCTGGAGTCCCTCTGGTATCCCCAATGCTCACTCGTTTGGGCATATTAGAGGAAACATATGTCCCTTCTCTTTCTGAGTTTGGCTGATCTCACTTAACATAATGCTTTCCAGCACTTTCCATCTTCTTACAAATGACGTGATTTTGTTCTTCTTTATAGCTGAATAGAATTCCATTGTTTGTATTTCCCGTAACTTTGCAAACCATTCATCTGTTGATGGGGGCCTAGGTTGGTTCCATATTTTGGCTATTACAAATTGTGCTGCTATGAACATAGGTATGCATATGTTGCTGTAGTACTCTGTCTTCAACCCCTTTGGAAAAATACCCAGGAGTATTAAAGCTGGATCATATGATGGATCTATTCCCAGTTTTCTAAGGAATCTCCAGACAGATCTCCATAGTGGTTGAACTAGTTTGCACTCCCACCAACAATGTAAAAGAGTTCTTGTTTCCTCACATCCTCGCCAGCATTTATTATTGTTTGATTTCTTTATGCTTGCCAATCTGACTGGGGTTAGATGGAATCTCAGTGTAGTTTTGATTTGCATCTCCCTGCTGGCTAATGATGAAGAACATCTTTTCATGAATCTATTGGCCATTTGTATCTCCTCTTTTGTAAAGTGTCTATTCAATTCGATTTCCCATTTCTTGATTGGGTTGTTTGTTTTGCTAGTGCAGAGTCTTTTGAGCTCTTTGTATATTCTGGATATTAGCCCCCTATCGGAGTGGTGACTGGTAAAGATCTTCTTCCATCTGTAGGCTTCCTCTTTAGGTTCTTGATGGTTTCCTTTGATGAGAAGAAGCTTTTCAGTTTGATGCTATCCCGCTTGTTAATTTTTGCTTTAATTTCCTGAGCTTTGGAGGTTTTGTTGAGAAAGTTACTGCCTGTGCCTATATGTTGTAGTGATGAGCCTATGTTCTCCTCTAATAACTTCACAGTCTCTGGTCTGATTTCTAAGTCTTTGATCCATTTCGAGTTGATTCCTGTGCATAGTGAGATATAGGGCTTTAGTTCCATCTTTCTACAAATGGATGGAGAAAGAAAAGACCCAGAATATCCAAAGCAATTCTCAGCAATAAAAATCGCGTAGGAGGCATTACAATCCCAGACTTAAAACTATATTATAGATCAATAGTAGTAAAAACAGCATGGTACTGGCACAATAACAGGTACACTGACCAGTGGAACAGAATAGAAGATACAGAAACAAATCCACACACCTACAGTCAATCAATCTTTGACAAAGGGACCAAACTCATACGCTGGAGAAAAGACAGCCTTTTCAACAAAAGACCAAATAATTTAAAACCATGGTAAAGAGTCAGTTCTGATCACTTAAATAGTTCAAAGATCATTTTTATTGTCAAGACCATAAGGTATCAGGCATTTTATAAAGTTATCTCTCTTAGCAGCTGGCAACTGTTTACTTATTGCATATGCAATTGATGATACTAAAAAATGCCTCTTAAAAATAAACAAAAAAGAATGACACCCCATTAAGAGAATGTTGTACTATTTCTTTTTCTTTTGGAGGGTAGGAAGTGCCAAACCTCCAGCCTTTTTTTCTTTTTTTTTTTTTAATTTTGAAACAGTGTCATGCCTTTATTCTGTGTTCCACCTGTCTCAGCCTTTCAAGTACTGAAAACTGTTGTACTACTTCTATAATTCATTAGTTCAGATAGCCATGTAATGTATCTGGGTGAGAATCCCACATCACTCTCTATCTGTGAGACCTGCTCCCTAGTCACTTGCAATTTCTTCACTTGAAAAATAGAAACAATATTAACTACTAAAATAAAAAGAGCTAAGCATAAAGACTGGCACATAACAAGATCTCTAAAGTATGAAGCAAAAAATACATAAAGAAATTTCCCCTCTTATACATTTGAATCATAAAATTAGAGAAAGGATACAAACAAACTGAAAGAGAGAATAAAAGAAAACTCAGAAATATTAAAAATATCAGATGACAATGACACACGCTTTAAAAGACAAAGACTAGGCTGGTTCCAGAGCCTGCAAGGCCAGGATTGGAGCCTGCTATGCAGTGAGGCCACTGCCGGGGACTTCCAGGTCAGAATCAGAGCTTGCCATGTGGTGAGGCTGGTGCCGGGGACAGCCAGGCCATGATCAGAGTCTGCCTTGCTAGGAGGCCAGACCGGGGTCTATTGCACAGCAAAGAACCAGCAGGTCCATGCAATTGTGTGGTCAGGAAGTACTTGAAGGTGCCACTGCCTCATCACATCTGTCAGCAGATCTCCAAATCCAAGTGACCTCTATTAAAAAATTGGGTGTGCCGGGTGTGGTAGTGCATGCTTGTAATCCCCACGCTTGGGAGGCAGAGACAGGAGGATTGTACAGATTCAAAGCCAGATGCGCTGGCTTAAGAGGCCCTCTTTCCAAATTTAAAAAAGTATAAAAATAGGTCTGTGAGCATAGCCAGAGGTAGAAGTAGTTTCCAGGAACCCCAGTACCACAAAAAAAAAAAAAAAAATTGGGTGTGAGTGGATCATCTCATCAAAGTCACTCACCTTCTGGTTGTCATAATTTCAGCAAATGGGAAATAGTGTGGAAAATAAAAGGACATCCAGGGAAGAGATAAACTGTAATTGATCAGATGTGGAGAAGTAGAAACTCTAATACATTATTGGTGGGATTGCAAATTAATGCAACCTCTTTGAAAAACAGCATGGAAGATCCTCAGAAGAATAAAAACGAACTTATCATATGACCCAGCAATACCACCTATGGGTATCTCCTCCCAAAAAATGAAAACCAAACTACCACATCAATGCACAAGTATCTATGTTCATAGATGCACAATTCATCATTCCAAACTATGGAACCAGCCAAGATGCTCTGCTACAGCATATCATGCAGATCTTGAGAAAGCTCGGTCACGGGATCCGCAATGGCCTAGATCCCCCATGAAGTATGTCTAGCATTCCTTTCTTCAAAAAATTATTTTAGGATTATTTGGATCAAGATGTATAATTGGAATTTTATGTATAAGCATTATAACTAAAACTGATGGGCAGTGGCTTGTAAGAGACTCGGGCAGCAAAGATTTTTTTCCCAAGGATAAAGTCTGGGCCAAACATTAAGTTCAAACTGACCTTAGTTTGGGCCAATGTGTAAGATTAAGTTTGAGTCAGCCTTGTGAAGTGAGACAAAGCATACTATGATTATTTAAATGTCTGGCACCCTTGCCCTAAACTCTATAAAAAATAAAACTTTTTCTGTCTTTGGAGATGCTGCTTGCATGGCTACACCCTTGCTTTTCTGCCAAAAAAGAAAAGTATAAAAATTGTAACAAATCCTGAATAAAATGGAGAAGCTTGAATCTGATCTCGTGTGGCAGTTCTTCTCTCATCGACCTCGGCTCTATCTTGCCAACACACGAACCTCGACTCTTGCTAGGGCTGAACCCCGGCAATGCTCATCAACAGATGAGTGGATTACAAAACTATGGGATTTGTACACAGTGGACTTTTACCCAGCCATAAAAGAAAACAAAATTATGGCATTTATAGGTGAATGTCACAAAAAATAAGAAATCAGATGTTTTCCTTTATATGTGAAAACTAAGGAGAAATGGGTAATAGGAGGAACTCTAGTTAAAGAAGGGGCCCTGTAGAGAAGCAATTAAGGTGACCTATCTGAGAGGATGGGAGGAGGGAAGATGGAAACTCTTTAAAGCACATGATATACTTAAACATATCAAAGTCAATCACTAAATCAAACATGGGAATGAGGGAGGGGGAGGGAATGGGATGAGGATTGAATAAAGACTAATTGGGTGATGTGTGCAGGTATATCTCCACAACATTTTATTTCATTAAGATGTTTGACTACAATACACCAATAAAAATGTATTTTAAAAAGACAAAGAATAAAATAAATAAGAATGTTAAATTATAAAAAATAAACCAAAATTAAATGAAAATACCATAGGGACAATAAGAGATAAGTGGATAAAGGAGAAACAGACACAGAAAGCAAGGTGAAGAAAATGCAAAATCAAAGGTTCTTCCTTGCATAACAGCTTTTGTAGGAATGGTTTGATTTACTGTATATTCTCAACTACAAAGGTAAATTCATCTTAAAACACATTCTTCTCTCCCACCGAAATTAGGTGTCTGAGAATTTTGTAAAATGAGAAGAGAAAGAAACTCTCCCCCCAGTAGGGCAAGAAAGATATCTAGAAACTAACTTCATAGTACAAGTCAATTCTAATGTGTGTAAACTTCACAGCTGAGGAACTCCAAAGGGACTCAGATTTGTCAAATTACAGATTTGTCAAATTCCAAATCTTTTTAAAAATTCCCAAATAGTTACAAGGATCCAGAGGGAAGATGCAGTCTAGAGTTTTGAGACATTCAGTTCTATGATCTAGTCTTAAGTGAATGTGTTCCCTTTTATTCCATTCTTAATTAAAAATCAATAACTATACTTTATCAAAATATCCCCAGAAGTGGCTATACTTTATCAAAATATCCCCAGAAGTGGCTGCTTCCACTTTCCTTCAGTACTGAAAGAATAATGAGTTTCAGCTCAGTGTTACTTCGTTCACATCAGCTTCACACCATGAAAAGGGCAAAGTATATCAGAAAGGATAAATAGCTTCCCCTCAGACCCCAGGAATCAAAACTAACAGGTATTTAAGTTTGTTTAAAGAACTGGGACTTGAACACCTAGGAACTGTCAGATTTATTACCAACGCACAGAAGATACACTGTTTAACTTGCATAATCTTGGTAATTTTGAGTTAAGCTGAAATAGACGTAAAATTTACCTTTTACCCACTTTAAAGTGAAATTCCTAGATAATGAGGTAATTCTATTCTGAGGAATGACCATACTCCTTTCCAAAATGGCTATAACATTTTACATTTCCATCAAACCTAAGCATTCCAACTTCTCTATATCCTCACTAATATTCATTATTTTCTTTTTTACTATGAACTATCCTAGTGGGTATGAAGTGATGTCTTATTGTGGTTGGGATATTTTAATTAATGACTCAACAATTATTGAATTTGGTTTGGTTTTGTGGTACTGAGGATTAAGCCCAAGAGTATTCTAACTCTGAACTATATCCTCAACCCTTTATAATTTTTGTTTTGAAACAGAACCTCCCCAAGTTGCCAAAAGTCTCACTAAATTGCTGAGGCTGTCCTCCAACCTCGATCTTCCTGTCTCAACTTCCCAACTACTGGGATTACAGGTATGCTCCATCACAACTGGCTTCCACAATTATTGTTTAATGAGAACAAGACTATGAATTATAAATGCATCATACTCAGTTGCAATGGGTATATACCAACAAAGATTCTGCCATTTTCTCCCTAAATTTAAAAATAAGTTTTCTTTCATGAATTTATAACTATTTTTCACATGATATGCAATACTCTTACATGAGAAGAGATTGGAGAAGTGTGATGAAATTTTCTGTAGCTAATTCAGACATCTGTCTTGAGAGATCTCATTTCCCTTTTTTCTTCAGCATTATCATTAAATGAATGTTTGCAAGAAGACATAGGCTTTATTTCATATTACAAACCCTTCTCTATTTCAAGAAAATTTAGCATGCTAGAAAGTGCACTACTACTGAGTGTTTGCATGAACCCATGTATTGGGTTGAAATCCCAATCCCCAATGTGAAGGTGATGCCTCTGGAATGGGATTAGTGTTTTTATGAAAGCAATCCCAAAGATATTGCTGCCCTCTCTCTTCCCAGTGAGGACAATGATGTCAGGAGAGGTCAGCAGTTTTCATCCTGAAAGAAGCCCCTCTCAAATATCTGGAAGTGCCCAGAATGTGGACCTCCCCGACTCCAGAACAGTGAGCAATATATGTGAGGATGAGTGAGGCTGAGCCACACACCCTATGGCATCCTGTTATATCAGTTTACACTGAATATAGTAATCACATACTTGCTCAGGAATAAGAATCAAAATCACTTTACAACTAAACACTGCTTAATATGGGATCCCCATATCTCCAATTTCAAATTGTGCCTTGATGGCATACCTGGTTCTTCCTTTACTTTTCAGAGATTGGAACCAAATGTAAATCTTAGTGAGAGAATCCCTCAGTCCTTAGAAATGAAGAACCAAGTGGATTGGGTGAGTTGGAAAGCAACACAAATGACAGAAGCAAAGTAAACAATAAGAGATATTTGATTAGAAAATATTTGGGGATTCAGAGAAGATCTGTTATAATCTGGGTAGCTGTGAAAGTGTGCAACTCACCTGGGCTCTGGGTCATACCAGAAGCACTGCGACTACACAGGCAGCAGTACAGTAATGGAGTCAGAGGAGAGGGTGAGCCAGCAACCACATAAAGTGACCTTGGGACTTGGATTAGAGCAAAAGTCTGTGGTTAAAATTTAACTGAGACTGAGAATTCCACTTGAACTAGGAGATGTTCTGACCTAAAACAAAACATCAGGGGAAATTAGAGGCAATGTACTTCAATCTCTTACTGGAACCAGGAAATTCTTTTTCAAATTGATCTGAGAAGTCATTTAGTTTTCATTTGAACATTTCCCAAGATTAAAAGCTTGCTCTTTTAGGAGGAAGCGTTCTACCTCCTATTGTTAGATGACCTCATGCTTAAAGAGATACATCTTATGTTGAGTTAAATATACTCTTCTGTAAATTATCTTTGTTTCTCTCTTTTTATACCCTCTAGAACCTCAGTCTATTCCTTTCCCCAAGCAGCTAGGAACTATTAGAAGCTTCCTCTGCATTTTGTATTCTTAAAATTGAGAGTTTTCAACTGGGTGTAGTGGTGCACACTTGAAATTTCTAGTATCACACACACATACTCACATACACACACAAATGTATATATATATATATATATATATATATATATATATATATATTCATAGCTGTAATAGGTGCACAATTCATAATTGACAAACTATGGAATCAGTCCAAACGTTTATCAACAGATGTCTTGGTTACAAAATTATGGGATATGTATATGAATATGTATACATATATACATACATTTACATACACAGTGGAATTCTATTCAGCTATAAAGAACAAGAAAATTGTGTCATTTGCAAGAAATGGATGAAACTGGAGAATATTATGCTAAGTGAGATGAGTCAGTCACAAAATGTGAAAAGTCTAATTTTCTCCCTCATATGTAAAAGCTAGGGAGAGACTGGGATACAGGAGTGACTTCAGACAAAGGAAAATACGTGTTAGCATAGTGAAGGAAGGAACCTAACTGATGACTATGGGAGGGGAGAAGAAAACTTGGAAACAGAAATATTTCAGTGAACATGATGTACACAGACTTATCTAATCCAATCACTGTGTTGAGTGCAGGAGGGTAGAGAGGGAAAGATAGTGGGGTAGGAACTGGGGGAGGGCTCAATGAATTTTGTATGCATGTATGACTCTATCACCCTGAACATCATCAAGATGTATGATTATAATGCACCCAAAATTAAAATTTTTGTCAGGTGTGATGGTACATGCCTGTAATCCTAGTATTTGGGAGGCTGAGGCAAGAGGATCACAGATTTGAGGGCAGCCTCAGATGTTTAGCAAGAACTTGTTTCAATTTTTTAAAAAAATTAAAAGGGCTGGTATTATGATGAAGGTAGATTATTCCTGCTAAATACCCAGTACAAAAAAAAGGCAGACTATTTTAGTTAGAAAATATACAGTAAAGAAATATAAAGTGAGAGATGATGCTAGTCTGATATACTGCAAGTCTGCTTGAAGTCCATATGCACTTGTTATAGCTAAGCTGCTAAAATATTAGATGGAATATTTAATATTTCAGTACAATAGAAATGTTTTACTTGCCTATCAATTATGAACAAGTATGATTCAGATCAGCAAGGTAGTTCTTCTTCTGGTTATTCAAGAATGTGGTTTGACCCCAAAACTCAGAGCCCTGCACATATGTCACCCGTCAGTACAGAGTCAGAGAGACCCTCTTAATTAAAGGCTATGGTTCCAAGTGGATAGGAGCTGTGCTCCATGGTGCCAGGGAGAATGGTTTTATTATGTAAAGGTGCATGTATAAATTTCAATAGGCATGTGGAGCCATTGAAGTGTGTCTTCAAGCTGGGGACACAAGAGCAAAGTCAACTCAGAAAGGACTTACATTTGCTGTACAATAATCCAAAAGAGCTGATAGTGCACTCTGAGAGTCTTTTCCTCTGTTGATCTGAGTATGGGTAATTATTTCCAAATGCCAAGTGGACTTTTGCTCTTGTCTCTGAACTGATGACATATGGTGACTATCGTACAATTGGTGCCAAACAGACATTTTGCTAAATATTTGCCCATTGTCACTGATCCTGGGAAGCTAATTTTAAAACCTTGTAACACAAGTGCACAGGATCTGACTGTACTTCAGAATCTAAGTTTCATGTTGAAATAAAAAACAATGAGATTTAGTCTCAACTGTGACATGCCACTGGGTATGAGAGGAGAGAGGGATTTATTCCCACTAAGAGAGACTGATTGGGTTTTCTCTTTGCTTTTTTCACCTGTGTGGCATTTTGACAATTGCTTTTTCTGTAACTGCTGGAAAAGGTTAAATGTACCATGTTTTTCAGGTTAACAGATTTTCATCTATAAACATTCTGACACACCTCTATGAAGGTTTCTAAAAAGCCTCAGATATCTTTCAAAGATTATTCAAAAATTGAATTTATTTGTATAGAATAATAGAAAGAAATTTCAATGGATCACAGATCAATAAGAACCCAAAATAGGAAACCCTGTGGAAATAACCTCACTCAGATTTCTCCTCAGTGAAAAATGAGTCCCTTTGGCACTATTGCTAAGAAGTAGACTCAATATCAGAAATCTTATTTTGAGAGAACGTAGTTGAGCTTGAGAAATTTAAATGACACAATGATTAGATTACAACATTATTGGTAGTATAGGACAGAAAATTAAAATAGCAGTAATTAAGGAATTGAAACAGGCAAAATTTAAATATTTTTATACATTCCTCAATTCATCACTAGAGTGATCATCAAGGCTAGATGTTCCAAATAATCATGAAACTTCTTGACTCATGTGTTTCAAATCATTGTAAATATATTTATGGTACATCCTTCAGACCTTGGTGCACTCTACTGATGGAAGGCATGTGTGAGAAACATAAAGAATGACACGGTTACTCCAGCTGGTATAAAATATAAAACTGCTGGTGATTTCTCATTAAGTCCAAATTCTCAGTTAATGCCGATACCATTATTTCAGTTGGTCAAGATGAAAATGTTGGATTAATAATTGACTCCTTTCTTTCACACCTCGAATCCAATCCACATATATTCAAATGTATTAAATAATAAACAGAACTCTGAATTACAAAATGTGTCAACTTTGGAGCATTAGAAAATATTAATAAGAATGACAGTCTTTACTTGATTTATTAGATAATGATAATAAGAATATCTTAGGTTTCTTAGAACTAGAAGATAATTATATATAATCATATGTACTTGGTAAGTAGTGATTATTTTTAAAATTTTTTGAGAAACTCATTTAGCTACTTTACAAAAACAATTTATTCTTTAAGAATGCAAATACTTCCTTGAGCAGCTCACATAATTAAAGCATTTAACCTTATAAATCAAAACCAGGCCATTTGTTGTATTTATCAATCTGCTGCAGCCATTTTATTTTCTTCTTCAAAGTTAAATCTTGCAAGTATGCAAAGAAGAAAAGGTCACTTCATTTAGCCCAAGTCACTTTATTTTCTGTCCAGGATTTCAGATGTTATATAAATTCTTTCAGATACAACATTCTACTATTCTAAGAATAAGCAAAAATTGGTTACAATAGCAAACTGAAAAACCTTAGCCTCATCATTCTGTCTTGATAGCTCTTCCTTCTTATTTAAAGGTCCAAATAAATGAATGTGCAACTTTGCAAATCTGTTCACTTAAGCCTAATATTAATTTTGACACTTAAGAGACAATGTCATTGTGGTCGAATGCCCCTGGTCGGATGCCCCTGGGTTCCATCCACAGAAATGAAAAAAAAAAAAAAAAGAAAGAAAGAAATTTGTTAATGATAATTGTCTATTTATTTGAATATTAAAAGTGATTTTGAAAATTTTGAACAACTGAAAGTATCCTAGGTATTCCATAGTAATTCAAGAACCCCCAACCTAAAATAAAAAGGCGTTTCTTACACACGCCCATCTCAAGTAAACTACATGTGCATCTTGGTTCTGAATCATTTGTAATACAGGAAAACCAGGCTCTAGATCCTCTTCCCAAAGGCAAAGGTTATAACATTATGGATCCAAAATATGAGATTTAGAAATATCATTGAATGCTACTAATGAAGATCAAACATGATGGAAAAATAAATTATCAGATAGATTTTCTAATTATTTAACTATGTAGAAAATTGTTAACCTGAGTGTGCTGGTGCAAATTTGTAATCCCAGCATTCAGGAGGCTGAGACTGGAAGATCACCATTTTGTGGACAGCCTCAGCTACTTAGTGAGGTCCTCTGCAACTTAGTGAGACCCTGTTTCAAATTAAAGAATAAAAAATAGGGCAAGGGTATAGCTCAGAGGTCAAATGCCCCTGGGTTCCATCCTCAGACCTACCAATAAAAATTGTTATTTATTTTAACCAGTTCAAAAATAGAAGATAAGGAAATAATTAAAATAACAAAAGGCAATTTACCTGTGGTACTTGGATATTTAAAACAAAATTTAGAGAGCCCTTACCACAATATTTCTTTGGTGAAGGAAAATAGGAAATAAATATTTTATTTAAGATTTGCCCAACAGGAGTGGTGGTGCAAGCTTGTAATCCCAGCATTCGAGAGGTGGAGACTGGAGGATCATAGTTCCCGGACAGCCTCAGCTACTTAGTGAGGCCCTCCACAACTTAGCGAGACCCTGTTTCAAAATAAAGAATAAAAAAACAATAGGGTAGGGGGGGTACCTCAGAGGTCAAATGCCCCTGTGTTTCATCCCCAGACCCACAAAAACAAAACAAAATAAAAAATAAAAAAAATAGGGCAGGGTATGTGGCTTGGAAGTAGACTGCCCCTGGGTTCCATCCCCAGACCCACAGAAAAAAAAAAAAATTGCCAGAGTATTTTATTAGTTATATGAGTAATTTGTTCAATAATTATTTACAAAATGATTTATAAGAAATTATTATATTAAATATTACAAGTATGATAGATTTTAAAAGGGCTGGCAATTTTTTAGAGAAAGTAAATATTTTAGCCTTTGCAAACCAAGATGTAAGATGGAGAATATTATGTGATTAAACACTTACATAACAGAAATACAATATATAAAATTTTATTGATGAAATTAAACATATTATAACAATAACTTTATTTTGTTATGGGGAGTTTAATCCAAGGACATACGACTTCTTAGCTATACCTCTAGCCTTTTTACTTTTCATTTCAAAACTGGTCTTGCTAAGTTGCTAAGGGTCTTGCTAAGTCATTGAATCTGGCCTTAAACCTCTGATCCTCCTGTCTCAGCTTCCTAAGTATTGGGATTACAGAAGGTGTGAGCAGATGAGTACAGTTTTTAATACAGGCCTACTAAAAAAAGAATGTAATTCTTTCTGAGGGGCTATTATTTTGCTTAATTGGGGTTCAAAGTTGGTGTTCCTTTTTTCAAAACCAATATAAGTATTTGTCTCTTAATGGTGAGCTTTAACTGTACTTGTCTTATCTTTAAAACTGTGTTCTCACACGTATAGATATTGCCAAATATTGATGCAGTCAAGAAGTGTATGACTTTGAGATATTTTTTAAAAGAGCATGAACTTCTTATATAAGTGGAGTTCATTCAACTCTCATTTCTTCTTTTGTTCCTCTTTTGTCCTAGCAATATAGTGCGTATCAAGACAAGATAAGCTAAACTCAAATAAAAACTAAAATGCTGTGACACTCCTGAAAATTCTGGAAATGCCGTCATGTTGGTATTGCATAATTTTGATTTGTAATGCACTCAGTGAAATGCAAAGCAAGAGATATTGCTTCTCTTGTAACAACTAAACTCTCATTTCACTACAAAACTAATCACAAACACAGCAAGCATAGAATTTCCCAATAAAAATTTAGATATGCCCACTGACAATTTTATATAAGACTTATGTCATACAATATTATATTTATTTTGATATTTTCAAGCACTCAAAGGGGGTTGAAAAACTAGCCTCACCTTATAGGCCTTAACTAAACCAGGAAAAGGGCTGCTAGATTTGGCTTCAAGGCAGATTTTACCAACCCATGGATTATGATGCTCAAGTCAGTAAGAGATCATAGGATATAAAAGTGTTTTTGCTTCTCCCCTTTTGTGAGGGTAGCAGAAAGGATGGTCCAATATTCTGAGGAACCAGACTAGATCAAACTTCAGAACTACAAATGAAGTCCAAAGCAATTCTGATCTCCACCTTTAGTATGTGCCCAGTTTTCTCCTGCTGCCTGCAAAGTTTTCACTTTTCCTCATTCATCCCCATGTCATAAACCTTCACAGTGACATATGGAATATGATTGTACTTTTTTCATCATTTTGTGAGTTTATGATTTTTGACTGATTTGTTTCTGAAACATGTATTTTCTTATTTTTTACATATTTGCCCGTCAAAATTTTGTTTGTGCTTTTCTCTTTGCATCTTCTAAATTTCTGGTGGGACATTTAAAGTATATTTCTTTAGTGCAAGTTAATGAACATGAAGAAATATATGAGTTAAAAGATTTCTTGGAAGTCAAGAATTTCAACTTTTATATATTTTACTTACTTTTATTGGTGCATTGTAGTCAAACATTTTAATAGGGTACGAGATGGTAGAGGTATAAATGCATACTCATTTAGCCCTTTCCCAATTCTTATCCCAACCCCTCCACCTTCCCTCCTTTTCATGTTTAACTTAATGATTGACTTGGATATGTTTGTGAATGTATGACATGTACATTAAGGAATTTCCCTTTTTCTCCCTCCCATCCCCCTCAGTTAGGTTTCCTTATTTGCTCATCTATGGTTTCTCCTTTGTCTAGAGTTTCTCTCATGCCCCCTTTTCTCCCTAGCTTCCTTTACTTATTTATTTTTATACTTTTTGGTGCATTATAGTCTCACATCATCATGTATTTCACAGTTATAGTGATATACATAAACACAGCACTTGGTGGGGTATCCTAAGACTTCCTCCCCTTGCCCCCCTTTCCTATGCAGAGTATTGAGATTGAGATTGGTATTCCCATTTATGTAAATAATGTCAGTGGAAGTGATTCATTGATTCTCCCTCTTCCTTTCCTCTTCCTCTAAGCCATCTCCCTCAGTTCCTGTAGATTTTCATTCATTATCTAAACTCCCACCCATCTCCAGATTATTCCCTAGCTTCCACAACATGAGAAAAAATATATGACCCTTGACAAGGTCACTTTCTGTGACTGAATAATCTCAATTAACAAGATGGTCTCCAGGTCTATTCATTTTTCTAAAAACTATATAGGTTTGTTCTTCTTTATTGCTGACTAGAACTCCATTTTTGTATTGACTAGAATTCCATTGTGTGTATATTACATATTTTTGGAATGCATCTGTTGTAATACATTCATCTGTTGATGGACATCTGAGTTGGTTCCACAGTTCAACTATTTTATATATAGATGACACTGAAAAGGAGTTTCTGGGGATTGAACCTAGGAATATTCTACCTCTGAACTATATTCCTAGCCCTGTCTTATATTTTATTTTGAAACAAGAATATGCTAAGCATCTGAGGGCCTCACTAAGTTGCAGAGGCTGCCCTCCAGGCTGTAATCTCTTGTTTGACCCTCCCAAGTATTGGCATTATAGGTGTATGTCTTCATGCTGAGCTTATATTTTTTATTATATCACTATTTTCCCGATTCATGGATTCTAGGACCCTCACTTTCCCACAACCAGGTTACTGACTGGCAAATGCTATATTCTTCACTTTATAAATTAAAAAATCATACAATTTATGAAATTTAACACATTTATCATGTCATAACTACTCAGATCTATGATTTGAAACTAGTGTTCAACCTTGTAAAATATGAAGAACTTTGGATGATGTGAGCATGTATGTCTCCACAAGTCTTTAAGGTTTCAAGATCCATTAAATGCACCAGTAAAAAAAAATTTAAAAATAAATTAGCAAATAAAACAAACAAAAAAAGTTCTTAAATGGAAAACTATAGTTTCCTTCTGTACACATCTTTGCAGACATAAGAATTGGTGTCAGTACTTCAAAGATAAGCAAATAAACTGTATGGCCTTAAAATATAACTTTTTATAATAATAGTGTCTTTTTGAAAGGATAAACTATAAATAGTACAAAACTGAGTTAACTATTTTTTCAAATATTGCTTATTAATAGCATACTTTGTTCTCATTAAGCAGAATAGCACTTTTTACCCTTTTCTGATCTCAGAAGGAAAGGGATTCAAAGTCTTTAAATGATACAAAGAGTTCTTGTATTTTAAAATCAATATAAGGTGATTAGATAGATGAATAGATGGTTATATTTTGCTTGATAAAAAGTTCATAACTAGCCTAATCCTAAAGGAATGAATTGCATTAAAAGATACTAGATAATTGTTTACACTAAATTATTTTAAGTGCATTATTTCTAGAACATTTCCCCTAGAGTCTTCATTTCCAAATGAGGAAGAATAACTATATTAATTACTTCAAAATCATATAGATTACAGTTTCTTAAATCTATGTAAACTTTAGTCGTTTCTATGAAATATTCATTAATTAATCTCAAAATAGTACTATTGAATTCATTTATAACTTACCAAAGAGATGCACAGGGGTTTAAGTTTTAGCCACAAAATAAACTTGCACCTAACTTCATTCTTTTGTGTGTGTGTGTGGTACTGGGGTTCCTGGAAGCCCTTCTACCTCCGGGCTACACTCCCAGATCTATTTTATATTTTTATTTGGAAACAGGGTCTCTTAAACCAGCGTGGCTGGCTTTGAACCTGCACAATCCTCCTGTCTCGCTTCCCAAGCGCAGGGATGACAAGCGTGCTCCACCACGCCCGGCCTAGCTTCATTCTTGAACTATATGTTGGCTTCTGAAAGCACTCAGTGGGCAGTTCAGGGAAGACTGTACTTGTTTAGCAGTCATATCACTCTTCTCAGTGAATATTCTGTTTTTCTACTCATCTCTGTGACCTTGACTAGTAGTCTGGGTGCTCTTGCATAATTCAGTAAATATAAACAAGCTATAAAAAGCCATAAATCATTTCACATTATGGAGTACTGTGTATACCTTCTTTAGAGCAAAATAGCTGAATTTTGTTTTTATTGATATTATTTCAGATCCGCTGAATTTCTGGATACATTGCTCCCCAAATTCCTTGTTTGTGTTCCTGTTTGTTTCTATAATATTCATTTATAATAAGAATTTACCCAGAACATAGGAAAATAATAAGCTAGAAATATTTATCAGACTTGCAATTTCACCATCATATTTTATTATTTTTTAAAACACCTCTGGATATAGTTGAGATTTCCTTATATTTGTAGTGACCACATGTGAAACTCTATAACCAGGGTAAATTATAACACAAATGAAGACACTTTGGAGACTGACAAAGTGTTCTTTTTGTAGTTACAGTAGGACAATATATATAAAATGGAAATTAGTGTATATGGTAACAGTATGAGAAAAATGTGATAAATTTCAGGTTTAGATATGAATTTGAATCCTAATTCTGCCTGGATGTGTGATCCCATGCAAGGTACTTGAACTCCCTGGCCCTCAAATTTTTTATCTAAAGTAGAAAAATGCTGGGCATGATATCACATCCCTGAAATCACAGTACTTGGGAAACTGGGAGAGGAGGATTGAAGGATGGAACTCAGCCTTAGGAATTTAGCAAGACCTGTTTCAAGACAAAAATTTAAAAAATCTGAAAGTGTAGCTTGGAGGTACAATGGTCAAATATCCAGGATCAAAATAAATGAATAAATAAAAATAGAATAATAACCAGGCTTATAAAATAGGATTAAATTAGACAAAATATTTACAATAATGTCCAGAACAAAATGGATAGTTATTAAATGTATTTACCTTGGCCATTTTTATTATTTGTATCTTGAAAAATTAGACCATTTTGGAACATGACAAATTTTCAGTTAAAATGTGCTGAATAAAATTTTGAGAAGAATAAATTAATGAAAAAGTATATTAAAACCAAATTACTAGTGAAATTAAATGAAATCATGGCTGTGTTTTATGATAGTCTCATAAATCATAGAAGAATTGTTACATGTATAGATTGTACTAGGAAACAAGATAGACTTGAAGAAACTACAAAATAAATCCAAATTAATATCATTCAGCAGGAAACTAACCTACTTCATTTCCAAGGGTATCTTCAGGCAGGTGCCTTAAAAATCAGATTTTTTTTCTCATTTCTGAAAGAAAGAAGTCCACCATCAGGGTGTGGCATGCTTGTGTGCTGGTGAGGGCCCTCTTCCTGAGTTCTACACATCTGGTATCTCTCTATATCCTCACATGTAGGAGTACAGAGAATTTTAATGAAAACTCTCTTTATAAGGGTGTAAACTCTATTGAACTAAAGTCTTGACCATTATGAACTAATATAAAATTAATTCTCCCCAAAAGGCCCTTTCCTAGTACAGGCACATTGGAGAATAGGGCTGCAGCATGCAAATTTAGGGAACAAAATTCAATCTTTAGTAATATGTAAACGGTATCTATAAGTAGTTCCTGAGTAAACTATGATGATTTTCTCATCAATATTTTGTCTGCCCTGCATTTTTTGTTTCCTAGTTTATTTTCCTATCTTAGCTTTCCAAGTATTGTGATTACAAGCATGCACTACCATGCCTGGATCGCTTTCTTCCTTTCTTCCTTCCTTCCTTCCTTCCTTTCTTTCTTTCTTTCTTTCTTTCTTTCTTTCTTTCTTTCTTTCTTCCTTCCTTTCTCTCTCTCTCTCTCTCTCTCTCTCTCTCTCTCTCTCTCTCTCTCTCTCTCTCTCTCTCTTTCTTTCCCTTCCTTCCTTCCTTCCTTCCTTCCTTCCTTCCTTCCTTCCTTCCTTCCTTCTTTTTCTTTCTTCTTTATTTCCCTCTTTTTGTGGTACTGGGGATTGGACACAAAGGCATTCTACCTCCTTCCTATATCCCCAGCCCTTTTTGTTTTGGGTTTTGAAACAAGTCTTTCCAGGTTGTGAGAGTCTCGCTAAGTTGCTGAGGCTGTCCACGAAACTGCATTCCTCCTTGTGTACTATAAATCATTCAGTTTAAAATGCTTTGCAATTTTTCAGGCCAGGCATGCTAGCGCACACTTGTAATCCCCACGATTGGGAGGCAGAGAGAGGAGGATCACACAGTTTCGAAGCCAGCCGTTCTGGCTTAAGACACCGTTTCCAAATAAAAATATATTTAAAAAAAATAGGTCTGGGAGTGTAGCCCGGAGATAGAAGAGTTTCCAGGAATCCCAGTACCACAAAAAAAAAAAAAAAAATGCTTTGCAATTTTTAAATTACCTCTAAAGACATATAACAATGACAGCTAATTTATCCATCTCATCACCCCCAAGACATCTGAATTGAAACACCACCTGGAAGACAGCTTTCTGGCAGAGAACTTGTAGGGCCAGGTGGCCCTCCTTCCTTTCTCCATCCTCAGGCTGGGTGCTTTTGTTTTTGTTTTTGTTTTTATCACTTTTGAGTGTTGGAGACCCTGTGTCCTGTATACTATGTTTTTCCCCCTTTTTTACTTTCTACCCAATTGATTGTTAATTATTTGCTATTAATCATGATTGTTTCATGTATTCTAAACCACATGGGAGATTCTATGGAATCAATTTGCATTTTTTAATTTCCCCACTTGCTAAGTTTTATTTTTCTCAAATTTGTTATATCACTAAATAACATTATATTTTTAGCTTACATTTAAAAAAATTTTTGTCTCTCTTTTTACATTATTGATGGACATGTCTTTTAAAATTATTCTTTTGGAATTATACTGAGTTTATTAGAAAGAACAGAGGTATATACAGAAGCTTAGTTGCCATCTTCCTAGAAGTTGCTCCCAGTAACTGTTCTTTCACCTGCAAAACTTATTTCCCATATTGAAAAATTCAGTTGTTTATCACTTTCAACTGCCAGTTATTTTGCTAGTCATATAGTAGGTATTTTAACTGAATACTGTATTGTAAAGCTTAAATATTTCTAATGTAAAGTGTGCATATGTGAATTTACTTATAAATTCTCTTTTTAGCCAATCTGAAGGGATGTGAAAATAGAAAAATTATTTATATAGGCCTCCTTTTTGCAAGTTAATAACAGAAATTTCATTCCAATAGAGATCAAAAGCACACTTGCATTAAAAAAACTGTTTTATTTCAATGAAGCCATTTTTCAATGAAGCAGAAAATAAAAGGTAGGCAGGCAGGACATTCATTTTCCATGTTTTAATTAGTTCAGTAGAAACTTAAGGTTCTGAAAATTCATTTAGTCATACCCTTCAGGTTAGAAAGCAGTTTGCATGCTATCATTTTATTGAGCTACAAGAATAGTAAAGTAATTAAGGCTCAGTTCAGTAATATTTAATTTTAAAATTAGTAAACAACCTAGGTGTGGTGGTATGTGCTTGTAATCCCAGAATTTGGGAGGCTAAAACAGGAGGAACACGGTTCATGGCCAGCCTCAGCTACTTAGTGAGGCCCTTTGCAACTCAGTGAGACCCTGTTTCAAAATAAAGAATAAATAATAGGGCTGGAGGTATAGCTCAGAGGTAGAATGCCCCTGGGTTTTATCCGCAGTACTGCAAAACAATACATACATACATACATACATACATACATACATATATACATACATACATAAAATTAGTAAACAAATTATTCATTCAATAAAAAGTTCAAGAAATCACAATTATACTGGAAATTCGCTACCACTGTAGCTAGAGAGAGGTGACCCTCCTGCTTACATGGGGTCCATTCCCAGTGACACCCATGGCCTGCATAGAAAAAGGCATAGAGCCAGCCCTGTGGAGATATCAGAGACTCCAGTGTGCAGCAGGAGAGGCACCAGCTGTGCTCGGCACCTGCACTACCAGAGAGAGACACCAAATCAAGATTCCAATTACTGCAGGAGACCCAAAACTGGGACTGCAAACTGACACACTACTATAGATTTTCGAGCACATGAGTATGATTGAACATCCATTAAGTGAGTATGCATTAAGCAGCTAAAGTATCCACATGGACCCAGGAGGACTGCAGACACTAAGTTGGTTTCATACTTGTATATTTTCAGGGTATTTTTTGTTATGTTTTTATTTCTTTTTTTTATTGTTTTGTTACTCTGTTTAATCTCTTACTCATTCCTTTTACAAGCATCATTCCTCTTTCCTATATACTATTTTCCCTCCAATTGTTTTTTTCTTTTTTTCTGTTGGTATTATATTAAATCCATTGAATATACCTAAATACTCTACATTGACTATTGGAATCCTCCTATTTATCCAGTATTCCTCATCTCTACTATATATTACCTTACTATACCTAAACTTTCATTCAACTTGATCATATCCTCTACCCACCACTCCAGTTTCTCTCCCCTCATTCAACCTTCCACAATAAGTACAAGACAATAGCCCCTTTTGTATATGAGCTGACATCTCTAAATCCCTGCTGCTGAGATTGGACCAGAGAGGTGAACTGATGGACAGGACTACCAGACACTAAGAATAAACTAACCACAGCTGACAGAAAGAAATGCCCAATATCCCACACACTGAAAATATTTAAAATGTATAGGTTACAAACTTTTCTGCTCACACCACTGAGATGACTCCCTACAAAGGAGGTGACAAACAGAACACCAAATCTTTAAACCTGAAACCCATCAATGTCACCATTGTAGCAGGCAGAAGAAAACCCAGAGTCACTGCAAGCCAGTATTGACCATCTATAGGTAGAACAACAGTGGGGTGATAGTAGACACAGTGTTCAAGGTTAGTATCAAAGGGTAATAAATATACAACAGAGAAAAAATAACCATATTGTAGAGGCTACTCAATTGTAGGGCATGCATGGTGGTAAATATCTACCTCCATAATGATACTATTAAGAAAGAGAAAAGAGAAATAAAAAACCTATAGACTGAAGTAAAACTATCACAAGCAACAAAAATATAAAGTTAAGAAACTATAAATTATGAGAAGAAACACTAGCAAGGAAACAATAAGTTTTCATAACCCCACAATAACAACCTATCAATATAGAATTACAGAGACTTCCAGAAGAATAATACAAAACTTTAATAATAGACATGATACAGGCTTCCAGAAAGAATTCAGAGAGAGCCTGAAAGAAATGAAGGAACAAATAAATGAAGAATCTAACCTCTGAACATAAATAAAAGAAAGACTCGAAAGTGAAGGATTCAATGATTAATATGAAGGCATAAATACAAACTATCAATAGTAGACTAGGCCATATGGAAAATATAATTTCTCTCTTAGAAGATGACCACTCCAAAAATGAATGCATAGTATATAATTTAGAAAGAACAATTCAACAGAATATATTCGATATTGAAGAGATATAAGCCAATTTTAAAAGGGCTAAACTAAGAATAATAAGCATAGAAGAGGGAATAAAAGGTGAAACCAAAGGGATCAATACTCTTTTCAAAGAAGTAATATCAGAAAATGATTCAAACATAGAAAAGGAGATCAACACACAGGTACAAGAAACAATGAAATTCAAAGACAAGCAAAAGGTGGAACCATAATATCAGACAAATCAGAATTCAAGCCTAATGTATCAGAAGAGACAAACAAGGTCATTTTTACTAGTAAAAGGAACAATCCAGCAAGAGGAAATAACAATAGTCAATATTTATGCCCCTAATATAGTTGCAGCCACTTTCATAAAACAAACTCTTTGTGACATTAAGCCACATATAGATCCCAATACAATAATACTGAGAGACTTCAATATTCTTCTCAAACCACTAGACCAATCTTATAGACAAAAGGTCAGCAAAGAGTCCTCAGACTGAAGAACACCATAAACCAAATGGACCTATTTGCCACATACAGAATATTCTACCCAATTACAGAGAAGAACCAAATACAAAAATCACAGGAACATATTAGTAGTTGCTGAAAAAGCATTTGATGAAATCCAACACCCAATTCAATACAATACCCATTAAATTACCAAGGTAATTTCTTAAAGACATAAAGATATTATTCCTTAAAAAAACAACAAAGAACCCAGAATGGCCAAAGTAGTTCTTAGCAACAAGAACCTTGCAGGAGGCACCACAACACCTGACTTCAATCTATACTACAAAGCTATAGTAATAAAAACAGCATGGTATTGGCACAAAAACAGACACATAGACTATTGAAGAATAGAAGACCCAGAAAAAAATCCACACATTTAGGGCCAATTGATTTTTGACAATGGGGCCAAAAACATACACTGAAAAAAAGATAGCCTGTCCAAAAATGGTGTTGACAAAACTGGTTAATTATATGCAGAAAAATGGAAATAAATTACACTTTCTTACCCTGCACTAGAGTCCGTTTAAAATGATCAAGGACTTGAAAATGAGACCAAGCACATTCCAGCTCCTTGAAGAGGTCATAGGATTAATACTTCAGCACGTAAGTAAAATCTTTCTCAACAAAGATCAAAAGGCACAAGAAATTAAAAGGAGAATCAGTATGAGGGATTGAATTAAACTGAAGAGCTTCTGTGAAGCAAAAGAAACTATCAGGAACCTTAGTAGAGACCCAACAGAAAGGGAGAAAATTTTTGCCAACTATTCCTTCCAATAGAGGACTAATATCTAGAATATTCAGAGATCTTAAAAAACTCACCGCTAAGAAAACAAATAACCCAATCAAAAAATGGGCAAGTGAAATAAACAGACATGTCACAAGAGAAAAAATTCAAATGGCCAATAAGTTTATGAAAACATGTTCACCATCATTATAAATCAGAGAAATGCAAATAAAAAATACCCTGAGATTTCACCTATTCCCAACTAGAATGGCAATTATTTGAAACACAAACAACAATAAATGTTGGAGAGGCTGTGGAGAAGTGGGAACTCTAATACATTGTTGGTGGAATTGCAAATTAGTGCAGCCACGTTGGAAATCAGTATGGAAGATCATCAGAAGAATGGGAACAAAACTATCATATGATCCAGAATGGAAACCAAACTACCAGGCTGTTGTATGTGTATCTATGTTTATACCTGCACAATTCACAATTGTAAATCTATTGAACCAGCTAAGTTGTCCATCAACAGATGAATGGATTACAAAACTATAGGATATGTACACAATGGAATTTTATTTTCAGGGAAATGGATGTAACTGGAGAACTTTATGCTAAGTGAGATTAGCTATTCACAAAATGTAAGAAATTGGATGCTCTCCCTAATATATGGAAGCTAAGGAAAAAATGGATCAGAGGAGGAACTCTAGACCAAGAAGGAAAAACTTTAGATGAACAAATAAGGCAACCCAGGTGAGGATAATGGGAAGAGGAAAAGGAAATTCTCTAGTGCACATGTACATTCACGAACATATCAAAGACAGTCACTAAGCCAAAAATAAGCAGGAGGTGGAGGGATGGATTGGGAAAAGGGGAAAGGCTAGGTGAGTGATGTCTGCATGTATGCCTCTATCATCTTGTATCCCATTAAGATGTATGACTACAATGCACCTATAAAGAAAAGAATGTTAAGTGAAATAAGTAATTTAATCTTTTAGGCCCAGATATATAGAGCTGCATTAATGGTTATCTTTGATTCCTTGCTTCCTGTATGACCCCATTTTATTTTGTTTAACATATGTACATAACTTTAGATTAATATTTAAGATTTACTGAAATCTGTATTTATCCACTATATTTGTTCTTTCTTGCCAATAAAATAGCACGGGTTTATCATAATCTTGCTTTTATATTTATCAGTTTCTTACATACATATTTAATTTAAAATAATTCTTATTTATTCCTTGGTCTCATGATTTATCATAGAATATCATACTATATAACTATTCTGGGATTCATTTTTTCTTTTTCTCAATATTATGTTACTACATTTTATACCCAGTGTTTTCCATAATGTAAATTATTGATTCTCTTCATTTATAAAATCTCAAAATGTTTCTAAAGCACTATTTACCTATTATTTTGTCTAAGAGCATTTGGTTCTGGGTCCCAGATGTTCTAATACCATATTCCTCTAATTCTGGCCCCTGCTGTTGTAGACTTGTGTCTCTGCTGACCAGGGCTAATTTAAATTATCATTGCTCCTTGCCAAGCATGGTGGAGTGCACCTGAGTTTAAGGTTACTCAGGAAGCAAAAATAGGAATAATTCTGAAGCTCAGAAATTTGAGACTGATCTGGAAAACACAGTAAGTCTCCATCTCAAAAAAGAAATCTAAACAAAGAGTGTCCCTTCTCAATGTGACTGAACATTTCTACCCCCATTAGTGGTTACCTAAGCCCTTACTCTTTAATACCCTGGGTCAGCCTCATACTGCTCTTTGCGTCTCTGAAGGGAGGAAGTGGTAAGGATATCTTAGAAGATCTCTTCTACTTTGTGGTATATCAGCAACACCTCAAAGAACATATCCATCATGGTCTGATCAAGGGAGAATTGCCAGGTATTTCAGTGATTCTAATTAGCCTTGATACTCCGGCCCAAGAGGCAATTTTATCCAGTGAATACTGCAGGTAAAAATAAGCTTAGCAGTGGCTTAGCAGTGGCTGTAACTAAGCGTTCTTATTGTTCATTATTTAACCTGTGAGAGATAATGTGTTCTCTAAAGGTTTATCAGGGGAAATACAGAAAATAACTTCCTGTTACCTCTGTTTATGCTTTATCACTACGAGGTGCAGCATTTCATTGTTTAATTACTCAAAACTGAAATATATACCAAATGCTAAACAGAATTTCTCAGTGTATGGTCTGTAGACTGCTACAGTTTTTTTTTTTTTCTTTTTTTCTTTTTGGTGGTACTGGGGGGTGGAATCCAGAGGTTTTCTACCTCCAGGCTATACTCTCTGAAATATTTTATATTTTATTTGGAAACTGAGTCTCACTAAGTTGCTAAAAGCCTCACTAAGTACCTTAGGCTGGCTTCCAACCTGTGCGATCCTCCTGTCTCCGGCTCCCAAGTGCAGGGATTACAAGTGTGCGCCACCATGCCCAACGTGACTGCTAGAGGTTTTTTTTTTTTTTTTTACAATATTTTCTAAATCTCCCTGAAGCCAAAATTATTTTCAAAATGATAATAACATATAATTTGCCTTTTCCCTGTCATACTCTTCAAAGTAAGTATAGAATAGTATCTTCTGGAGGCAGCATGATGTGTGATCTTGGAAAAGATAAATGCAGATGAGAATCTAGGTTGTTAAATCAGATATCAAATATATTTGTAAAATTAACAGTAAATTATTATTATACATATATAGATGATATAGATATAGATATAGATATAGATGCAGTACTGAGGATGGAACCTAGGGGCAATCTACCTCTGAGCTACAACCCCAGACCTAATTTTTAATTATTTATTTTAAACCAGGGTCTCACTGAGTTGCAAAGACCTCACTAAGTAGCTGAGTTGTTGGCAAACTGTGATCCTACTGGCTCAGCCTCCCAAATGCTGAGATTACAAGTATGAGCCACAATGCCTGACTTTTTATATAGTTTTGAAAATATTAGTTTTATAAAAATATCTTTAGCAATATAGTTGATTTACATTTCTTCTAAACTAACTCAGTAAGTAAATATTTCTATATAGTTTAGTTTTAATGAAGTAAATACACATAGAAATAATTCATATACTTTAATGTCTATAGAAGTTCTTAATCTCTTGAAGAATGTGAAAAGATGTGTGTGTATGCGTGTGTGTTTGTGTGTGTGTGTGTGTGTGTGTGTGTGTGTGTGTGTGTGTGGTATTGAGGATTGAACCCTGGGTCATTTTACCTTCAAGCTACACTCTCAGCCTCATTTTTTTTATTTTGAAAATGGGTTTTGCTAAGTTGCTCATAGCCTCGCTAAGCTGCTGAAGTTGGCTTCAAACCTGTGACCCTATGGTTTCAGCCTCCCAAATACTGGGATTATAGGCTTGTGACACCACGTCAATTTCATAAAAAGATCTTTAACAACAACTAATATGTGCATTACTGTTCTAGTATAGTTTGTTTTCTTCAATTTATTTGAATCATTTCTGATGCTCTGAACTCATAAAATTACATGTGCTTACTATTATAAAAAATTCATAAATGAGGATACACAATTTTGTTCCTTTATAGGGGTTTCCGAACTCCCTGAAACCTTTTTAAAGTGTCTTTCTGTAGAAATTTCAAAAGTCATCATATCAGAGAGAGAAAGAGAGAAAGAGAAACTGCTTTCCCATTGTCAGTTAATTCTTAGGCATAACACAAAGCCTCTAGTACATAAATCAGCCAGCCCTGAGACTTTACCACTAACCACCTTTTTATCTAACTTTGACACACCAAACCAGTTTTATTTCCTCTAACCTAAATGATCCCAGGAGCAGACAATAAATGACTAGAGATCACCCTTACAGCCCAAAGACCACAGGAATAATTCAAACCAGATGCTCCTATCTACTCCTGAAATCTTGCCTTTCCTGCAGAATCCCTAGTGAATTTCTGCCCTGAGAATTTTCCTAACTCCTACTTCTTCTGCCTAACCCAAATCTGATGCCTCCTCTCTGACCCTGTAAAGTGGTGTGTCCTCTTCTCTTAGTAAAAGTAAGTAACAGATTTTTCGTTTGGTGATACTGGTATTTCCGTGTCCTTAAGACAGACAGGATATCAGGTAGGAAGATTGTTCACTATATTAATTAGGATCATCTGTATGCAGACCAGGAGAAAATTATAGAAAATTTTACTAAGAATTAGTATAATACTAATTATATAAAGCTCTTAAAGAAGCACAGCTTCTTCTAGGGATAGTTTTGGTTTATATGTTGCAGTTACCTAACTTTATGAACTATAATTCTTTTATTTCCCTGGTTGGTAAAAGTCAAAGTCAAATTTACTTTAGAACAGAGGTTGGCAAGTCTTTTTTGTTAAGGGTCAGATGATAAATATTTTGGGCTTCATATCTATATAATCTCTTTTTCTATAACTCAATTCCTCCTTTAAAGTAGAAGTCACCATGGGCAAATGGGTAAACCAATGAGTTTGTCTATGTTCCAACACAATCTTATTGACCAATGTGTTGTTAACTGCATTTGGTCAGCAGAGTGAATTTTGCTGACATTTGTAGAAATTTAAAATTTTTATGATAATTTATGCACATACATGCCTCATGCACATTCATACACACATACATATTTTTAAATTTTTCATTGTGTTTAACATATCAAACAAAATATATAATTAAAGATTCACATCTCCCCTGTTTTTTGCTTATTTTTAATGGCCCTCTTATGCCTAAAACATTTTGTATACTCTTATCTATCTTTAAAAAGTTATTAAATGAATTCATACATATTATATCTTATTATTTATTAGATTAAAAGGGACAAAAAACAACTTTTATGGTTTTCTTACAAAAGGAAATTAAGTTTGGTATATCTGAACCCCAAAAGTAAATAAGACCAGAATGACAATGCACCACCAAGGACCTCAGCCACTTTAGTGGGATGAGTTCAAAACACTTTCAGTTTTTTTTCCAAATTAAAATGTTTACTTTTGTAATAAAAATGTGATATATCCATCCTAGGTCAGGAATCCCCTTCATGAACTCATAAACTACAGTTTAGTAGATTACATAGAACGTACCTAGCAGCTAGCACTTGCCCAGTCCCCTTAAGAAAATGTAGTAATTGCTCAGAGCAAAAAAGCTCTCCTGACCTCCACAAAATTGAACTACACATCAATTTATAACTTTAAATGATAATATACCCAGATTGTATATTGACAGACTTAGTGAGAACATGTCTTAATTAACAAACAATAGGCTTCAGTATCACTGATTCTTAAACAAGACTATACATTATGTTCACCTGAAAAGCTTTAAAATATATCTGTGTCTAGCCAGGTATAATAGTGCTGCATGCCTGTGATCACAGTACTTGGGAGTCTGAGACAGAATGATCTCAGGTTTCAGGCCAGCCTCAGCAATATAGGAAACTCTTAACCTAGAAAGATCCCATTTCTAAACAAAATATAAAATAGGAATAGGGGTATAGCTCAGAGGTGGAATACACCTGGGTTCAGTCTCTAGTACTACGTGTGTGTGTGTGTGTGTGTGTGTGTGTGTGTGTGAGCATGTATGTGTGTAGATATACACACAACTATACATATGTGCTTGAATCATTCTCCCAACTATAGAAATGATTAATAGGCTATCTTATTTTATTATATAATTTATTATATGTTATATGATTATATTATATACAAATAAAAATAAAATGTAAATTTTTAAACTTATATATTACATAATTAAGAATATATTATAAAATTTTGACACCTGTGTGAAAAGATGTGTCTTCAATGCATATAGATTTGGGGTGAAATTGATTAAACATATTAACTCACTAACACTTCATAGGCTGTTGATTTTAAAAATTTATCACTTGTCTTCAAAATATATTTTATATTTAGCTTAGGCAAAATGTTTGCACTTCTAAAACAGACTATTCATTTAGAAGGGTAATAAAAGAGTTTCTTCATTTCACGCTTACATTTTTTTCCTTTTGAGAAAAAAATTCAAGATGTAAATATGTCAATTTTTCACTCTTCATCAACAGATGAGCTAGTAAGTAGTTTTGCCATTGATCCTGATTTTCACCTGATTTGCACCAAGATAATTTCCAACGATGTCATTTATTCACATTTACCTATATTGTCTTCTCATACTGCACATTTCCTCACTAATTGGGCTATTTATCACAAATACAGTTGCTCTTTAAAAAGCAGAAAAATGCTGGATTATTTTTCTCCATTACTAAATTGCAAGGATCAGACTTTTTTTGGATTCTAGAAAAAAACACACCTGAGGCAAGAGCTTGAGGGTTCCTAGTTTACAGTGGTGTGTCATCCTGCAGAATCAAGAGCACTGGGATAGCACACACTTAGGCCGAGAAAAATAGAGAGCAAATATTATGTGTATTGCCAATCTGGCAGCTGCTAAAAATGAGCAAGCTGATTGCTAGTTTATTGGTTTTTTGAGAACTCCTATTAACTACTTTGTTTTGGGAACATTGATCCAGGGGGAAAAAGGGAAAATTCATCAATCAGCTTTCATTTCCCATTAGTCAAAACCTTGCTGCTCACATGAGAAAAAGCAAGTCTCAAGAGTGTCTACAGACTACACCAAAGAAAATCTCCAGGGCAGGAGGCGAGGGGAAAAGAACACAGGGAAACTGAGTTGCTGTTGGGTGTGTGCCCATGGAGTTAGGGATGCGTCTGTAATACAGTCATTGAATATGTGCTCAAAAGAAAACTGAGGAGGTCAAAGTTGGCACATGAGAAGAGATGAATACAATGCCTACTTTTGATTGCAAAGAATTTTATGTTTTCCTCTCTGTCCTTTCTCTCTCCTCAAGTCCTTGTAGACTATTTGACATTTATGGGCTCAGTATGACATCATATAGACACGGTGTATGGTGTAATATTAACTGCAATCCGAAAGTTTTCATGTTCAAAATGTCACGGTGTTTTTCAGTGCTAATGATTTCAAGCACGTATCTTGCCTCACAAATTTTTGGAAATTTCATTTGAAAAGAAAAAAATCCCAAGAATCCCAAGTAACTTTATTCTCTTCCTGCCTCAGATGTTAAATCATCTACTTTTTGTGTGTGGGTGGGGGGTCTAGGGATGGAACCCAGAGGCATTCAACCTCCTAGCTACACCCCCCTGCCCTATTTTTATATTCTTTGTTTTGAAACAGGATCTCACTAAGTTGTGGAGGGCCTCACTAAGTAGCTGAGACTGCAAACCACAATCCTCTGGTCTTTGCCTCCCAAATGCTGGGATTACAAGTGTGTACCACCACGCCCAGCTTAATCACCTACATTCCTAATAAACACCAACCCTTTTTTTTACTGCACATTGGTATCATGAAATCAATCTTTAGGTCTACAGCTGTTCATTACTACTAGGATGATAGTTTTCATGCCAGTTTCTGGGCTTCACGTAAGAGATATTTAAAAGACATGCCTTAAAATATTTTTATTGATATATCCAGTTTATTTTTAACATGACAGTCTGATTACTAACATTCTTTGAATTATTTTCCCTTCTCTAGTACTGAAAAAGCTTGATACAAAATAAATATACTCATGAGCTTTTATCACCATGGTAAAAATAATCTAATGATAAAATGATTAACATTATTATTTATTATTTTAAATTATAATTATCATTACTTTGATATAAGGTCACACTAAATTGCGGCAGACCTTGCTAAATTGCTGAGCAGTTGGCATATCTCCGATCCTCCGGTCTCAGCCTCCCAAGTAAGAGGATTACAGGAATATGTCACTATGCCTGGCTTTATAGTGCCTTTTACTAAGGATGTATAGTTAATGTTCTGTGTTATAATCTACCATTCTCTGTGCAGTTAACTTTCAGATAGATATATGATCAAGTTTATTTGTTTCCTTTCGTTTTTAGATGAGGGCAAGTGTGTTTGTTTTGAATAGGATCTGTGAATCCAACTGATTTAGACGTGCACACAGAGAGCATTGGGGTCATCTTCGTTTCTGCCCTCAGCACTGCCTCTCCACTTCTCACTTATTAGTGAATATCCCTAAGGATAAGCAATCTCACCTCAGCAGATGAGAGTTAAGAGGTCAAAATTATAAGCACAGAAGAGGTTTGGCGAAGCAACTTGTGTTCCTCAGCTCACGGGCGCCCTCTTCTGTAAGATTTCAGGAAGTTTATTTAACAAAGACGGGCTTTGTCCAAGTTTCCAAATCATTTTCTGTCTCCTGCCCAGATAGTCTTATTCTAGAACTTCTCCACCGGGAATACTTTCAGTACAGTGCTCTTTCTTCCTAGGAGAAACTGGGTTTACTCTGTCTCTGAGGCTCTGTCACTACCCCTCCAGTTCCTTAATTTCCCCCGTTCTCAACAAAGAGCCACTCTGATGTCTGCTGCCTTGACCCACAGTGGGAACTTCCACTCAAACTCGGTGGTCTGGAGCAGATCTTCTATTCTCACATCCCACGTGGACACCACCCCTCTGAGCCCACTGGGCAGAGTGTGTATTTGTGGGTATTCTTTGATTAAATTGTTTTGTAATCATTGGTATTAATCTTATAACATTTAAATAAATGTGTGTGTGTGTGTGTGTGTGTGTGTGTGTGTGTGTGTGTGTGTTAGGATTTTCAAAGACAATATGTGAAAGAATTGGGGTCAAGGCTGCCATCAGCCACACTCTTACAGGCACACAGAGCTTGTGAGGATTTCTCAAAGCATTCTCGGTTAGAGCTCTCTCTCATCCCTTTCCTACCAGCTATTTGGGGAAATGAAGACACCAGTTGAAGGTGGCCTGGAGAATTACAACTGGAGTAAAACCATGCAGACACCCATGGCAGAACCAAGCTGAGGGGCTGAAAACCCTCTGCTTCTATTCGGATATTTCCCCCAGAGGCACTCAGCAAAGGACCCTGGTCAGGTCCATGTGCAAAGTGGGGAAAGTACTGCTGGGCACTGAAGTGGTTTTGGAGTGCAGCAGGTATTTGTAGTATAATATGCTTTAACCTCAGCTCTAAATGCAGTGCTCTAAATGAACTCTCATGGTTCTCTAAAAATGTTTTCATTTAAAAAAAATGTATATACCAAGGTTTGCAATATGTTTAGGAATCAATGAGATGGTAAAAATGAATTTATTATTATCAAAAACAGAATTATGGTTCCAAATACATTTATAGGTGAGCAGTTCTGGAAACTGAACTCAAGGTTATTCTACCTCCAAACTAAACTTCCAGCCTAGTTATTTATTTAGAAAGAGGATTTGGCTAAGTTGGCTAAAATGGCCTTAAACCTGCAATCCTCTGTCTCAGCCTCCTGAGTACTGGGATTGCAGATGTGTGCCACCACCCAGGTCTCTTACAAACATATTAAGATGCTTGTTTACTTCCAGCATCGGTTTCATGAATTATTAAAACCTAGAAATGGTCTAGCTCTAGATCAGAAAATCAGAACACACAAACTAATACGGGCAGTAAATCAATGGAATTACTTTACCATGTTTTATATTTTCTTTAGCTTCAAAAGTTAAATATTTTTCACCTGAATATCTATTTAAAAAGAGAGAAAACCTTTTATTTTAGAAATGACACCAAACACAACTTTGAAACCTTTCTTTTTAAAGCAATTTTAAGATCTGTTGTTGATCTGGGTCCCATGAGAAGCAAACATCAAAGTATGATACATCAAGGTATGTAAGAGATGTACTAGTGCAACACCTGTGAGCATAAGTGGGGACGGAGCCATGAGGAGCAACTGATGAATATTTTATCCATGTGGAAAATAGAGGGTAAGGAGACTTGCATAGGAGCATCTTACACTGCAGTGTAGTGCCTAGACATTTCATCAGGGATGTCATGGAGCCCATAGGTCAACCTCGCCCACCAGGAACAGTCCTACTGCAGGCTCTTGCTCTGCTTGATCACTGACTGAGTAGCCTGTTGGGAGTGTGATTTTGGCAAGAGCTAGGTGTTTATACAGTTGGGGCCATAAGTCAATTACTCGCCTAACAGCTCATTTACATGGCTGCCACTGATGAATGGATAGCAAAACTGTGGGAAATACACACAATGGAATTCTATTCAGCCATAAAGAAGAACAAAATTATATCATTTGCAAGAAGATGGAAAGCCCTGGAGAACATTATGTTAAGTGAGATCAGCCAAGCACAGAAGGAGAAGATACATATGTTTCCTCTAATATGCCCAAACTAGGAAACACAGAGGATACAAGTGGGACTCCAGATATTAGAGGGGAAATACTAGCTAAGTTTGAATGGAAAGATAGGAGAGGAGGAAGGCCGATCTTGATTAATGAGGGTCTACACCTGAACATGTGTAAAATTATGAATAAGACATGATTAACCTGGACAACCATTGGTGGGAGGGGGGAAGGGAAAACGGGGGTGGGGGGGAGAGGGCACCAAATATAGTTTAAATGTATACTATTTATGTTCAATAAAAAAATTAAGAAAAAAAAGTTGTACTCAGGTTAAATTTTCAAGATTTTTGTATCTTATGTGATGAAATTTTTATTTTAATGTTCTATTTGTGTACATTTAATATGTTTTAATAGAGCTAATAAAATATTTTGATAAGATAAAAAAAGAAAGTACTGCATTACCCATCTCTAAGACTATAGTATATTATTTGTCATTTATGCAAAAATTCAAAAGCAATGCAAAACATGCCTACTTAGAAGATGAACAAGAATAAAAGCCCTACCATTTTTCTGCACATTGAAAATGTGTCTGTGGTCTACAAAGTTAGCTATATTAAACTCTTCTCAGGGATAAAATGGACTATGAAGATAATTAACTTTATGATGGAGAAAAATGTAAATGTATTTGATTATAGAAATATTCATTACTTTTTAAAGAGTGATATTATTACTGTCCTGGCTCATGGGAGAAGAGAAACTTGAAGGATCCCAGCTGATATGGCTTATGGATTTTTTAGTTGATCTCGTTGATTTAGGCTTTCATGAAATTTGTTAGCTAATAATAAATAAAATTATACCTTGAACCACATGCAATGGCAGGGCAGGGGGCCTGAGTCAGTCTTATATCAGGGAACCAATCTCATTTAACTGTTTTCCATTGTAATGGTTTGGTTCTAGAATGATCCCCAAAGGCTTGGGAAATGTTCCCCATAAGTTTGGTACCCAGAGCAGCAGTGTTCAGAGGTGGGGAATTTGGTATTTGGATTATGAAGGCTCTGAAGTCACCAGTGAAATAATCAATTGAAGGATTCATAATTTGGAAGAATTATTGGGATGTGATAGAAACTGTAAGATGTGAGAGTTAACTGAGGGAGTGGGTCACTGGGGATTGACCTTGGGGACTATATCTTATTGTTGTCTCTCTACATGCCTGCCCCTTCCCTTCTCTTCTCTTCTCTTCTCTTCTCTTCTCTTCTCTTCTCTTCTCTTCTCTTCTCTTCTCTTCTCTTCTCTCTCTCTCTCTCTCTCTCTCTCTCTCTCTCTCTCTCTCTCTTCCCTCTTCCTCTTTTTCCCTCTCTCCCTCTTCTCCTTTTTTTTCCCTCTCTCCCTCTCTCCTTCTAGGCTACTTTGAGGTAAGCAGCTTTTCTGTGTTATGCCCTTCTGCTATGATATTCTGCCTCACAACAGAATAATGAAACCCGCTGAACATGGGCTGAAAACTCTGGAACCACAAGCCTAAATAAATCAATACTCCTTTAATTTGCTTTTCTCAGGTATTTTGTCACCGAGACAATATGATGACTGATATACCTAGTCCTACAGAGTTCTTTTTCCTGGTGGCATCTTCCACAAATTAGATTTACTTCTCAGCCCTGAACCCCAAATACTTCTCATCAATCCAACCCTTGGTGATTCACTTTCCTACTGCCTGTGACCACATCCTACTGTGGCCTATGGTCTCTCCTAATATTTTTTGAACAATATTAGATTTTGTGGTAATCCACAGGAGCTGATCATGTTCCATGCTGGCATTCCGCAGTAGTCTTCTCTGCATATGTGCAGAGCTGTCACTTAGATTGGTACTCATCTATGTATAGCAGTTCATATGATGCCCATTTGAGATTTTACTGACGTTGAGTTTACTCATTAGATGAATCTGATGATCAAACTATGATTCTGGACTCCTTTTAATCAGGATAAAAAAAATCATGATGTCAGGTGGAGAAGAATAATGCATCAGTATCTCCTTTGTTCCCAAAGCTGAAAGAGTAAGAATAAGGTGGAAACCTTCTTTGGGGAAGGTATGTTAGAATGCTTCCCTAAAATTGTCACTGGAAGAAATGTCCTTGTCAGTTTAATTAGCAATTCAGTAAGAAAAAATAAAATATAAATATTAATAAAGATATTAATGCAAATAATTTCAGAAAGATAGTGAATGAAGAAAGCAAACACATATCATCCTGCTGACACCTGATCACCATTGCCTTAAAAACAGCATTCTAGCATTTGGGAGGCTGAGACCAGAGGATTGCAGTTTGCAGACAGCCTCAGCTACTTACTGAAGCCCTCTGCAACTCAGTAGGACCCTGTCTCAAAGTAAAGATTAAAAAATAGGGCAGGGGGTATAGCTCAGAGATAAAATACCCGTGGATTTCACCCCCAGTACTGAAAAAAAAAAAAACAGCATTCTTTCAAAAGCAAGAAAACACCATAACTTTGAAAATAACACAGTAAGTAAACAACAGTAGGAGAAAAAAGTTAAAATACCAATCAGAGAGCAAAAAAGAAACCCATTCTTCTTGCAATAAGCAGGTGGAAATCATCAGAATTGTAAGCCATGAGTTTCTCCTGTGCAAACACTGGCTACAACTTGCAGCAGTGTAAGCTGAGCTTACCATGCCCTCCAGAGATTCAAAGTGGTGCCCAACAACATCATAAGTGAACCCCTCATTCCCTGAGGAGAACCCCACCATGGTGCCCCAGGGACTTGCACAGGCTGGATAAACTCCCTGGGTCTGAGACTTTACGGTTCAACCCAGCAAAGGTGGTGGTGGAGTTTGCTGTTGAACATAGTGAAGGTCAGAGAGACCCAGGCTCTGCATCAATGCAAAGCATGTAGGAAGAACTATGTTTAACACTAGATTCAAATATTAGCATCTCCGGGATCGCCACAGACCACACAATATTGCTGAACGAGGAAGTCAGACTAGCCCAGCACTAGCTGTGGAAAGCATAGATTTTTGGCCTGAAAGCCATCTGCCACTCATGCAGGCAGGAAAAATTCAGGCTCCACATCCATGGAAAGCATTTAGAGTTACCTATGCATAACAATAGACACTGTCCCATTGAAGCCAGCCATCTGCATAGACTTAGAAAGACTCAGAAAACCAGGCTTGCAGAAGAAAAGGTGCTGGTGACACACAGTGTCTGCAAAGAGAGAGACTGTAGAGGCCTAGTCTGCTGAATATTCATGTATTTTTATGGTTGCATTATGTTGTTGTTGCTTTATTTTGTTTTAGATTTCTTTTGTGTGTGTGTGTAAGTCTGTATAATCCCTCTCCCAAGCTTCTTCCCTTGTACATACCTACTCTCTTCTCTCCATCCCTTTTCTTTATTTTCTCTCTTCTTTGTATTAAGTCCATTTCATATCACTACAGTAAATACTCTACATTGGTTACTAGAATACTACTATATATTTTCTTTCTCTAATATCTACTACATATTACCTTACCAAATTTATACTTTCATTCTATTTGATCCTATCTATAGTTTTACCCTATTTTTGCATTTACAAAATCATTTTCTTCCTTACTTCATCAACATTGTTACATACAAAAAAACTGGCCCTTGGATATACTAGCTGACACATAGAGACTGAGAGGAATCTATCAAAAGCAGCAGATAAAAACTTCTGAAATCATGAGAAGGAGGAATAACAAGGAAGCAATGACCTCTCACAACAACACAATAACAGAACTTGAAAAAACAAAATTGTAGAGATCTCCAGAAGATCAAATCAGTAATTTACCTGTAGAAATAAGACAGGACTTTGAAAAAGAATTTAAGAGAGAGTCTGAAAGAAATAAAGGATGTAATCATTGAAATGAAGGCATCAATTCAAACTATAAGCAATGAATTAGACCACATGGAGAATAGAATCTTGCTCTTAGAAGATGATCACTCTGAAAATAAACATATAGTATATACTTTAGAAAACACAATTTGACAGCATGAATTGGACATTGATGAAATATGGGCCCATTTTAAAAAGAGCTAACCTAAGAATAATAGGCATAGAAGAGGAAAATAGACAGTAAAACCAAAGGGATCAATGTTTTTTCAAAGAAGTAATATTAGAAAAATTTCCATACATAGAACAAGAGGTTGATATGCAGGTCCAGGGAACTTAAAGAAACCCCTTTAAACAAGATCAGAGAAAAAGTTCACCATAACACATAATAGTCAAAATATAAGCCAAGGAAAGAATCTTAAAGGCAACAAAAAAGCAAAAAGAAAAAAAGACCAAGTGACATTCAGAGGCAAACCAATTAGAATCACTCCAGACTTACAAAACTAAGCCATGAAAGCCAGAAGAGCCTGGAGTAACATATCTCAAACTCTGAAATAAAACAAATTGCAGCCCCAGATTTCCTATCCAGCATAACTATCTCTCAAATAAGATGAGGAAATAAAAATCTTCTCTGGCAAACAGAAGTTGAAAGAATTTATATCTTTCAAACTAGCACTAGAAAAAATACTAAAAGAGATTAACTGCAAAGAAGAAATACATAATTCATACCAGAAACAGAGAAACAATAATTTCCTTCAAGCAAACAACTAAACAAAAAAGAACAAACACTACCTCAAACAAAGATTAAAACTCAAAATGATAGGAATTATGATAGGAATTTAAAATTATCTCTCAGTAATCACAGTGAGCATAAATGGACTCAACTCCGTGATAAAAAGACATAGATGAAAAAATGAATTAAAAATCAATATCCATCTAACTACTGTCTGCTAGAAACACACCTATAAGTAAAGATAGTAACAAACTTAAAAAGCTGGAGCAAGGTATTCCATATCAATGAAAATCGAAGACAAGTAGTATTAGCAACCATTATATCAGACAAGTTACATATCAAGCCTAAACTTATTAGAAGAGACAAAACAGGTCATTTTTTTTTTACAAGTAAAAGAAACAATACATCAAAAGGAATGACAACAGTCAACATTTATGCACCAAACACATGTGCAGTTACTTTCATAAAACAAACTCTGTATAACATGAAATCACACAGAAGTCCCAATATAATAATACTGGGAGACCTCAACACCCTCTCACACCATTAGACCAATTATTGAGACAAAGGTCAGTAAAGATGCTGCAGACCCAACGACCACCATCAACCAAATGCACCTATTAGAAATATATAAAATATTCCCCCCAACTATGGCAGAGTCACATTTTTCTCAGATGATTATGGAATCTTCCTCAAAATAGATAACATCCTTGGCGACCAGGTGAGTACTAGCAAATTCATCAGATGTGACATACTTTCCTATGTCTTTTCAGGCCATAATGAAATGAAACTAGAAATCAATTATAATAAGACCCAAAGAAACCACATAAACATATGGAGACTGAACACCAAACTGCCGAATGAAGAATGGATTATAGAAGAAGTAAGGGGTAAAATCAAGAAATTTCTAGAAACAAAAATAGATATACAATATATTATAACCTCTGGGACACTTTGAAGGCAGTATTATACAAAAATTTGTAACACTCATTGCCCACATTAAAAAAAAAATCACCAAATAAATAACCTAATGACATACCTCAAAGCCCTTGAAAGACAGGAACAGTATAACCCCAAAAGCCAGTAGAGGACAGGAAATTGTTAAAATCAGAGCAGAACCCAATGAAGTAGATAATAAAATAAAAACAATACAGAAAATCAGCAAACCCAAAAGTTAGTTGCTTGAAAAAATTTAAAAGGTAGATAAACTACTAGCCAACTTAGGAGATATAGTCACTGACAGTGTAGAAATCCAGAATATTATCAGAAACTACTTTGAAAAACTATACTCCAACCAAATGAAAAATCTAGAAGAAGTCAACAACATTCTAGATACATACAACTTTTCTAAACTGAGTCAAGAAAATATAGAAAATTTCCAAGTGGATTTTATAAAATCTTTATAGAAGAGCTAATTCTTTTTTTTTTTTTTTTTTTGTGGTACTGGGGTTTCTGGAAACCCTTCTACCTCCAGGCTACACTCTCAGACCTATTTTTCTACATTTTTTATTTGGAAACAGGGTCTCTTAAGCCAGCGCATGCAGCTGGCTTCGAACCTGTGCAATGCTCCTGTCTCCGCCTCCCAAGCGTGGGTATTAAAAGCATGTGCCACTATGCCTGGCTATAGAAGAGCTAATTCTGATACTCCTCAATCTATTGTGAGCAAGAGAAAGAAAGGGGACTCTCCCAAATATGTTTTATGAAGCCAAATCATATTAATACCAAAACCATATAAAGACAGTTCAAAGAAGGAAAATTACAGGCCTATATTGTTGATGAACTTGCATGCAAACTTCTAAACAAAATACTAGTAACATGTATTCAAAACCACATGAGGAAAATCAAAAGAATGAATGACCAAGTAGGGTTTATCCCAGGGATGCAAGGCTGATTCAACATATAAGAAACAATCTATGTAATTCATAACATAAACAGAACCAAAAACAAAAGTCACATGATCATTTCAATAGATGTTGAAAAAAATGTTTGACAAAATTCAATATCCATTTATGCTAAAAGCACTGGAGATAATCAGAATAGAAGAAACATAATTCAACATCATGAAGGCAATATACAATAGGCCCACAGCCAACATCATATTAAATGGGAGAAAACTGCAAGAATTTCCTCTAAAAACAGGAACAAGACAAGGATGTCCATTATCACCACTTCTTTTAAATATAGTACTTGAGGCTCTAGCCAGAGCAATAAGGCAAGAAAAGGAAATCAAAAGAGTACAAATAGGAAAAGAAGAACTCAAACTTTCACTATTTGCAGATGACATGATACTATACTATACTTAGAAGACCTAAAATACTCAACCAAAAAGTTCATAGAACTGATCAACAAATTTAGCAAAATGTTTGGATACAAAATCATTCCTAAAAGAATTAGAAACTTTTTGTAATACCAACCATATATCTTATGATAAAGAAATCCAGAAAACACTTTTACTCAGGATATTCCACAAAAATTAAGTAGTTAGAAATAAACTTAACCAAGAAGATATAAGACCTCTACAAAAAAATATAAAACATTAGAAGATCTTCCATATTCATGGATAGGCAGAATAAATATCATCAAAATGGCCAAACTTTCAAAAGTGATCTACAGATTCAACACAATGCCCCTTAAATTACCAAGGTCATTCTTTACAGACATAGAAAAATCAGTCCTTAAATTCATTTAGAATAACAAAAAACCAAGAATAGCCAAAGTAGCTCTCAGCAACAAAAATCATGCAGGAAGAATCACAATGCCTGACTTTATACTATACTACAAAACCATAGTAATAAAAACAGCATGACACTAGTACAAAAATAGATATAAAGACCAATAGAGCAGAATAGAAGAGTCAGAAACAAATCCGTACACATACAGCCTATTGATTTTTTTTACAAAAGAGAAAAAATTATAAAAGAAAAAGATGGCCTGTTCAAGAAATGGTGTTGGCAAATCTACTTAACCATATGCAGAAAAATGGAATAAATTCCACTTTCTCACCCTGCACAAGAGTCAATTCAAGATGGATCAATTCAAGACTTAGAAATTAGACCAGAGACCTTGAGGTTCCTTAAAGAGGGCATAGGTTCAACACTGCAACCCATAGGCACAGGTAAAAACCTCCTCAACAAGAAACCCAAGGCACAAGAAACTAAAAGGTGGTATAGCATGAAACTGAAGAGCTTCTGTGCAGCAAAGGAAACTATCAAGAACTTCAACCAAGAGCCAACTGAATAGGAGAAGATTTTTGCCAACTACACCTCTGATAGAGCGCTGATATCTAAAATATACAGAGAACCTAAAGAACTTAGCACTAAGAAAACAAATAACTCAATCAAAAATGGGCAAGTGAACTAAATAGATACTGTACAAAAGAAGAAATTCAAATGGCCAATAAATGTATGAAAAATGCTAAAAGTTATTAGCAATTAGAGAGATGCAAATCAAAACTATCCTGAGATTTTATCTAACTCCAACTAGAATGGCAATCATGCAAAACACAAATGACAACAAATGCTGGTGAGAATATGGAGAAGTTGGAAATCTACTACATTGTTTGTGGGATTGCAAATTAGTGCAATCACTTCGGGAAAACAGTAAGAAGGATCCTCAGAAGAATGGCAACAAACTTACCATATGATTCAGCAATACCACTTCTGGGTATCTACCCAAAAGAATGGAAACCAAAATACCAAACTACTGCATGCATATCTATGTTCATAGCTGCAATTCACCATTGCCAAACTATGGAACCAGCCAAGATGTCCATCAACAGATGAAAGAGTTACAAAACTCTGGGATATGTACACAATGGAATTTTACTCAGCCATAAAGAAGAACAAAATTATGTTATCTGTGGGAAAATGGATGGAACAGGAAAACATTATGCTAAATGAGATTAGTAAGTCATAAAAAATAATAAATTAGATTCTATCCCTAATTTGCAAAAGCTAGGAAGAAAATGGGTCATAGGAGGAACTCTAGACAAAGAAGGAGATACTATATATGAGCAAATAAGGCAACCCAAATTAGGGAATGGGAGGGAGGGAGAGGGAAATTCTCCAATGCACATTATGGACATTAACAAACATATTGAATTCAATATCTTAGCCAAACATGAAAAGGCAAGAGGGGAAGGGAATGGTGTGGAAATTGGGTAAGTGCTAATTGAGTGATATGTGCATGTATACCTCCACCATGTTGTACACCTAGTAGGATGTATGGCTACATTGCACCAATAAAAAATTAATAAATATACCAGGACATGAAAAATAGGAAAACTAATAAAAATAACTTTTAATATTTTAAAATTTAAATGGGATTGCCAAATTAGTTGATTAATTAACTAGACAACAAATATCTTACCTAATTAGTAAGTATTGGGTCAGAATACAAACATAGCAATATAACAAATTCCCAAGCACTAATTAGAACCATAAGAAAATAAAGCAGGATAATAAAGCAAGACTTGGGAATTTATTTTCTTGAAGTGGATAGAAAAGTCTCAGAGAAGGTCAAGTTTAAGGTTTGAGTAACTGAAGGAAGGCTATTCTGGAATGGTGCATCTATAACAAACTTATTCACAATTTTCCTATTTATCTGGTTTTAGAGCCATTCTGTCTTGTATATTTCTTAGAAAACGGGTTAACTTTTTCATATTATTTTCTTTGCATTGGTTTACTCATATCTATATCAGTAGATATTTCATAATTTATTTCTAAACTTGTTTTATTTACTCCTTATCTCTTTTTTCTTGATCCTATTTCCTAAGTTTTGCACATATCGTATTTCCTTACATTTTAAAGCCTCTGCTTTTATTAACCCTATTTTACAACTTTAATTACATTATTTTCTACTTTTCCATTAATTTTTTTTTATATTTTGAATAAGCTTACTTTGCTTTCTAACTTGATATAAAAGAAGATTTCAATAGGTTGATTGAATCACTTGCCCTTCTACTGCTTGAGGACGACTCATTGTGTCCTGTCCACAGCTTACCACTGTCAAGTTTTCCTGGGAGCATTAGGTTGTGTTTTTCTTCTGGAATATCATTCTTTGTCACTGTTTCTAACATTTTTGTTTACTAGCTTTTAACATGTCTTTAGGAGAGAGTGAGTCCTTTTCATCTAATAACTCATTCTTCAATTCTGGGTTATCTTTATACAGTTTATTTTTATGTCACATGTGCTCCCCTATATAGCATTAGCTGTTGAGTTAGTATATAGGTAGTGAGTATACTGCAGTATATAGTAGTGAGAAATAGCTACTCTATGTTTCATTACTGCTTGCAGGCTCCATGGTTCACAAGCTTTCTTCATGTCTCCCATCTCTTTTTCCATCTGTACTGCTGCCTGGATCAACACTTCAGCAAACACTTCCAGGTCCTCATTTACTTTCTCCTCCTTCCAAGCTGTCCTTTTATTTTTAGTTTCAACAACAGTTTACATTTTGAGATAATTGTGCTTTCTTTATCCTTGCTAACAGTTCTTATTTTATGGCTGTGGTTTATTCCTTTAAATAAGCCAGTTAGGGCATAGAATGTATAAAGACTTGGAAAGGATCTAGCCATATAAGAAATAATACATGTTAACTATCATGGTTAGTATTATTGTACTGTGAAAGTCAAGATCTAACTTTTTTGCTAACATTTGTCAGATGTTTAAATTATTCCATATGCTTAACCTTCTTGATTTGTGCTCAAATTTGCTGTTAGTTACCATTAGAACATCCTCTGTGTCTTCTTGTAAAGACTGCCTGGAGAAATGATTCTTGAACCCTTGCCTAGTTTCAGAGAAAGTTAGTAGGTATTTGCCTGATGGTATATTCAGTGCTAGCCAGCTACATTTGAATCCACCCGTTTTCTTCCACTCTATGCCATAAATATCATTTTCTCTCTTCTCCTACCTGAAACTACTCACTTATTTGATCTAGTTTGGATACTGAAAGTAGAAACACATGTCTTGATTATTCCTGTTTTGGCTTTACAAACTTCTAGCATCCATCACATCCGTGAACAAGATAGTCTTAGTGCTGTTCTTTACTCTTTGCTTTGGCCCAATATTTGGTCAATATTTGGTGACTTTTTGTATAATCTCATATACTATTAAATTTCAGGTATTTCTCAATCTTTTATGGTATTTGAATAGCAGAAGTCTTAATTCTTTTTTTAAGTGCTTATCTTTTGGTTTTCTTTTTTATTTTCATTAAATTATATGGATATCATGGAGAAAGAGTGTATCCTCTTCTCAGGCTGTTATCTTGAAAGGAGGTTTAGTGCAGGAAGCTTTACAGTTCTCAGTAACATTTGGAAAACCAATAGTTATGAAATTAGAATTATTCAGGACACATATTATAAAAAGTTATTTTCAAAGACTATATGTGACAAGTGTTATTTAACTTATTACTATATTATATACAGAATTTTAGTTGAAATGTCATCACATAAAAATCCAACAATATTAAAAGCATAGAGTAACCGGGCATGGTGACACACGCTTGTAATCCCTGTGCTTGGGAGGCGGAGACAGGAGGATCCCGGAGGTTCGGAGCCAGTCTCTCTATGGCTTAGAGACCCTGTTTCCAAATAAAAATATAAAATATGTCTCGGAGTGTAGCCCAGAGGTAGAAGGGTTTCTGGCAACCCCAGTACCACCAAAAAAAAAAAAGCATAGAGTACTATAATTAGATGATGTTTATTCCAGAAAGGTTTTTATAATTCTGTAAATACCTCAACATAGTCTAAGAAATCAATAAATTCAAAAGAAAAATAATTATTTCATAAATAGATGATAAGAAATTTTTTGATGAAATCTACCATAAATTTTAATATTAACTTAAATAAACCAGTAATTAGAAAGTAGCTGAGGTTATTCTCAAAATTCAATCCTCTTGTCTCAGCCTCCCAAATTCTGGGATTACAGGAGTGTGCCATCATACCAGGCTCATCCATTCCTCTTTTCTAACAAAATATTTTTTTAGAATTTTATTGATACCAATTAATCACACATCATAGTAAGATTCAAAGTGATACATTCATATATTCAATTGTAGTGTCTTTAGTGCACAACAGATGATTGATGTTTCTTGTGATACATGTGAGGGAACCATCATAAATATTTACTAGTGTTGAAGGAAACAAGAGTCATTTTATTAAAAAATTTTGACATATATGGTGATTCAATTTATATTTGTATTTACTTTCTTACAAATTTTTAGTAGAAATTTGTCATATATTCTAAGGAAAATTTCAGAAAAGTGAATAAAATAATTGCATTTAAGTTGACAAAATATAAATCACTTAATACTTTGCAGTTGGATTTACATAATTAATATTACTAAATGTAGTTAATTAAAATCATTGTCAATTTGAAAACACCTTAATTCCTTTAAAGAGACTTAAAAATTTTTAATGAATAATCAGTTAATGACTCTATTTCTGTCTTCATAATATCCTTACCAAATGTAAGAGCAATAAGCAGAACATACTTTTGAATGAATGAAGCAACATATATTAGAATGTAACATTGAGTCTTAATCTTCCTAGTTTTTAATTTATTCAGTATAAAGGCAACTGACAGAAGAAAAAATATTCTAATAATATAAAGCATATTTGCAAATGTAAAATTTTCTTTTATATATAGTTTCAGTATAAAAATAAAAATGTCATATTATTATAAAATATGTTCTTAATTTGTTACTTTTTTCTTTTTCTTTTGTATAATATGACATTATAACTATCTTCTGGGCCTTCTTTTTTTGTATTTTATAAAGTTTTTTTTTTATTTTTTTATCTGAATTTTATCGTTCCCATATACCAACAGCCCCATTGACAAGGAGGCACATTTGAGCTATTGCCCAAAAATTTCTAATTAAAATATTTATGAGTTCATTGTGCTTTCTGTGATAATAAATGCAATAGCAGACTCTTTATTGGCTGGCTGTCCATCTGTTCCCACCATAATTCAAATTTGGAAGGGAATATGATCTTAAACTAGAAGAGATAACTGCTGTCATGTGCCAAGTCCATATTTTTTCCTTCTTAATCTGGTCCATAATGGCATTTTTATCCAGGGTGACATGCTTTGAGAGGGAAATATAAATAAAAAATTTGAAAATGTTTTGTTGGTAGAATGACTAGAGTCAGAATATAATTCCTCAAATCTTATTTCTTCTTCAAAATAGAATGGAAAGAAAAATTTTAAGAATGGACCTTCCATTTAAAAAGCATTTAAAGACAAATAAGTTTACACATTAGAAAATATTTTAAAGTGGAAAAGTTGATCATTCATATAATATGTATAAAATGATCACTCTTGCATCTTCTTAAATGACAGGGAAGGGCTTATGGATTTTTAATGAAATGAAATAAGCTTTTTCAATTCTAGTTAAAATGTGTTGTGCACAGCTGTTGCAAGCATCAGGTTTGGTCAAATCATAATAAAATTCACAATATTTTGCTGTCTTAAAATTGATAAAATTACAGTCTCTCGGTAGTAATTATTGTTGTGTGAGAATAATACACTGACATACACACATATAAATGTTTAACTTCATGTTTCAATAATTACTAAAGATTACTAAACTAAAGCTAAGTCTTTTTTTTCTACTAAGTCTTTCACTAATATTTTTAGTCAGGGTCATAGGAGCAAACTACCAGAATACACACATACAATAAATTACATGGACTCCATCTTTCACAATTTAGAAAGAAAGGATTGCTTATTTTTATTCTGATACTGCATCTTAAAGTCATCTACCTGTTTAGTAAAAAGCCAGCATGGACATATCATAGGGACAGTAGAAACTCAAAGGAAATAGAAAGGATGAGTTAAATCCATGCAGAAAGACAGAACTTGCATGAGTTTTCAACTGCCTCTGATTCTCTGATGAAGTGTTTCCCTAAGAGAAGGCAATAGCTTTTAGCACAAAAAAAAAAAAAAAAACATGCACCTGGTCCACCAGGTGTGGCAAAAATTCGAGGCACTAAAGGTTTAACCACTGCTTCAAACAAAAAAGGCAAATCAGTGGATAATTGACAAACTGTCTCAAGCACAGTGTTCTGCTTTTACTATAAAATGAACATGGTTATTTTACTACTTCCTCTCAATATTTATTCACAAATCAAAACCACCCTGAGATTTCACCTAAAAACATCATCAGACTCAGATTAACCCAAAATGATAATAGGAAGAGATTTCCTGAAGATTTATCTCTATCTTTGCTGAGTAAATGTAATAAAATTCCACTACAATTCACTTTCAGCTTCACATTTATATATGATTCCTAAATAACGACAACAGCAAAATCATGATGTTCTATAACATAATTCATCTATCTCTTGTACAACTTTTTTTTCCAAAATGAGTACACAACCCATTTAACCATCTTTGGGTGATGTTTATTACAGTTCTACCCGAGTCAGATCCATTCTGGTATTTTATGAAACAAGCACTAAAGTGCAAGATTAACTGCTATTAATGCTTCTTATGTTTAATATTAGGCAAAGGTAAGAAGATCAGAAATATAATCTTAATAAATGTACTATGTTTATATCTCCAAGTAAAAAATACTAATAACTATTAAATTCTCACTTCATCCATTGGTCAATTGTTCATCCTTGATATTATCACTTTATATGCCCTCTTGTCTTCAGCAAGCAACTTGGTTATCATTTGTAAGGGCCATAAGAATTCTCCCTAACAAAAATTTGATTGTTTTTATTCTATGGATCTTAGTAAGAACTGACTCAAAGACTGAGACCTAAATTGTGTCCCTTCTGATAAGTACAGCAACATGATTCTAGCTGCAGATCTGAATAAGAAGTGGCATAAGAGCTGATTAAAAGAAGACTTAAACAAGACTGCATTCCTTCTGTAAATCACCAACATGATCTTGAGGAGGTTTTTTTTTGTTTTGTTTTGTTTTTTTTTTCCAGTACTGGGGACTGAATCCTGGGTCATTCTACCTCCAAGCTAGACCCCAGCCTCACCTAAAGATCTTGAAACAAGATCTTACTAAGTTGCAGAGGGCCAGTAAGTAGCTGAGACTGTCCACGAACTCTGATTCTTTTGTCTCAGCCTCCCAAGTACTGGGATTACAATCGTGCACCAGCACACCCAGTAAGATATACCTTAAAGGGGACTCCAGTCCTTTGTTTGAAAATAATCCAGGGCTGTTTTCGGAACTCTAAAGTTTACTTGTTTCTCTAATTTTCTAGCAAATCAATGAATTTATTTTTCTTTTCTCCAAAGGCTTGCTCCAATTATTTGATTTAGCAAATTGGGGAAAGTATCTGGATTCAGTATTATAGCCATAGTAATATAGGAATCTTTGTTTTCTGGATTCATGAATTCTGACTATGAGAGATCTAGCATCATGTGTAATAGTTGCTCACACAGATCATATGCTATACACTGAAAGACACTACCCTAACCTCACAAAGTTTAGTCACCATCTTGGAACTCAAAAAGTCATTTCACCCTTGTAACAGGACAGTCGCCTCACGGTGACTGATATAACAGTAAAAGCAACAAATTTCATTATCATCTCAATATTTCATGTTTGGTAAAATTAATTTCATGCTCAAGAACTGTGTTGAGGGGAGTACCATGATGGTTAACAAGATATCCCTTAAGTTAATAGATAGTACATTTGGCAGAAGCATGATAGACAAAAAAGGCAAATTTATTTCTGGAGTAAGTTCTGTTTCTTTAAGAATGAGGTGCTGCTCCTCTCTTGATGGACTCATGCAGATGGGTATCCTGAAGGAGCTTTGATAAAAGTAACTCTCTGTTAATTTACTTCGTAGACACCATACTACCATTATTTGACAATTGTCCTCATTTCTGATGCAAAGATATTTGTATTCAAATTGACTTCTTATACATTATACACTTTCCTGTTGTGGATATTGATGCCTTTCTAAAATCATCTCAGTTGAGGATATAGACATGAATAAAATCTACCATCTAATGGGAACAAGTTCCTCAGACTCTCAAGTTAACTCTGGTTTCAAAAAGAAATTATTATAAATACTTCATTCACTTTATCTTCTTTTTAGTCCAGCATACACACACTTTTTTTCTATTGTGGTACTAAGGATGGAACCCAGGGTTATTCTACCTCTGAGCTACATCTCCTGATACGTTTTATATTTTACTTTAAAACAGGGCCCCACTAAGTTGCCACATGCTGGCCTTAAACTTCTGTTAATTGTGTCTCAGTCTCCCAAATACTGGGATTACATACTTGCATCACCACGCATAGTTGAGCCCATCACACACTCTTTAGACATCTCTGTTACATCACTCATCTCTTTTACTGTAAATATTTCTTTAAATCGTTTCTCTTTGACTATGGTGGCAGCATTCTAGAGAATAAAATTTTGTTTAACTGCAAATTGTCTAATATTAATGTTCATAACAATGTTCTAGACTAAAAGTTTCTAAGTGAAACTGTGAAACTATATGACACTGTTTTTCCATCTTATATCTGATATAAAGGTACCAGTTATTTTTCATCTGTTATTGAAACTGTCAGTTACAATGTCTATAAGTATGTAAATACACATAATTTTAATTTAATTTTTTTCATCATAGATTGCTTTAAATACTATTAACTCATGGATCTCCCTAACTTGGTAAATATCTGATAAATAATATTTATAAATATTTTAGAACAATTGTTTCTTTGTTTGACTATATTTATTTGCATATGTTTCAAAAACAAAAAATAGCAAATTATATAATGGCTGATTTGAATTGCTTAGAATGAGTTATTTCATTCCCAGAAGTGTTAGCTTTAAAGAGAATTTTATGAAGACTAACAAGCCAAAAGTTCTACTTATGAATTAGCATCCTTGTGAAATTTGTCCAAATATATGATTCTGTTCTGGAAGGACAAAATAAATAATCTGTGTGTAGAAGTCATAATTATGGCTAACCAGTGGGCAGATCATAAAATAATATATTTCTTACATAAAGTTGAAATAGCATTTCAATTTTAGATTCAGTACTCTTTTTTTTTTTTTTTTTTTTTTTTTTTTTGGTGGTGGTACTGGAGTTCCTGGAAGCCCTTCTACCTCCGGACTACACTCCCAGACCTATTTTTACATTTTTATTTGGAAACAGGATCTCCTAAGCCAACGTGCGTGGCTGGCTTCGAACCTGCATGATCCTCCTGTCTCTGCCTCCCAAGCGCAGGGATTACAAGCGTGAGCCACCACGCCTGGCTTCAGTACTCTATCTTTATGTGAAATATATTTGATTACTTAGCAAGTGTTCTGTCAGATGAGAAAATTTTTCTTTTACTTTTTAATTCACTAATTAAAGTTGGTCACAGGCATTTCCCTAAAACTTCTAAACTCAGAAATCCAATATGCAGTTTCCTTAAAGCTACTGAATATAAATAGAATTAATCCATATCCATTTCCTAATTATCTCACTTAAAATTGAAAGAGTTCCTGAAAATATATGACAAACAAGAACTGAAAAACCACCAAAAATGCAACCGTGATTAGAAATTACAAACTGAACCTGAAGGCCTCTCTGACTCAATTTAAAACTCATAGTTTACTCTTTAGGGTTATATGTATTTCAATTAAATTATTTTCAGTTATACTAAAAACCAAAAATTTGCATGTATTTACAGGATACCCTGTGATGTTTCAATGCATGCAAAAATTATATCATGTTTAAATCAGGTTAAGCATATCCACCTCATCAAGAATTGTTCTGTTTTATATTGTGTGTGTGTGTGTGTGTGTGTGCGTGTGTGTGTGTTAGTTTTCAGTGCATTAGCCGACCATGGCCTGATTCTACAGACCCATCTTGCTCCAATTTCCACTTATTATGTGGTAGATACAGTGACTATTTCTGGATCTTTCATAACCTGTCTTCTCTTCCCAGCACATTGATTCTTTTCTTCTCCTTCCCAATAAGCAACCACTACACAAATTATTTCTCAACATTAGTATCAACTTCTGATGACATCTCATCTAGATATATCCCCTCATTATACTTCTTTAAGCACTAGGTAGTTTGTTCTGATTTGTGTTCACATAGAACATCATGGAAGGGGATTCAAAGTATAGATTTTTTTACTGTTTGTTGTTCTTGTTGTTGTTGTTTATTGGTGCATTACTGTCATACATCTTAGTGGAGTAAAAGATGGTAGAGATATATGGACACATCACTCATTTGGCCATTCCCAAATTTCCCCCCACTCCCTCCCCTCTCCCTCCTTCCATGTTTGGCTTAGTGATTGAATTTGATATGTTTGTGAATGTACATCCTGTACATTATGGAATTTCCCTCTTCTCCCCTCTCATCACTCCCAGCTAGGTCACCTTATTTGCTCATTTATGGTTTCTCCTCCTTCATCTAGAGTTTCTCCTGTGACTCTCTTTTTTCCCTAGCTTCCACATATTAGGGAGAGCATCTGACTTCTTACATTTGTGATTGACTAATCTCACTGTTTCCATCCATTTCCCTGTAAATTATGTAATTTTGTTTTTATGGCTGAGTAAAATTAAATTCTGTATATATCCTATAGTCTTTTAGTCCATTCAACTGTTAATGGAACTATTGGCTGGTTCCATAGGTTTGGCAATTGTTAATTGTGGGGCTATGAACATATCTATGTTTAGAGTATAGATTTTGAAGTCAGGACATAGGAATTAAAATTGCAATCTGTGGCTTATACATAGCGAAAGGGTGATAGAGAAAAATAATTTCAGAAGTTGTGTGGCATAAAAGGAAGTTTCTAAAGAAATATATCAGGCATAAAACCCTGAATCTTAATTGGCATGGGGGTGCATGCTTGTAATCCCAGTACTTGCGAGACTGAGACAGTAGAATCTGGGTTCTTGGACAGCCTCGGCTACTAAGTGAGGCCCTCTGTAAGTTAGTGAGAGCTTGTTTCAAAATAAAGAATAAAAATCAATCTGGAGTTGTAGCTTGGAGGTATAATGCCCCTGGATTCAATCCCTAGCACCACACACACATACACACACACAAACAAAAACAAAAACAAAAAACCCTGAATCTTTCATTGAATGGTTCTGTAAGATCTTGACCAAGTTATTAACATCTATGGACCTTGTTTATAGAAGTTGTAAAACAGGGATATTAATAACACCCAACTTATATTTTTCTTTGAGTATTAAAATAGTACATTACACATAAATAGTACATTACACAGTTAACATACCATAGAAAAGAGTATAGATAAACATCTAGCATGTATTAAGACTCAAAATAAGTATGTCATACATTTGTTGTATTTGTGGTAATATAGGTATTATGTTATAAGTTGTATGATTTTTGTTACATTTTTTGTACTTTCCTATTATATATGAGGGCCTTGGGGTGGATCCCTAGTATAAATCCAGAAGGAGAAAAGGAAGAAAAAAAACAGGAGGAGCAGGAGGTGAAGGAGAGGGAGGGTGAGGAAGAGGAAAAGGAGGAAAAGGAGGAAAAAGAGTTGGAGAAAGAAGAGGAGGAAGAGGAGGAGAAAAAGATTTTCTCATTTGAGCAAAGAAGGTTCAAACTGGAGGACATTGTGTTAAGTCAAATAAGTTGAACATAGAAAGACAACACTGTATGCCTTATATATAGAATCTAGAAAGTTGCTCTTGTAGAAACAAAGTAGAAAGTTGGTTGCTAAGAAGTTGATGGAAGAAGAGGAGGATGGACAATAGTAAAAATACTGATCAAGTTTTAAATATGTTTCAGTCTTACTGGAAGAATAATTTTTAGTGACCTATTGCACTACATAGAGACCATAGTGAGTAATAAGATATTGCATAATTTTAAAATTCCTAAAATAGATTTTTTTTTTTGCAGTAGTGGGGATGGAACCCAGGGGCATTCTACCTCTGATCTATACCTCCAGCCCTATTTTGTATTCTTTATTTTAAAACAGGGTTTCACTGAGTTTTGAAGGGCCTCAATAAGTAGCTGAGGCTGTCAACAAACCAAGATCCTCCTGTCTCAGTCTCCCAAATGATGGGATTTCAAGCTTGTGCGACTTTAACATTGTCACCATAAACATGTAGTAAACTGATGAGGTAATAATAATTTGATTGATTATTTCTATAATCTATACAAAATAAACATATTGCATCTACCTCACAAATATGCAGTTATTTTTGTCAAAAAATTTAAAGATTTATTATTTTAAAGAGGTTATGAATATACATTCTGAATGAGATATATGAAAACATGCAAACACACACAGTTCTAATTCAGCTAAAAATTATGCATTTTTCACCATGGTAACAATAAAAAATATGACTTAAAAACTGTCTGTCCCTAATCTCTTTGAGATTTTGCAAAACCGATACTCTAACCAAGATCTCAAAGCCATATTTTAGGGTACTTCTTTTATATTTTACTTTGTTGTATGACCAAGCATATGAGATTTTATACTTGTAAGAAGACTGATAGCAAACATTTGGAATATTATCATTTATTATTTTTTACTTCAAAAATATATTAAGTCACCATGCATGGTGACACACGCTTGTAATCCCAGAATTTGGGAGACTGAGACAGGAGGATTGAGGTTTTTGGACAGCCTCAGCTACTATTTACTACTTAGTGAGACCCAATGAGACCCTGTTTTAAAATAAAAACAAATAGGCCTGGGGGTGTAGCTCATAGGTAGAATGCCCCTGGGTTCCAATCCCAACTCATGAGCCACTGCTGTGGACAGCTACACCAGTTCTTTCTGACCTTTGAATTTGAAGCACTATAGGGCTTTGCTGAGACAAAGCACAGGGAGGTTTTTCTCTCTGGCATCTCCAGTGCAGGTCAGCAAAGGACTTTGAGAAGCCACAGGAGGCCCCTAGTGGAAGTCAGCCCGTGACTGTTCCTGGTAGAATGATTCCTGGTGGTGTGCATTAGCTTCCCTTTCCTCTGTGGGTAAGCTGTGGATTTAGATGGTTCCTAACATTGTCTGACTTACCCTTACAAATCCATATTTCAATGATTGCTAAAACTTGATTTAGTGTTTCCTGAAAATTAATTGAGATGGAACAGCAATTCTTTCCAAATGTAATGATTTTGGAAGTCAGAGGCTCAGAAAACTGTAGGGATATCTCCTGTACTTTCTGTCACTTATAATGTACTTGAATGCCTTAAATTTATTAAACTGCATTTAGTAAGGGCCAGATGCTGCACTGAATAATTTGTAAACATAGCTTTTCATTATGATCTGGAGACATTGGTATTGTGACTGTACAATTAAATAGACTTCTCTGAGTTTCTTGCTATTTCAGTGGATTGCCACTCAAGTTTTTATTTTTCTTCAGCACCTAGCCTCTACCTTTACAGAAGTAATTTTTCTGACTTCTACATTTTTCCTGTCACTGTGGGTGAGAATTGTATTCTGCAATTGTTTAGTCCATTTTATTTTGAAACAAAATATAAATTGAGAACTTTTCATTTCAAATAAATTATTCTATACTGTTTTAAAGATAATTAAATCGTGTAGTATGAAATATTTTAAGACAATCACTGTGAATACACACTGAATATTCGTATTAAGGCAATCACTGTAAATATAGAAAAAAATTTAAAAATATCTATTAGTTTTTATTGTCAAATCATATCATTCAACTACACAAAACGATTCATAAGTAAACACTAATCCATAATCCAGAAATCCAGAAATTATATCTCTAAAAGTGTGTCTATTGAGACAAAGCTAAAGTATATTTGCATGTTTTATTTATTTAGAATTTAGAAACTTTGAGTTTATCTAAAACTCAATCTTCATAATCAAGAGAAAATATTTTGAACTATATTCAAAATAGCATGTTATCTGCATGTGTTTAAGAAAAAAATGCAAAATTAAAAAAATAAATACCTTCATAAATATTTGATACCTATGCAAGTACATTAATCTTAAGATGTACCCTTCCATAATGAAAATTTTATTCTTATACATTATCTTATGTTCCCATGATATAGGTTCATAGAGAATATGATTAAAATATACTTTACCTTGAGAATAATTTTATTAAAAACCTTGTTTTTAAAGAACTGAAGAGAATAATTAATAGTTCCTAAATACAGGTTAATTTTATTAAAAGGATTAATTAATTACTTTGCATTTTAATCTGAGAATTCTATGCTTTGCCTGATATTCTCTCTCGCTCTCGCTCTCGCTCCATAAAAAATGAACATCTTAGAGTTTCCACTTTTTCACATCCTTGTGAGCATTTGTTGTTTGTGCTTTAATTATTGCCATTCTAAGTGGAGTTAGGTGAAATCTCAGAGTAGTTTTCATTTGCATCTCTCTGATTGCTAATGGTGTTGAACATTTTTTTCAGAAACGTATTGGTCATTTAAATTTCCTATTTTGTGAGTGTGATTTTAGTTCACTTACCCATTTTTGATTGGGTTATTTGTTTTCTTAAGGGTGAGCTTTTTGAGTTTTTTTGTATATTGTAGATATTAGTTCCTGTCAGAGGAAGAGTTGGCAAAACTATTCTCCCATTCTGTTGTCTCTCTATTGAGATTATTTTTTTGTGTATGTGGTACTGGGGGGTGGAACCCCGGGGCTTTTCTACCTCCGGGCTATACTCCCAGACCTATTTTATACTTTATTTGGACACAGTGTTTCACCAAGTTGCTGAGAGCCTCACTCAGTAGCTGCGGCTGGCTTCAAACCTGTGCGATCCTCCTATCTCAGCCTCCCAAGTGCTGGGATTACAAATGTGCACCACCACACCCGGCTTCTATTGAGATTCTTGATAGTCTCCTTTGTTGTACAGAAGCTCTTCTTTTCTGGTGGCATTACAAATTAGAACAACCACTTTGAAAAACAGTATGAAGGAGTCTCAGAAGAATGGGAACAAAACTATCATAAGATCTAGCAATATCACTTTTGGATATCTACCCAAAAGAATAGAAGCCAAAATAGCAAACTTACCACACTAATTGCATGCGTACCTATGCTCATACGCACAAAATGAACAATTACCAAACTATGGAATCACCCAAGATGTCCATCAACAGATGAAAGGATTACAAAACTATGGGATATGTACACAGTGGAATTTTACTCAGCCATAAAGAACAAAATTATGTCATTTGTGGGGAAATGGGTGGAACTAGAGAGCATTATGATACGTTAGATTAGTAAATCACCAAAAGTAAAAAAATCTGATACTCTCTCTAATATATGGAAGCTAGGGAGAAAAAAAGGGTCATAGAAGGAACTCTAGATGAGGAAGGAGGAAACATAGATGAGCAAATAAGGTTATCAAATTGAGGGGAATGAAAGGGAGGGAGAGGGAAATTCCCTAATGTACATAATGTACACTCACAAACATATCTATGTCAATCAGTAAGCCAAACATGAAAGAAGAGAGGGGACAGGAATGAGGTGAGAACTGGAGAAGGGCCAACTGAATGATGTGTGCATGTATTCCTCTACCATCTTGTAGCTCATTAAGATGTATAACATCAGCCGGGCATGGTGGCGCACGCTTGTAATCCCAGCATTAGGGAGGCTGAGACCTGGAGGATCACGGTTCGAGGACAGCCTCAGCTACTTAGTGAGGCCCTCTGCAACTCAGTGAGACCCGGTTTCTAAATAAAGAATAAAAAATAGGGCAGGGGGTGTAGCTCGGAGGTCAAATGCCCTTGGGTTCCATCCCCAGACCCGCAAAAAAAAAAAAAAAAAAAGATGTATAACATCTTATTGTTGCATTGTGTACATCTTATTTGTGAAAATTTTTTTTTCTTCAGGTCGGGGGATGGAACCCAGAGGCAACTGACCTCCGAGTTACACCCCCTGCCCTATTATTTATTCTTTATTTTGGTGGTACTGGGGTTCCTGGAAGCCCTTCTACCTCCAGGCTACACTCTCAGACCTATTTTTTTTTTTTATACTTTTTTGTTTGGAAACAGGGTCTCTTAAGCCAGGGCTGCTGGCTTTGAACCTGCCTGATCCTCCTGTCTCCGCCTCCCAAGTGCGGGGATTACAAGCCCGTGCCACCATGCCCAGTGTGCAATGTGTTTTGATATTGACTTCTTTTGGGGGGAAATAATGAAACTATAGTTTCTGTTACTTTCAAACACACAAACATAGAGTATGGCAACTTGTGAAAGTATAAATTATAAAAATCATATATACACAAACAAAAACAGTCATTTAATTTGTGTATGTGTATGTGTGATATGTGTGTCTGTATGTGTTTCTGAAATTGAATCCAGAGGCATTCTACTTCCGAGTTATGCCCCTAGTCCTTTTACCTTCTGGCTTTGAAACAGGGAAGGTTACTGAGGGTGTCACTAACTTACTAAGGCTGTCCTTGAATCTGCAACTCTCCAGTCTCAGCTTCTCATGTCCCGAGATTACAGATGTGCACTATCACACCTGGCAAGTTTCTTGACTTTTAACAGATAGAAAATAGTTTCAAAACATTTTCCTCTCATCATTTTTATTTTCTTGAATATGGAGATAACTAGAATTAATACTTCATTCAGTTAATATAAAATATACACAAATATAATATGATAGCACAGAGCCTGGTTGCTAACATATAGTTGTTAACAATTCTTATTAATTTGGTTATTACTCTTATTTAAATAATACAAATTTGGTAAATTTATCAATAAAATCCTTATGAAAAGTATATAAAATTTATGTTGTAAGAATTGTGTGAAAATAGAAAGTATGCTGAGAAACTTTGTCAAGTCACAGATATTAGTGATCTTTACATTTTATCTACATGTATTGCTAACTCTATAAATTACCATCTAATTTTAGAGATTTAGCACAAATGATCATAGCTTTTATAGTTTTAAAGCTATTAAAATAGGTTACAATGACTATAAAAACAACCTCCCTCAAAAATATATAGATATATAAGTGCTAAGGAGCTAATTGTTAATGAGGATAAATACAATTTAAATAGCATTACCAGCTACTACAACATTAAGTTACCCCAACAACCACCTCAAATTTATAAATAAATAACTTCAGAGAGGTTGACTAACTTCTCCAGACTTTCAGGGAGTGTATGCTAAAACTGGGTTATTTAGTACAACTGACTCATAGAACTCTTAACTACCCCTTTTCCACTTCCAGTAGAACTCACTACCCAGCCTGCTGGCTTTTCCATCGGTGTTTCACAGTGCATGCTATTCAAAACAATACAAAAAGTAAATATAATTATTGTATCGAAAGACACACTTTCTCACCCCATATAGTCCACTTAAGAACTCAGTTTGATGAACAAATCTCATAGAAATGAATGTTGAGCAAAGTTGAATGAGAAAATATTTTAGTAAATTTTGTTTTTAATTTTGGTGTGTGTCTGTCTGTGGTGTGTGTATATGTGTGTGTGTATCACTGAAGATTGAACTGAGGGGCATTCTATCTCCAAGTTAAATTTCCAACGGTATTTTTAATTTTGAAACAGGGTCTCACTAACCTCCTGAAAGCCTTGATAAATTACTGAGGCTGTCTTCAAACCTATGATCCTTCTGTCTCAGCCTCTGAAATACTGGGATTACTGTTGAGTGCCACCACACCTATCCTGATTATTTTTAAGGTATCTATTAGTCTTTCTGGAATGTTGTAGGAAAGCATGATACATGAAATGACAGACTTGATTCATTTACCTAATATCGTAATAGTAAAAATGTGCAGGACTTTCTTGATCATATCATATTTGCATTTCACTCATCATTAAAAATCTCCTGCAAGAAACCACAGATGAGCAAATAAGGCAACCTACCTGAGGGGAATGGGAGTGGGGAAAAAGGAAATTTTCTAATGTGCATGATATACATTCACAAGCATATCAATCACTAACAAACATAAGAAGAAGGCAGGGGAGGGAATGAGGAGGGAAGTGGAGAAGTGTTGAGTGATGTGTGCAAGTATTCCTCTACCATCTTGCACCCCATTAAGATGTACGGCTACAATGTACCAATAAAAAATTTTAAAAGATCTCCTGCAGTGCTTGGTGACACACACGTGTAATTTTAGTATTTAGAGGGCTGAGATAGGAAGATCGCAGGTTCCAGACCAGCCTAAACAACTTAGTGAGATCCTGTTTCAAATTTATAAAAAAATAAAATAGGTCTGAGTGTGTAGTTCAGAGATAGAATTCCTTTGGGATCAATTCCTAGTACCTATTACTTATTGCTATTACTTTTGGATATATCTGAATTTTTAGAAGCCCTTCATATGAAAATTTATGAATGCAGAACAAAATATGTTATCACACATACTTAGAGCAGAAAGCTAGATAGAAAGCAAATGCTTTGAGGAAAATGTATCACTGAGAAAGAAATTACACAATTTGCTCTTTTTATTTAAAAAAATTTTGAGTGTGTGGATTTTTTAATATTTCAAAATGGATATTCATCATGTTAAAAGATTGTGTTGGATCTACATTGTTAATCTCTGCTTTACTAAAAAAAGGCTTCTAAAGTAAATAATAAGTTTCCAATAAAATTTTACAATAATTGTTAGCTATTATACCTAATATCTATAAAGTGATTTACTAAAGTAACTAATCACAATAACTTAATAGGACTTTTCTCTGCAAAATAAACAGATTAAAAAAGGAAAATTTTAAAATTATGTAAGAAGCATGTCATACAATTAACAATTCAATTCTTTCTAATAAAATACAGTACATACTTCAATCATAACAATAACTTGATGTTCAGATTATACTCAACAATGTAAAATGTGGGGAAATAATTTTTATTATAAATTACATCAAAAGTGGTGAATTTTTTTGGTGGTACTGGGGATGGAACCCTTCTCCAGGCTGCACTTCCAGACTTATTTTATATTTTTCTTTTTATTTGGAAACAGTGTCTCTTAAGCCAGAGAGAATGGCTTCGAACCTGCGCGATCCTCCTGTCTCCGCTTCCCAAGCGCGGTAATTATAAGTGTGCACCACCACACCAGGCAGAAGTGATGGATTTTTAAAGCCAACTTTCTGACTTTATTTGCACAGTGGCACTGAAATGAATCTCATTTTCTTTTAATTCAAGACATAAAGCTCTTCTTCTCATAAACATCTCTGTAACAGTAAAACTGATAAGATTTTATCTCTGAACCACTTTTACAAAAAACTAATTTTCTCTCAAAGAAGTAAACCTCAAAGAAAGAGTGGATTTGAGGTTTTATGTCACCATTAGTAACAAAATCTGAATCGATTTGGTAATTTTTCTTAATTTGGTTCATGAGAATGCTGAAGTCACTCTTTCTTCACTGTTTACTTATCTATGTAGAGAAAGAAAAGCTTTGGCAGGAGAAAATGTGTGATTTAAAATCAGCAAAGCTGGGCTCTTGTTTAGTCTGTCTCAGGAATAATCAATAATTTGGTATTTGACTGTGTGCACATAACAACTTTCCAGGTTTGGTACCTGAACAAGGACCTCCATATTAAAAATGTTTTGGTTCTAATATAGGCTCTGCCTCAGCCTTTTTGGCCACCTACAGAATACATTAATAGCGATAAATGTCAATGACTCACCAGTAGCACTATGTGACAGTATTACAGTGAGCACCAAATAAGATAAGCTGCATATTTATAGCACCCTTTATTTCTTTTGTAAATTCGGAATACAATTGAAATTAAATGGTTCTAGATCCCTAGTGTCTGAGAAATAAAATATTTTATAAAACAACTATATGTGGGTGTTTTGGATTTCATTATTAGCATTTAATACAATTTCTGGCATGTAGAATGATTTCATATAAGAGAGTCATTATGTATTCTTCGATAAATTAGTACTGTTAGGAAAAACATGCTTCCAGAAATAATGGATGCTGTCTTTCTGAGAAAGGAGGTGTTATTGTAGAAAGTTGTTTATTCAAACTTACTTATTGAAAACATTCTTCCTAATGAACAGTATGCTTGAAATGTAATTTAAAAGGACTCATAATGCATGTTTGATTCATTCTATCCAGGAACCATTATTCCTTTTCTTGTAATTACCTACTTCGCAGAGGCAAGGAGAGCCCATGAGCAGTCAAGTTTTTGCCACATGACCCCATCTCTGCCTGCCATCACATTATCAGAGTGAGAAACTGACACTACTAGCCAAGCAACATCTCCTTAAGCGAGGGAGAAAATTAGTCAGGAGAAACTCTAGACAAAGAAGGAGAAAATATAGATGAGCAAGTAAGGTGACCCAGCTGAGGAGGATGGTAGGGAGGAAGGGGAAAATTCTTTAATGTACATGATGTACATTCACAAATATATCAAAGTCAGTTGCTAAGCCAAACATAAGAAGGAATGAGGGGGGAGAAAATGGAATGGTAATTGGGGAAGAGCTGAGTGATGTGTGCCTGTATGCCTCTACCATCTTGTACCATGAAGATGTATGACTACAATGCACCAATAAAAAGAAAACATGAGGGTTAAAAATAAGATGTCCATTTAATCTCTGTGGAAAATTATATAACCCTTTAGAATCATGACTTGGATACTTTTCAGGCCTTTACATAGAAAGCCAGTAAATAGCTGAAGCTGGCCTGAAAACAGAAATCCTCCTGCCTCCCAAATACTGGTATTACAAAATGTGCCATCCTGCCAGGTGTTTTCATCTAAGGACCGATTTTGCTCTTAAACTTGGAGTCAGTGACGTTCACTAAAAAACTTGCAATAAATTTCTATTGCAGTTTGTTTGGTTAAAATTTTTGGTTGCCAATCAAAATACTTAACTTTTTCTAGCTCAGTAATTCATCTTCAAAAATTAGGAATTCCACTTTAGAAGAGTGAATGTCACAATCCTTTTCTCTAACACCTCATATTTTCAAAAAAATATAAATTCTTATCTGCTATTATTGATTTTAATAGAAGTATCCTTAAAATGCTATATGGTATTTGTAGCTCTGCAATTCCATTTTGACATATTAAGCATAAACATTATTTGTTTTACTGAAAAATAGTCAAGATGATTTACTGGGTGTAATTTGAAAATTCTAAGTTAATGCTAACTATTTTTTTTTAATTTGAGTGATTACATTGGACTGAGAGTTAGTTGAGAACCAAATGCAAGTATAGAATGCAAGTAGTCCAACTTGTTTATTCTAAATATAAAGAAACCAAGGCATGGAGAGTTGCTAGAATTTCACTCAATTCAATACACTTTGTTTCTCATCATGTTCACCATTTATTTCCTTGTGTCATATTTTTAGACATATGTTCATTATTAGGATAGTATCAATCATTTTTTCAATTTATATATTTTATTTTTTTTTTATTTTTTATTGGTGCACTGTATTCATACATCATAGTGGGATACAAACTTTTGTAGACATACATGCACGCATCGCCCAGTCAGCCCCCACCCGATCCCCACCCCATTCCCTCCCCATCCCTCCCTCCCATGCTTGGCTTAGTGGTTGACATCTAGTTTTATAGCAATTTATCCAAAATTAAAGATGATAATCTCACATAACAGTTTCATTTTACCAACCTTTTGATGACTTAAAGATAACATTTCAATATTTCTTTTTACTTTCTTACCAGAGAATATTTTTTTCCTATTTTTTAGGTGAAACTATCATATATTTATATACTTATTTTTCAGAAAAAAAATCTATCCTAATATGGAAAATGGACTCTAGATACCCAAAACGATCTTGAAAATGAACAAAGCTAGAAGATATATATTTTCTGATTTCAAACCATATAAAGCTACAATAATTGAAACAGTGTAGTTCTATTCTAAAGGCAGATATATAAACCATTGGAGTTAAATAAAAGCCTAGAGCTAAATTCTTCCCTATATTGTCAAGTTATTTTTGACAAGGTTTCCACGAACATTTGGTGGTGGAAATAATAATCTTTTAACTAAATATTGTTGAAACATAATAATTACATGGAAAAGAATAAAGTTGGACCCTTACCTAATCCCATATACAAATATTAACTCAAAATAGATAAAAGACCTAAATATAAATCTTAAGACTATAAACTTTTAGGAGAAAATCTGGCCAAAAATTTCCTTCCCAGCAAAACTTTCTATCAAATTAGATGGAGAAATAAGAAGCTTCCAAGACAAACAGAAACTGAAGGAATTTATGTCTTCAAAACCAGCACTAGAGAAAATACTCAAAGAGATTAACTACAAAGAAGAAATAGGTAACACACACCAGAACCAGAGAAACAAGTTTCCATCCAACAGACAACTAAGATTGGTTATCTGTGGAGATTCATTATTTATGTTAGTCTTTTACCTATCTCTAAAGGGTATTGTTTGCCTTTATTGTTGTTAATTTTTAGGATTTCTCGTTGGAATATTAATATACCTTCAGATATAGCATTTGGAAATATTTTATCCCATTCTATTAGTAACTTTTAACTCTGTTTACATTGTCTTTGGATATACAATATTTTTTTTCTATTTTTTAGGGAGTTTGTATACTCTTCTGTTGCCTGTGCCATAGAAATCATATCCAAGAAATCACTGCCAATTTCAATGTTGTGAGGTTTTATGACCCAGATTTTCTCCTATATATTTTCACCTGCTGAGATTAAACATTTTATCTAAATTTCTTAAAAAAATATTTTGAAAATTAATGTTTTTTATATATTTTGGTACATTTTAGTCTCACATTATAATGAGTTCATGGTGATAGTGGCATACATGCACACAGCATTTGGTGGGCTTTCTCTTTGTCCCTGCCCCACTCCCCTATTCCCCATGAAGACTATTGAGATTGACATTGGCATTCTCACATATGAACATCATATCAATGGAAGTTATTACTTCACTGAATCTCCTTCACCCCTACCCTGCCCTAAATAACTTCCCTTAATCCACTGAAATTTTTTCTCCATTATCTGAAGTATCTTTGGTGTCCTGATTACTCCCTAATTTCCCCATATGGGAAAAATACATATGACCCTTCACTTTCTGTGACTAGCTAATTTTATGTACATAGTGTCCTCCAGTTATATCCATGTCCCTGCAAATAACATAATTTTTTCTTCTTTACTACTGAGTAGAATTTCATCATGTGTGGATATATGTAGGTGTATCCATAATATCTTGTAATATTGTAATCCATTCATTGACGAATAGCAACCTGTGTTGGTTCTATAATTTGGCTATTCTAACTTGTGCTGCTGTAAACATGGCTATGTATATATTACCATAATATTATGATTTCAGTCCCTTGGGAAAGATACCCAGGAGTGGTATAGCTGGCTCATATGGTGAATCCATTCCAATTTTTCTGAGGAATCTCCACACTAATCTCCATAACACTATACTATTTTGCAATCCCACCAACAGTGTTTCTATTCCTCCACACCCTCACCATTATTCATTGTTGTTCATCTTCTTGATGATTGCCATTCTATTTGATGTTATAGCTAGATAAGTACTACCTACATAAATTGAACCAATAGGACATAGAAAACCCTAAAAAAAATAGCAGGCACAGCTAAACAAACCGCAATAAAAAGCCTTTCATCAAAGAAAAGCCCTGGTCCAGACAGATTCTCAGTTGGTTTTTTTTTTTTTTTTTTTTTTTTTTTGCTGGTACTGGGGTTCCTGAAAACCCTTCAACCCTCTGGGCTTCAATCCCAGACCTAATATATATATATATATATATATATATATATATATATATATATATATATATATATATACTGTTTTTTTTTTGGAAATAAGGTCTCTTAAGCCAGCAAGGCTGGCTTTGAACCTGTGCCATCCTCCTGTCTCCGCCTCCCAAGCAAGGGGATTGCAAGCATGTGCCACCACGCCCAGTAGAATTCTAAAAAATATTTACAGAAGAACTAAACCAAATATTTTACAAGTTATTCTAGAGAAGAGATAAAATCCTTCCAAACTCCTTCTATAGGTCAGTATCACCTTAATATCAAAACTGAATAAAGATCCCTCAAAAAAATTACAGACCATAAATGTAAAAATAATAAACAAAATATTAACAATATGAATTCATTTCCATATCAGGAAAATTGTACACCATGACCAAAATGATTTTATTCCAGAGAGGCAAAGCTGGTTCAACATATGAAAATCAAAACATGACATTTACAAGATAGATAGAACTAAGGACAAAAATAATATAATTATCTCAATAGATGAACATGTCATTTACAATACAGATAGAACTAAGGACAAAAATAATGCAATTATCTCAATAGATGCTGAATAAGCATTCAACATCCATTCAAGAAATTCAGTACCCATTCATTTTGAAGACACTGTAGAAAATCAGATTAAAATGAATGTACCTCAATATCATACAGTCAATACACAATAAACCCAAAGCCAACATTATATTAAATGGGAAAAATGCGAGAATTCCCATTGAAATAATGAACAAGACAACGATGCCCATTTTTATCACTCCATTTTAATATATTATTTAAGACTGTACCCAGAGTAATAAGGAAAGAGAAGGAAATAAAAGGAATACAAATAGAAAGAGAAGAACTGAAGTCATCTCCAATTGTGGATGACATGATCCTATACTTAGAAGACCAAAAAATTCAATTAGAAGATTTTAAGAGCTGATTAGCAAATCTGGCAAAGTAATTAAATAAAATCAATCTTTTTTATTGGTGCATTGTAGTCATATATCTTAATGGTGTACAAGATGGTAGAGGATTACATACGCGCAACAGTCACCTAGACCTTCCCCAATTCCCACCTCATTTCTTTCTCCCTCCCTCCTGTTCATGTTAGGCTTAGTAATTGACTTTAATGTGTTTATAAATGTAAATTATATACATTAGGGAATTTCCCCTTTCTCTCCTTTCAATACATTTAGTTAGTCTTATTTGTTCATCTATGGTTGCTCTTTCTTTGTCTTGAGTTTCTCCTACTACCCATTTTTCTACCTAGCTTCTGAATATTAGGGAGAGCATCTGACTTTTTCTTTTTATGACTGACTATTCTCACTCAGAATAATGTTCTACAGTTCCATCCATTTCTCTGTACATGATGTAATTTTGTTTTTCTTTATGGCGGAATAAAATCCCACTGTGTACATATTCCAGAGTTTTTTAATCTATTCATCTATTGGTGAACATCTTGGCTGGATCCATAGTTTGAGAATTATGAATTTTGTAGTTATGAACATAGATATTCATGCATTAGTTTATAGTTTGGTTTCAGTTCTTTTGGGAAGATACACAGAGGTGGTATTGCTGTATTATTTGGTAGGTTCATCCTCATTCTTCTGAGGATTCTCCATACTGTTTTCCAAAGTAGTTTCTCTAATTTGCAATTCCACCAACAATATACCAGAGTTCCCACTTTTCTACACTCTCAACAGCATTTGTTGTTGTTTTATTTTTAATAATTGTTATTCTAATTAGGTAAAATCTCTGGTAATTTTAATTTGCATCCAGAGAGATGCAATGTCTAACACTTTTTTATACATTTATTGGCCATTTGAATTTCTTCTTTTATAAAATGTCTATTTATTCCTCTTGTACATTTTTATTGTTTTTTTTTAGATTTTTGTTTTGCTTTGTTTTTAATTTTTTATTGGTGCATTTTAGTCACATACCCTAATGGAATACAAGATGGTGGAGACATACATGCACACGTAACCCAATTAGCCCTTACCCAATTCCTGCCTCATTCTCTCTCCCTCCCTCCTTCTCATGCTTGGCTTAGTGATAGACTTTGATATGTTTATTGAAGTACACCATGGGCATTAGAGATTTTTCCCCTTCCTCCTTTGGTCATCTATATTTGCTCATGTATAGAATCTTCTTCTTCATCTAGAGTTCCTCTTATGACCCATTTTCTCCCTAGCTTCCACATATTAGGGAGAGCATATTATTTCTTACTTTTTTTGTAATTGACTAATCTCACTTAGCATAATGTCCTCCAGTTCTATCCATTTCCCTGTAAATGAAGTAATTGTGTTTTCCTTTATGACTGAATCAAATTCCATTGTGTACGTATCCCACAGTTTTGTAATTCATTTATCTGTTGATGGACATCTTGGCTGGGCCCATAGTTTGGCAATGGTGAATTGTGCAGTTATGAACATTGATACACATGCATTAGTTTGGCAGTTTGGTTTCCTTTCTTTGGGGTAGATACCCAGAAGTGGTATCGCTGGATCATATGGTAAGTTTGTTCCCATTCTTCTGAGGATCCTCTATACTGTTTTCCAAAGTGGTTTCACTAATTTGCAATCCCACCAACAATATATTAGAGCTACATCTTCTCCACATCCTCACCAGCATTTTTTGCTTTTTGTGTTTTGAATGATTGCCATTCTACTTGAAGTTAGGTGAAATCTCAGGGTAGTTTTGATTTGCATCTCTCTGATTGCTAATAATGTTGAGCATTTTTATGCATTTATTGGTCATTTCTGATAGAGAACTATTATCTTGAATATACAAAGAACTCAAGAAACTCATCACTAAGAAAACAAATAACCCAATCAAAAACATAGGCAAGTGAATTAAATAGACACATCGCAAAAGAAGAAATTCAAATGGCCAATAAATATATTTTTCTTAATGACGAGTTTCTTAAGATTTCTCTATTTTCTAGGTATTATTCCTCTATCGGAGGAGTAGATATCAAAAATTTTTCCCATTGTCTGCTCTGTGTTGAAGTTTTTGATAGTTTATTTTGCTGTACAAAAGCTCTTCAGTTTAATGCAATCTCCTATATTGATCCTCCTTTTAATTTCTTGTGCCTTTGCAGTCTTGTTGAGAAATATTTTACCTGTGCCTACATGTTGAAGGGTTGGACCTATGCCCTCTTTAAGGAGCTGCAAGGTCTCAAATCTGATTTCCAAGTACTGGGGATAGAACCCAGGGGCATTCTATCTCTGAACTACATACCCAACCTGATTTTTTATTCTTAATCTTTGAAACAGGGTCTCACTAAGTTCCTGAGGGCTTTGTTAGGTTACTAATGCTGGCCTCAAACCAATGATCCTGCTGTATCAGGCTACCAAACATTAGGATTACAAGCAAGCACCACCTCAGCTCACTGTGATATTGTATTTAATATGAATAAAGTTTCTAGTTTCATCTTTTTTCTAATTAGAACCAACTCAGGGGATCAGGAAAAACTGAATATTGTACACCATAAAATTCTTTTGAAGAATATTTTAATTATATTCAATGAATTATTAATTTTTTTTCAGAAAGTAAGGTTACATGGTGCAGCCAGTGGAAAATTCATGAGGAAAAAAGGATGTGGGGGGCAGTATTTACATCTCCCAAGCTACAAGGCATGAGGAGGCATTGACTCTATAAGAAGTGATTTTAAAAACCACTTCCAACTCTAAAGTTGTTTATGTGATGTGAGATATAAAGATATAAAGATCTAAGGTATCTCCCAAATCAACTTATTATGGTTAGCTCATCTCTTTAAAATAGTGAAATTTTACTACCTCATTTACCTTTCTAGTACTTAACTTCCAATAACTGTGTGTTCACTGAAGCAATTGTAAATCAACCAAATGGTTTACAATGACTGATAATCAACTCATCAATTACAGATGTGGCTCTATTGTGTGGGGGATTCATTTACCTCCTGAATCTTATGCTCATAGTTAATATAATAATGCACTACCAGTTAAGCGTGGATACTTGCCAGCACAGTTGAATACCATTTAATTTACTCATTTCTCAGTTGTCACACCTACACTTTTAGCAAGCATTAGCTTCTTTCTTAGCCATTTTATAACAGCAACAATTAGTGCTCCAAATTTAAATTGAATTTAGTCTCCCCAAGAGAATCTGAAGTATATACTGTTAATTTGTTTATTTTTACAGACATCAGCTTTTCTTTAATTAATGAGTTCAGGATATTTCTAATGGCATCTATGTAAAGTGATAATGCTTATTGCAATTCTCCATGTATAATTAGGCACAGTTAACTGTAGAGATATAGTTCATAAGCTAGCAAGTCTAACCAAGATTATTATATTCATTTAATTAAAGTCATATAAATTTTAAATTTAATGATGGTAAAATTTTGTTAGAAATATAGAATTGATTGTTTGAATAAAATAAAACTTCCTATTAGGAGCTTTTATAATTTCTTAGAAAATAAAGAAAAACAGCCTGATTATTTAATTACAAAGGCAGCACGACAGTTTTAAATATATATATATCACACATATATAAAAATTTAATACACTGAAATTATTTGAAACAAACAATATTTAGCAGTTTAATTTGCAGATCTTGAATAGTAAGCCAAGCCATTTAAAATGAAAGATTTCCGGCATAATGGCTACATGAGAATTTATGTAAGAGATTCTGCCAGCAATATTCTGAGAAAAATAAAAACCTTTAAAACCACTTTTCTCTAATTTGTTCACACACTTAGCGAACATTATGGCCCAATAAACTGATGAACATGTTTATAGGTATTTGGGGATTACTATGGCATATCCCTGTCCTCGATAATTTTGCCCAATCTTTTCCTGAAACTGTGAACTAAATGGGCCCTCGGCTGGGTCAAAAGTATTGGGTCAAGTCCAGGTTTCCTTTTATTATGTACAGGAAAAAGCTTTTGGCTTAGAATCTATTTTTTGACATTAAAATACATTCTCAAGGATAAATAAAATGTGAATTAAAATACAAGATAATAAATGCACATGAGGAACAAAAATTTTGAACTTTTGATGTTCATAATTGTTGTATTTTATGTTTCAAATTGTCTTCCACACCAGGCGTGGTGAGGGGAGGCTGAGACAAGAAGATCACAGGTTCAAGGACAGTCTTTGGATCTTAGAGAAACCTGTCTCAAAAGAAAAATTGAAATAGGACTGGTTTTGTAGCTCAGAGGTACAAAGCCTCTTAGCTTAATCCCTTGTAACAAAACAACCACAAAAAATAAATATGTCTTTCATCTGAGTTCTGTGGCATGTGGCAAACACATGTAATTCCAGTACTTCGGAAGCTGAGACAGGAAGATTAGAGTTTCACAGCCAACCTCAGCAATTTTGTGAGATCCTGTTTCAAAATAAAAATAAATAAAAACATAGATTGGAAAGAAGAATGCTCTTGGGTTTGATTCCCAGCACTGGGGAAAGAAGACTTTCATTAATATTTAATTAGTTTATTACAATTAAGCACCATGGCAGGCATTGAAATAAATAGAAATTGGAATAAATAGGCATTGAAATAAATAGTTTTTACATCTATATTTTAAATTGATTAATTACATGTTTTATCATAACTTAGGTGAGATAATTTCTGATGTTTTTTAATATTTTTTTGCAAAGGGAAACGCACGAACAATGTGAAAATACTTTGGATTTTATTAATCAGAAAACTTAAATGGCTTTAAAACTGATTCATATAGAAATCTTTCCCCAGCCCAAGAAAATTTACTCAAATATTTAGTAGCACATTTTAACAACATCAATTACATATATTTTGTTTTATTTAATTTTTAAAAACATTGTACTGTATATTCACAAACATAAGTACATTTAAGGACAGAAATTCTATAACAGTCTTAACACAACGAAGATAAGCACATAAACAGGAAAAAACAGAAATAGTTTTCAAACCTACCACCAGATTTTCAAAGGCAAATCATTAAACTGGCAAGAATAACCAAGATGCTTATATATCTGGAGGAAGGTTACAAGTGGAAAACCATTAGAAAAATAAAGATGTAAACAGGGAATAAGGAACATGCCAGTCACTATGGATTCAACTTGAAAATTACACTTTTGAGCCGGGTGTGGTAGCGCATGCTTGTAATCCCAGCATTCAACAGGCTGAGACCAGAGGATCGCAGTTCATGGACAGCCTCAGCTACTTAGTGAGGCCCTCCAAAACTTAGTGAGACCCTGTTTCAAAATAAAACGAATTAAAAAAAAAAAAAATAGGGCATGGGGTGTAGCTCCGAGGCTGAATTCCCCTGAGTAGTTCGGTCCCCAGAACCGAAAAACAAAACAAAACAAAACAAAAAAAAAATACACTTTTGTCCTAAGAACTAATATTTTTTTAAAAAACTATTTTAAAAGGTCTATAATTGAAGCAGAAAAAATAGACCTAAAAAGAAATGGTGATGACTTACACTAGGATCAGATAAGCCATAATAGAGAAAAATAGATGTCAGGATATATTTGAGGCTTGACTATACATATCTAATCTACAATTAAATCTACTTGGAAATATTATATTTATATTCGTATTTGATCAACTCTATAATTACTTGACATATGAACAACTGTCATTGATTTACTTGGATGGGAATTATACTGAGGAAAAGTTATACAACCAAGAAATAATCTGTGTGCGTGTGTGAGCGCGCGCGCGCACGTGCGTGTGTTTGGTGCTAGAGACTGAAACCAAGCGCATTCTACTCTCAGTTATACCACTGCTCTTTATATTTTAGTTTTTATTTTGAATCAGGGCCTGGCTAAATTGCTGAGGATAGCCTGGAACCTGTGATACTTGTGTCCCACTGCACCCAGCATACATTTAATATTTAATTTGATTAAGGAGAAATGCCACTTACTGAGAGAAGAACAATTGGGGATCGATAGGATCGACTGAGAAATAATTCATGATTTGTATTTTGGTGGAATAAGCTTGATATTCCACTTAGGTTTAGTAAATGAAATTTCTTCCTTTTGGTTCAATTGATTCTAGTTTTCCTCTTTAATATCAGGGTCAAATCATAATTTTATATCCTCCACATAGTAGTTCTCCAACTAACATAATTACCTTCTAGGTCTCCTCATGAGATTTGCATCCATCACCATGCCATTTGTTATCTTTCAAATATATTGATTTTCTTGTAAATAATCCAAAAAGATGAAATAGAAAAATTAGACATTGAAGCAATTTTGGAGTTAATCTAAAGATATAGCTTTTATTATATTCAAATTTCACCAAACATATTTTCTAATTTAGTACAAAAATCTTACTGTGAACAATTTTATCTTTTCCAATGCAATCTGTGCAGATAAATTTTAGTTTATTGGTAATACTGATTATTAATTTGGTAGATGGTAGAGAAATAAGGCAAGCAGCAGTGCCAAGGAGGATGGCTTGGAATGGGGTTGGAGGAAACTGGGGAGATCTCTGCATTATTTTCATCACATCAATATAAAATTGGCTCACAAAATAAAAAATTTAATTTTAAAGATACAATCTAAAAAAAAATGAGCCAGTTTTGATGGTGCACACCTATAATCCCAGTACCTGGGAGGCTGAGACAGGAGACTAACAAGTACAAGGCTAGTCTCAGAAATTTAGCCAGTCTCTCACAAACTTACTGAGACCGTTTCAAAACAAACAAAAAATTAAAGAGAGTCTGGAGTGCAGCTCAGAGGAAGAATTATCCTGAGTTCAATTTCCAATACCACAAAATAAAAAATAAAATTAATAAAAAATAAAAACAAAAATAAGTGAAACTGTCAGAATAAAATGATGTTTTTCAATTATAATCATAACAATTGGCAAAGGAATAAAAACAAAAAAGGAAATTTATCATTTATTTGACATTAAATAAATAAAGTTGAGATTTTCTTCCTACCAGGAACATCAAAGATCCTGCTATATTAGAAAATCAGTTACTGAAACCCTACTGGGTCTCTCCAGGGCACTTGGAGGTAGGAGGAAAAAAGACAAATAGTGAAGTTCAAACCCTTTGCTGCTTACCAAACCAGCTTTCAAATCTTTAAAACAGCCTTGCTTGGTCAAATTACTTCTGAAAAGACTCTTCAGGTCCAAATCTACATTTTCCTCTCTAAGAAATTATTTTAACATTCCTAACTTATGTTCATGTTTAACTTCATTTTATAATGGAAAGCATGTGTGATTTTTCCAGGTTGTAAATAGAATAATTCCTAAACCAGAGGCTATAACAACATATATGAGTGCTTTATTAGGTGAGTTAATTTTTTAAGGAATTAAAGATGGTGTTAAGAATATATTCAACACACTTTCAGCCAATTAATTTTTGACAAAGGAGCCAAAAACATACACTGGAAAAAAGATAGCCTCTTCAACAAATGGTGTTGACAAAACTGGCTAACCATATGCAGAAAATTGGATATTAATCCCACTTTCTCACCCTGCACAAGAGTCAATTCAAGATGGATCAAAGACTTGGAAATTAGACCAGAGAGCTTAAGGCTCCTTGAAGAGGGCATAGGTCCAACACTGCAACACATAGGCACAGATAAACACTTTCTCAACAAGACCCCAAAGGCACAACAAACCAAAAGGTGAATTAATGCATGAGATTGCATGAAATTAAAGAGCTTCTGTTCAGCAAAGGAAACTGTCAAAAACCTCAATCGAGAGCCAACAGAATGGGAGAAGATTTTTGCCACCTACCCCTCCGATAGAGGAGTAATATCTAGAATATATAGAGAACTCAAGAAACTCAACACTAAAAAAACTAATCATCCAATTTAAAAATGGCCAAGTGAACTAAATAGACACTTCACAAAAGAAGAAATTCAAATAACCAATAAATGCATGAATAAATACTCAACATCTTTGGCAGTCAGAGAGATGCAAATCAAAACTACCCTGAGATTTCACCTAACTCCAATGAGAATGGCAATCATTCAAAACACAAACAACAACAAATGCTGGTGAGGATGTGGAGAAGTGGGAACTCTAAGACATTGTTGGTGGGATTGCAAATTAGTGCAACCACTTTGGAAAACAGTATGGAGAATCCTCAGAAGAATGGGAACAAATCTACCATTCGATCCAGCAATACCATTTCTGGGTATCTACCCAAAAGAAAGGAAACCAAACTACCAAATTAATGCATGTGTATCTATGTTCGTAGCTGTACAATTCACCATAGCCAAACTCTGGAACCAGCCAAGATGTCCATCTACAGATTACAAAACTGTGGGATATGTACGCAATGGAATTTTACTCAGCCATAAAAATATACAATTGCAGTATTTTCAGGGAAATGGATGGATCTTGAGGACATTATGCTAAGTGAGATTAGTCAGTCACAAAAAGTAAGGAATAGGATGCTTTCCCTAATATGTGAAAGCTAAGGTGAATGGGGTCATAGGAGGAACTCCAGGTGAAGAAAGAGATCCTATAGAGGAGCAAATAAGACAACCTAACTGTGGGGATGGGAGGTGGGGAGAGGGAAACGCTTTAAAGTACATGATGTACTTATTCATATCAAAGTCAACCAGTAAACCAAGCATGGAAGAGAGGGATAGGAGGGAGTGAGGTGGGGACTGGTTGGGGGCTGACTGGGTCATGTGTGCATTTATGCCCACACAAGTTTTTTACCCCATTATGATGTATAAATACAATGCACCAATTAAAAAATTAATAAAAAAATATCTGGAAAACCAAACAAAACATAATACTGTATTTAGTCATATTGAAGTATACACACGTACCTTTTTTTAAATTACAGTTTTCGGCCGGGCGTGGTGGCGCACGCTTGTAATCCCCGCGCTTGGGAGGCGGAGACAGGAGGATCGCGCAGGTTCGAAGCCAGCCGCGCACGCTGGCTTGGGAGACCCTGTTTCCAAATAAAAATGTAAATATAAGTCTGGGAGTGTAGCCCGGAGGTAGAAGGGCTTGCAGGAACCCCAGTACTACCAATAAATAAATAAATAAATAAATAAATAAATAAATAAATAAATAAATAAATAAATTACAGTTTTCCATTTGTCACCAACATAGCCCCAAAAAGTATTAGTATATGCTGCTTGCTGTTGATCCTTAGAATTTATTTCTCTTTAAAAAAATTACTTCTCTTTCTCTCTCTTTCTCTTTCTTTCTCTCTCTCACACACACATTAAAAGCCCTTTGCATTTGTGCCACCGTTTAATGTGTTTAGTACTTGCATGATTTCAGATCTGTGTGTCAACAAGTACTTTAACAGCAGAAAATTCAACAATTTTAGTGAATAAATCAAGTTCTATTGCTGCTGCAGTTTCAGCACATTCCCAGAAACACAATTATTCTGACTGCAGAATGGAAAAGTTTCATTGCAAAATTTGGCTGTCCTTTCACAGATTTTGAAAAGCCATCAAATTTTAGAACATAAATATGAAGGTTTTACAACAGTGTCTTTGAAAAATGATTTCTGAGAAGAAATTTTCTTTCTTTCAATAAATTTCTCAAAATAAAATAAGAATATATTCAAGCTGGGTGTAATGGCTCACACCTATAATCCTTACACTTGGGAAGCTGAGACAGAAGGCTCACAGGTTCTAGGCTAGCACTGCATGGTAACTTAATGAGACCTTGTTTCAAAGTAAAAACTAAAATTGAGCTGATGTGCAGCTCAGAGGTACAATGCCTCTGATTCCCATCCTCAGTAACACACACACACACACACACACACACACACACACACACACACACTATATATATATATATATATATATATATATATATATATATATATGGTGTATATATATTCAAATTGATATCCAATATTAGTAAATGGCACATGATGATTTCATTTGGTGTATTACTATTGAGTTTTTTTCCCTAAGGTTGGGTGTTTGGATGTCATTTTCTGAATAAGTGGAGGCTTAGAGATGATAATTGAGGCCAATCTCTATCACTTTGAGAGATTCCAGCTTGAATCCTCTTTGAAGTACTTTGCAAGATGGAATTAAACATGCAAGATATATTGATAGAAATCCTTGTTAAAAATGAATAGAGAAGCAAAAATGGAAAGGAGAATCCTGCAGATTATGGTGCATTCTCAACACCTGTGAAAGGAAAGAACAAAGCCAAGTGTGCTGGTGCATACCTGTACTCCTAGTACTTGGGAGGATGACACAGAATGATAACAGTTTAAGAAACAGTCTCATCAACTTTATGAGACCCTACATCAAACTAAAAAAAAAAAAAACTAATATTTACTGGGCTGTAGCTCAGAGGAAAAAAGAAAGAAGACGGAAGGAAGGAAGGAAGGAAGGAAGGAAGGGAAATAACTGGATAGGAAGAGTTTCAGACCACAACAAAATTCTGTGAAAATCTTAGACAAGTCAAGGAGGACTTTCTTTTCAATAGAAAAATTGCTCTTTAAAAGGCAGTAAGCAGCCAAGTGTCATGGCACATGCCTGTAATCCCAGTACTGGAGAGACTTGGGAAGCTGAGACAGGAGTATCACAGGTTTACAGCCAGCCTCAACAATTTAGAAAGGCCTTTAGCAACTTAGTGAGATCCTGTTTCAAAACAAAATATATACAGGGCTGAGAGTGTAGAATGCTACTGGGTTTAATTCTCAGTAAGACACACACAAAAATCAGCAATATTATTTTTAATGCTTTATTAAAGTTGAGTCATTCATTCTAAAGACATTCATTTTCCCTCTCTAAAAGAACTAGTATTTACTTAGTAATAGCACTCTATCTTATATTAAGATGCAAAATTTTTAAATTTTATGAGGCACTTGTGCATATACCTTCTTATTTTAACTGTGTAATAAAGTGAAATGGATGCAGGAGGAGATTATTATCACCCCTTTAGCTACAAAATGAGAGATACTCAAAACCCAGGTTTTCTCTGATTTTATTTTATTTTTGTGAGCCTATAGAATTAATACATTTTCCAGGTATCATAAATAATTTTAAAAAGGCAAGAGGGAACAAATGAAATGTTTTAAATATGAGTTCTGGAGATTCTAAATGTGAACAATCATGAAAATTCAGATGAGATTGCAGTATCTGCTTTTCTACTCTGTCCCCAGGGGCAGGATCTGAAGTTTTGATGATAGGGCTTTATGTTCTCCATCTTCGCAGAACATGGAACATCCTACCCAATGATAATTTTAGAAAATGTAGGAGTGTGTGTGTGTGTGTGTGTGTGTGTGTGTGTGTGTGTGTGAGACAGACAGAGAGAGAGAGAGAGAGAGAGAGAGAGAGAGAGAGAGAGAGAGAGAGAGCGCTTTCTGTGAAAATATAGAATACCGAAGGAGCAGGGAGAAAATCCAGGTGAGGCTATGCCCCTTATGGAGAATATCAAAGGCATAGCTTTGCAGTGACTGCCTTGCAGAGTCCTGGCTAGAAAACAGAAATAACTAATACCTCATTCTAACAGCATCACAGTTGAACATAGGAGAGTTACCCTGATGAATATTAGTTGATTTTCTCTAATCTTCAGAGAGTACATTAGTTATTCATTTATGAGCTGATTCCATAAACACTGGTGAGGATGTTATTAGAACTTTCAGATGAAGACACTACTTCTTCCAGTGTGGTGTTTGGCATATCAGTCTCTCCTCTTAAAGATTTGCCACCATTTGTCTTCAAGCATTTATAATCCTTGGCCTGTCAAAGGATGCCCTAGAAAGACTGAATAATTTTTAAAAATATACACATCTGCTTAACTTATAAGTAAATAAAAATAGTAATACTTTTACCACCAGTGCACTTTGCATTTTCAAATTTCCACTAGATTTTAAGCCATACACTTTATTTTTTGAAAAGTAAATGGTGAAGAAAAATAGAGGAAAAATAGTCTAGTCATTAATAGTAATAATAGTGTTCTAATTACTACTGATTTAAAATAATAAGTGGCTTTAAATTTTCTAAGTCAGAGTAAAAGAGAAATTGAACCAATGAATTTTATAATGGGAGAAAGAAAAGAATATTGATATTAAAGAGTTTAAATTAAAATTCAAAATATATAAAACCCCAGCATATAAAATCCTTAGTCAACTGAACTTTATTTATTTATTTATTTATTTATTTATTTATTTATTTATTTTATTTTGTGGTGCTGGGAATGGAACCCAGAGGCTTTCTACCTTAGGGATATACTCCCAGACCTATTTTCTATTTATTTGGAAACAGAGTCTCACTAAGTTGCTGAAAGCCTCTCTACGTAGCTGAGGCTGGCTCCAAACCTGTGTGATCCTCCTGTCTCAGCTTCCCAAGTTCTGGAATTATAAGCATGCACCACCATGCCCAGCCTTCTTCTGAACTTTAATTTCAATCTACACAGTATTTTCTTTTGAGAACAAAGTTTTTGTGAGTTATTGCCTTAAAAATTGTAAAATTAAATGTTAAGATGATAATTTCTTGTCAATACAGTGGGTTCCATATTAGTAATAGAATTTACAGTGCCTTAGATATGGAGGTCATCTATAATAGGGACCTTTCTCTCCAAAATAAAAGAGCACTATTTGGGTGCAGAAATGCCTATGTACAATGATATGTAGATAATTGATGGAAAGATAATATATTAGTAGATTTTTTAGTCCATCTCTCATAAATGGTTTGTAGTAATAATAATAGAAATATAGATACACTCACATAGCCCACACATGACAGTAAACAAATTTGTACAGAATGTGAGATCTCTGATATAGAAAATTATATAATGGTATATGAATGATAGGATATAAATCCTGAATTGGGGCTTATTGGATAGCTAAATTTATGTAATCAATTAATTCTATCACCCCTATATCTCAAATTGAAAAATGAAAAAATAAGTAGAAGACCACACACTATCTGGATTACTGCGAGGACCTCCTAAGACGAAAACAAAAGATATATTTTATGCTTTATATTTCTAGTAAGAGATATTAAAAAATTTAGAATTATCTTACTGACTGTATTTCAATTAAAGAGAGAAAACAATATCACTCAAATACTTTAAGCTATTATTCTAAAAAATCATTTTAATTTCTCAAGATAATTTTATACATTCCTACGACAGCAACATCTAGTTATGCCAAAAATTTTCTGTAGCATTAAAGGTCTGTCATTCACCATTAATTAATGTTTTTTGCTTTTTGAAAACCATCTGTGCAAAGGAGACACTGGCTAATAAACTTGTCAAGCCACAGGTGAGGAGAAATCTTTAAAGATGCTTAGTTGCCAAAAATATCTTAATTTGACATCACACTGGACTCCATCTCAAAAGATTCATGTAGGATGCATTCTTTTTGTTAATATTCTAACTCAGGGGAGTTGTTTTTATAAGAAAGTAAATGCTTGACCACCAAATTTTGCTTCAGTAGTGTTGGTTATTTTCACCATGATCAAGGATCGTGGTTTTAATATTACATTTGTTATACATTCTAGATATAAGCAAAAGTGAACCAGGTTGAGTAAGTTTCATATTTTGTGCTGCCTTTATTTTTACTTCTGTGTGAGGATGTCTTAGGCACCTTAAAACCAGCTCTAATCAAATTCCAGAGTCTTGGAAGCTCACATAACAAGCACCTATTCTCACAGTTCCAGGGGCTAAGAAGTTACTGATTGAGGTTCTGGCATATTTGTCATATTTTCATATGAGGGCAATAGAGCATGCACATGAAAGAGAGAACACTCTCTAGTCTCTTTTCTTTTAAGGACACTCTATAGTGGTTTGGATGTTAAGCAACAAAAGCTCATGTGTTGAAAGCTTGGTCCCACCTGAGAGCACTATTGGGAGACGATGGAAACTCAGAAGTTGGGCATTAGTTGAAGGAAGTGGTTTTTGGAGATATGTCCTTGAAGGATTATTGCATCCCCAGACCCTTGCTGTCTCTCTTTCTGGCCACCATGAACTGAGTAGCTTTCTTCAACCAGGCCTCTATCATGATGTTCTGCTTCACCATGGGCACACAAACAATGAAGCCATCTGACCATGGACTGAAACATTTGACACCGTACCAAAATAAGCCTTTATTACTCCAGGTTGTTTATGTCAAATACTTTTGGTCAAAACAATGAAAAGGTGACTAACACAGAAGGTCATGTTGTTAAGAGGCCCATAGAACCTGTTTATGGGGTGGGGGCATTTGACAAAGTTTGGAAATGCAGGCTAGAGAAGCCTGTCCAGATTGTAAGCAGAGCTAAATGAACCATTATGGTACAAGTTCAGAAGATCAGAATGCCCACAGACATGTGGACAGGAAAGAGCATGATTGTAAGATGATAGATGAGATCAAAGACTTTACTAGAAAGTGGGTTAATGGCCATACGTGCTACATTCTGGCAAAAAACCTGTGTATACTTTTTCCATGTTCTGAGACCTTATGTGAGGTTGAAATGAAAGGTGATGGACTACTTAATGTGGTAGAATAAATTTCAAGACAGAACAATATTCAGGCCATGGTAGTGGTATTGCTGTTGGGTTTTGACCAATTTTTAGGGAGAATTGAAAGCAAGATGAGCATAAATATTTTAAAAATTTCCAATTTGGTCATAAAAGTTCATGTAAATTCTGGGCCAATTAAGATATGATTATTGAAGAAATAATCAACACTATAAAAAGCTCAACTAGGAGTGTTGTACATGCTAATTATCCCAGTACTTGGCAGGATAAGACAGGAAGATCACAAGTTTAGGACCAACCTCAGCAACTTAGCGAGACATGCAGCAATTTAGCAAGACTCTGTTTCAAATTTAAAAATTAAAGTAAAAGCCAAGGGTTCAGCTTAGTTGCAGAATGCTCCTGGATTATTCAATCCCGGGGGGTGGGGAGAGAGAGAGAGAGAGAGAGAGAGAGAGAGAGAGAGAGAGAGAGAGAGAGAGAGAGAGAGAGAGAGAAAGAAGAAGAAGAAGAAGAAGAAGAAGAAGAAGAAGAAGAAGAAGAAGAAGAAGAAGAAAAAGAACAGACAAATTACCTTGCACTTAGACAATCAAGTAAGACATTTCAGAAATTTTTTAGACCTCACCCATCTCAATGTCAATGGTGTAAGCGTAAAGTCATTTGAAAGGCTTTTTTGAGAAGACAGTGCAATGGCATGCTGCTCAAACAGGTGTTTATGGCTAGTTGACCTTGAGTCTCAGAGGAGCCTTTTGATTTCGATTGTGAGCAATACTATAAATTTTAAGACGATAAGGAGTCTTGAAGATACACAGAATGAATTCTGTAACCGTAAGATAGAAATGAGCTTTTGGGAGCCAGGGTTGAATGTTACGGTTTGAATCTGAAATGCCCCTTCACGAGTCTCATGATTTGAAGAATTTGTCCCCAAAAGCAATGTGTAGTGGTTGAACTTTTAAAATAATCCTATCATGAAAGCTCTAACCTCATCAGTGGATGAATCCAGTGGACTACTGGGAAGTGGTAAAAACAATAGGCAGGTGGGATATAGCTGGATAAAGTAGGTCACTGGATGCATACCTTGGGACTATGTCTCGTCCCCAGACCCTCACTCTCTGTCTCTCTCTGCTTCCCAGTTTATATGAGATGAACACCTTTTCTCTGCCCGATCTTCTATCATAATGTTCTACCTCGGGCATAGAACAATAGACCAAGCCAACCATAAACTGAAACCACTAAAACTGTGAGTCAATCTAAATCATTCTTTCTATAACTTATTCATGTCATATATTTTGTTCTCTATGATTAAAACCTAATTATAAGACACTTAACTCCTTTTGTGAGAGCTTCACCCTCATGACCTTATTAATTCCCAAGGGGTTCACCTCCAAATATCTTTATATTGAGGATTATGCTTCAAAACAGCATTTGGTCCAGCAGTATGGGTATTATATCCACCTTAGGCTGAATAAGTCATCTTTCTTTGGGCAAAAAAAAAGTGAGGAGTCTACTCTTCTTGATGATTTCATAGCCCTGAAGAAACAGCTAATGGTGTGACAAATTTGTACCATACACTTTTAATACAAAGATAGTCTTTGAGGCTCTACATATCCAGTAAATCCAATTTCTGTGAACTCTTTTCCCTCAAATTATTTCATCATATTATTCAGGAATCAAAAATAAAGACATTATTTCACACTGTTTTACCTCAAAGATTTTCAGCGTCCAATTAGTACAATTTTTGTTTCTAATATACTTTGTTATGTTTAATTTCTTGCCTACTAGACATAAACCTCATCTTCACAAGCTGACCTTTAAAATCTCTAGTTTTCATGGTTGAGATACATTATCAATCATGCTAGATCAATGATCTTATCTATAAGTGGAAATTCAACATAGAAATAAACTATTAATGAAGTTAACAGAATTATTGGGAACACATAGATTATGTCTATATTTCTGCTTGTCTCTGCATATGTTACTTGTCAACATCATTGTTCATTAGTGAATGCAAACTTCAATCATTATGACATTTAAAACTGTTTATTACTCGTAATCATGTGTCTCCTTGTTTGACTACTTTGCAGATTTTTCCTAAATACCAGAATATAATTTCAGATGAAATTATAAAATTTTCAAGAAAGCACTTGATTGATAAGTACTATTATCAATACATATGAGCATCTTCAAATAACTTTTATTAAATGTTTTGCAAATCTTATCCACATTGGAGGGCTCTTATAGATAATAGAGAAAGATTATGTATCTGATGTTTTCATTCTCAGTTAATTTCCAATTATGATTTTTAAAATTAGCCTACTCAAAAGCATTAATATTTTTCACAACAAAATAGAGAGTCACAGTGTGTGGCGAAGATTGCTAAATATTGAAAAGGAAAATAATGGGGCAGTAATAACTGTTGACCTTGGTTACATTGAATAATTTAATATTAAAATCACTATAATATTCCTTTATGGTTTTAATAATGACATTGATCACAAAAGGTTTTTAAATTTTTACAGATAGCGTATATTCACAGGGACAATTAAATCACCCTGAAAAAGACAAAATTGAGCCACAGAAAATGTGCTTGATTTAACTGTCAAAATCTTCAATGACTGAAATCAAGATATGATTTTTCATGAGATGACAAGTATGTACAAATAATAGCATAAATGACAGCCAAATAAATTATTGAAGGAAGAAATTCTCATTTGTTTTATCCAAGAACATGAAAAAGTAATATTAGTACTTCTGGTTTCAGATATAACATAATACAAGCTTGTAATTGATCACTCTCATACTTTTAACAAGAAAAAATTGGGCAAATTAAAAATAAAGGACTTTTATTGGACCATTAGAGAACTGGGGTCACAGGACAAATCACTACCCTAGTATATGGAGACACAAGCAGAAAATGATAACTGAACTCTGTTATAACAGAAGCTCCTGGAGCAGTAAAAAGATAGAAACACTGCATGCTTATTTTACTAACTAATGAAGGCTGAATACAGACTGATAAGAGAAAAAAATTCTATGGGCCTAATATGATTTGCAACTCTACACTTTGTAGGGTTTCTTCTCACAAACAATAGTTTCAAAATAAAAAATATAAGAAAGAACATTTTAATGATCTAATAAAGAAGAGTGAAAATAAAGTATTAAAATACATACCCAGAACTTTCCTCCAGGCTAATAAAAAACATCAAAAAAGTTCTACTTTAATAATATGAGTGTGAAAAAAACTACAATACACAAATTCATGGAGAACAAGGCACTAGGGGATTAAAAGAACATGAACATCTACAGCTATAGTAAATATGGACATAGCCCAGGTCCCAGCCTGATCAGCATAAACCCTCACACTAATGACCTATGACCTCCAGTTACCAGAGCGAACTGCAATCTCTCAGACTTTCCACAAGGCATGTGGAAAGCTGAAAAAAAAAAAAACACTGAAGATATCAAGAAAGCCTTAAAAGAGCAAGTATCATATTTTATGACAATATTAGGATTATCAGAAATGAATTTTAAGACAGCTGTTATTAATATAATAATATTTGTTGTCATCTCATGAAAATTGTATTTTCAGTCATTGAAGATTTTGACAATTAAATCATGCACGTTTTCTATGCCTCAATTTTGTCTTTATCAGTAGATACCATAAAATAACCTAAGTGCATTGTTGCATGACTGTGATCTCAGTATTTAGGAGACTAAGGCAGGAAGATTGTAGGTTTCAGGCCAGCATAGAGGTAACTTAGCAAGAATTCTACCTAAAAAAATTAAAATAAAATAAAAAACTGGGGGTATAGCTCAGTGGTAGAATGTCCTCGTATTAAATCTCTAATAACACACACACACATACACACACACACACACACACACACACACACACAAATAAATGAATAATGTATGCAGAAATATAAGAAAATTCTAAGGAATAATAAAAGGTAAATGCTAACAATAAAAACATTGTAATTAAAAACACTTGATGGGTTTATTAATGACTGCACATTGCAAAGTAAAGCATGACTTGCTTAAAAATAATTCAATAGAAAATTCCCTCACTGAAACAAAATACAGCTGTAGAAAAGGTAACCTTCATGGACAAATAGTCAAAATATAACAATAAGCAACCCACAGAAAATAAATTATGATTGGCCCATTAACACTGAAACATATACTGCCAAGATCACTTATAGTTAAACAAATTTAAAACATTGATGTGTGGTCATTTTAGTCAATCATATTAAATGAGCTAAAATTATTGCTTATGTCTGATACAAATGAAGATGCAGGGACAGAGATTCACACATACTGTAAGTGTGGATTCAGTACAATATTTTTAGAGAGCTTCTTGGCAATATCTATTAAAATTTTACTTTCTCATGGCTTTTTACAACTTTTCTTTTTTAACTTATACCTAAAAACGCAAGATGTATACATATATAAATGGGGTGTCATGTGATGTTTTAATAACGTATACATTGTGTGATGTTAACAGGTTAAATATATCTACTCAAACATCTGTCATTTTCTTATGGCAAAAATATTCAAGATCCTTTCTTCTACTTTTTCATAGTATAAAGTATATAATTGTTATCTACAGTCACTCTACTATATAATAGTACCCTGGAGCATCTTACTTCTAAATTTAATTAGTGTTCATTAATCAACCTCTCCCCTCTACTTTCCTCCACTTCTGGTTCTATTACTTTTAAGTGTCTATAAAAACAGAACTATTTCAGCTCTCCATTTTTGTAACTAAAAATTTTAGAAGCAGTCTAGTAATTCTTTAATGAAGAAATTTAACATTATTCAGACATTTAACAATGAGGCACATCTATCTGACTCAGATGCACAGAGGGAGTCAAGGGGTATTGTAAAAGCAGTAAGCAGTGAGTATAGTACACCCTGCGAGAGAGGAGTATTCACTTATTACTAATCTTTCTAGCATTGCAGGAACATGGTGATAATAAAAGGCAAACTGGCTGTCAGTCTTGTTACTGTATTAAAAATAATCCAAATATATAGATAAAGACAAAAGGAGAAGGAGGAAATATAAAAGGTATTCCCTCCCAACAAAATATAGGTATATCATCTTCAAACTGCAAGAACATCAAAGATAAAGTTAAAATATTCAAAGGAGCCAGAGGAGGGAAGAAATCGTACTTATAAAGGGTGGTTATAAAAATACAGCAGATATCTTAACAGAAAATTGAAATTAAAAAGTGGAATGACATATAAAAGGAGTCAAAAAAAACTAGAACTTTATATATAGTAAAATTAATCATCAAGATATTGAGAAATAAAAACTTTCTCAAAAGAAACAAAAACAGGCAATTCATAGCAAAAGATCTGCTACACAAGAAATTATTAGATAAATCAGAAGCTTAAATCTATATAAAATATGAAGATCCTTGAAGAAGGTATAAATTATGTTTATTTTTTATTTTATGCTTTTCTTATTTTTATTGAAAGCACAATCTTTTAAATAAAAGCAATGCGACTAAGAATGTATTGAGTGATACACTATATAGTTGAGAAAATGATAACAGTATTGTCATAATTGATTAAAATAGAAAAGAGAAATTAATAATCATCTATTAAAAGGTACTTGTATGTCATGAAAAGAATTGCAATATTTTTGAAAGTATACTTAGATTAGTTAAAAAGGTATATGGTGAATTCTAAGTCTATAGTTCAAGAGAAAAAAAAATTTCTTAAATATAATTAATGTTTATGAAAATGTGTAAAATGGAATCACAAAAAAATTTGAAAAAAGTCAGCAAAATTAAAATGGTAAAAATGGTAAAAAAATTTACAGAATAAAATATAAAAATCATCAACTTAAACACTTTTTGTGTGAATGGTCCATATACTAAATAAGATATCTACTGTCAGAGTAAAACAAACATAGCATAGCAGAATAAGTAGACTAACAAGATAATAAACATTTCTGTTATAGTTGGAGTTGCTCTGGAGGTATCCACTAGGACAGGCAGAGAATAGTGAAACTAGTTTTACTTTAATGATAGATATGATATATACATTTGTCGCACTGATATAAATTTACAAAGAAGAGAGTGAGTCTTAATGTATGCAAGTTTTAAAAAATCACTGAGGAAGATAGGAAATCTAGGAATGCAGACCATGATAAAAGAATCTAACTTATACCACAAAGGTTTGAAATAGTATCATTGGAGGAGACTACCTAAGTTGCTTTGCTAATGAGTAGAGTATATAGGAATAAAGGCAAAATGTGCTACATATAAAGTCTACATTCGTTGATAAAGTAGAGTCACAAATCTAACTCTAGTTAAAATGGCAGTCATCAAGAATATAAACTAATAAATTTTGGCAAGGATGTGAGGAAATAGGAACTCCTATACACTGCCAGTGGATCTGTAAATTAGTACCACCACTATGGAGGTCAGTATGGAGATTTCTCAAAAGATTAATAATGAAACTACTATATAGTCCAGGTAAACCACTTCTTGGTATCTTTCCAAAAGAACTAACATCAGAATGCAATAAACAAGTTATGGAGCCAACCTACATATCCATCAACAGATGAATGAATAAAGAAAATATGGCATATACACATGATGAAATTCTACTCAGCCATAAAAAGAACAAAATTATGTCATTTGCAGGAAAATGGATCGAAATAGAGATTATTATTATTATTATTATTATTATTATTATTATTATTATGAGATCAGTCAGTCTCAGAAATTCCAGGGTCATATGTTTTCTCTCATATATGGAAGCTAAGGACAAAATAGGAATTCAAAAAGACTTAAATGAGAAAAGAAACCAGTAAAATAGCAGAAGGGGCTGGCAGAGGCATGTGATAGGTACAAACCTTGAAGAAGAAAAAACAGTTCATATAATGTTATGATTATAGATGACGGTTTTACTATCAACCTCACTAACATTTACCAAGAGTGAGGAGGAGAATCAGGATAGAATGTGGAGGAAAATATTCTACATGATGTTTAGATGTGCTTTTGTGCCACTTTGAGTCACACTAAAATGTACAATTACAGTGCACCAATAAAAGTATAAAAGAAAAAATTCATTACAGCAGAACAAAATATGCACTCTGTGATTTCTATAATTATCTCCAAAAATTAGTTGAAAGAATGGATTCCTAATAGTCAACAGTGGTTTCTGGTTATTTTTCTACTTTGGACCTGTCTGCACTTCACTGACTCCTCATGTTCCAGAGAGACACAGATAAAGGACAGAAATACTTCAAGAGGATCCTAATTGACCTGCGTGCAGAACAAGTTTAGCACACTGTTTTATGTTTCCAATATATTCTTTCTGTCATGTGTAGTGAGATGACAAAAATGGGTGGAAAACATCTTCATATTCCTTAGGGAAAACCCTTAGATTTAAAGAATAGGAGGCAGAGATTTAGCTGCTAATGGAGAATACAAGCTATTACCTTCATGAGCTCAGAAATGAATGACACATTTTCATCATCTTTCTGTGGCTGGAAAATGATCAATACTTACATTTTATGACAAAGCCATAAAAATGGAGCATCTAATACTAAAATATATGTAGTGAAATTTACTCCAAATTATTTTTCAGCCAATTCTTTATAAATTATTGTTTTGGAGTTAGTTAGTACAAAGAAAATAGAAAATCCAATGCTATTTATATGAGATAGATCATCACTGTACTGTGTTTAAAACTTAGAAAATGTGTCACAAAAGACTGGTTCTTTTATACTCTCAGATCCTATTTTTAAGTCTTAATAAAATACTGGCAGATGCTTAAAGAAATAACCTGAAGTTTAAGAACAAAACACAAGTATACTTTACAGTGTTTCTTGTTCTTAATAATATTATTTAAATACTTTAATTATTTAAATACCTTGATATTTTAGCCAAAATGTATGCATTTTTAACCTAAGGAAAGAAAATTAAGAAGTTCTGTGTGCATGTATGGCCCAATAATGCAGAATTACATTATTATGTTGGACTAAAATTGTGTGTGTGTGTGTGTGTGTGTGTGTGTGTGTGTGTGTGTGAATCATAGATAGATATGTCAATTATATATGTAACTTTTTTATTAAAATTCTCTGAAACCAGGGAGAAGGACCAATCAGTCGTCATTATAGCTAAGGTTGCCCAGAATTCAACCACTGCTTTGGAGTTTCCTGAGTGTATCAATTCTTAGAGCACCTAACTACAGATAAATTATTAAAATAAAAAATGAAGACAATAAAAACATGGTAGTGGAGATTCTCATGGGAAAAATAGTACGAGAGTATTCAAAAGAAATAATTCGGAGTTCCGGGAAGATGGCGACCGAGAAAAGCGGGGCTTAAGAGCCCCGCTAACAACCAATCTCCATTACCACAAAATCAGCACCTTTCATAGCCAGAAAACACCATCAGCAGAGAAACAAAAAAATCACCAGTCTCCAGAGAGAAAGCGGACTGAGAACAGAGCTCAGAGCCACAGAGGAGATACACCGGCCTCACGCCCGAGGACGTGGCAGCAGCGCCATACTGCCGGCGGCAGCGGAGAGTTCATCCGACGGCTACAGCAAGCCGAGGTGAGCCACTGCGGAACAGCCAGATGGGATCTTTCGGCGCAGGAAGCATCTAAAGCTCCCAGTGGCTGAGCTCAGCACACGCTGCAGGGACTCAGAGTGGAAATCAAAATCAGAGAAGAAAAAATACGCCAGCCTCACGGCCGAGGGCGTGGCAGCGGCGCCATATTGCCACCGGCGGCAGCAGCAGTGAATTCACCGAGTCCAGTACAGCTACATCTGCGAACTCAAGAACAGTGAGTCAAATTGCGGGCCCCAGAGGAGAAATCCCAGTACTGTACTCCCTGGGACTTGACCCAGTGGGGGAGTGGCGGTGGCAGAGATATTACACCATAGAAGGACGTGAAACCTGGCACCACCCATAGTTTAAAGCAGCCTCTATCGACTCCCTGGGTTGGAGACTCTGTGATACAACCCAGTAAAGGAGTAGTGGGGTCTGAGATACTACAGACTCGAGATCCAGAGCACCTTAAGCGAAGTCATAGTGACCAAAGGGAAGAACCCAGAGAAGGTACAAACTTCCAAAATCATGGGAAAGAGGAATAACACTGGAGCAATGAATGCCCACAACCCCACAACATCAGAACCCGATAAAACAGAAAATCAGAGATTTCTAGAAGATCAAATCAGGAAAATAACTGTAGAAATAATAGAGGTGCTTCGAAAAGAATTCAGAGAGAGCCAAAAAGAGATAAAGGATGCAATTAATGAAGTAAAGGCCTCAATTCAAAGCATGAACAACCGATTAGACCACATGGAGAACAGAATCTCGCTCTTAGAAGATGATCATTCCAAAAATGAACGCATAGTTTCTAATCTAGAAAAAAATATCCAAGCCGGGCGTGGTGGCGCACACTTGTAATCCCTGCACTTGGGAGGCAGAGGCAGGAGGATCGAGGCCAGCCTCGCTGGCTTAAGAGACCCTGTTTCAAAAACACAGAAAATAGGTCTGGGAGTGTAGCCCAGAGGTAGAAGGGCTTCCAGGAACCCCAGTACCACCAAAAAAAGAAAAAAAAGAAAAAGAAAAAAATATCCAACAGCAGGAATCTGACATTGAAGAAATATGGGCCCATTTTAAGAGAGCTAACCTAAGAATAATTGGAATAGAGGAGGGAAAAGAAAGTGAAACCAAAGTGATCAACAATCTCTTCAAGGAAGTAATAGCAGAAAATTTTCCAAACATAGAGCAAGAGGTTGATACACAGATCCAGGAAACTTATAGAACTCCCTTTAGACAGGATCGGAGAAGAGGATCCCCATGCCACATAATTGTCAAAATGACCAATGTGGAAGCCAAGCAGATAATCTTAAAGGCAACAAAAACAAAGGGCCAAGTGACATTCAGAGGCAAACCAATTAGAATCACTCCAGACTTCCCAAACCAAGTCATGAGAGCCAGAAGGGCTTGGAGTAACATATTCCAAACTCTGAAAGAAAACAACTTCCAGCCCAAAATTTTCTACCCAGCAAAACTTTCTATCAAATTAGAAGGAAAAATAAGAAGCTTCCATGACAAACATAAACTGAAGGAATTTATGTCTTCAAAACCAGTGCTAGAGAAAATACTCAAAGAGATTAACTACAAAGAAGAAATAGGTAACACACACCAGAACCAGAGAAACAAGAGTTTCCATCCAACAGACAACTAAGATTGGTTATCTGTGGAGATTCATTATTTATGTTAGTCTGTTACCTATCTCTAAATGGTATTGTTTGCCTTTATTGTTGTTAATTTTTAGGATTTCTCATTGGAATATTAATATACCTTCAGATATAGCATTTGGAAATATTTTATCCCATTCTATTAGTAACTTTTAACTCTGTTTACATTGTCTTTGGATATACAATATTTTTTTTATTTTTTAGGGAGTTTGTATACTCTTCTGTTGCCTGTGCCATTGAAATCATATCCAAGAAATCACTGCCAATTTCAATGTTGTGAGGTTTTATGACCCAGATTTTCTTCTAAAAGTTTATAGTCTTAAGATTTATATTTAGGTCTTTTATCTATTTTGAGTTAATGCTTGTATATGGGATTAGGTAAGGGTCCAATTTTATTCTTTTCCATGTAATTATTATGTTTCAACAATATTTAGTTAAAAGATTATTATTTCCACCACCAAATGTTCGTGGAAACCTTGTCAAAAATAACTTGACAATATAGGGAAGAATTTAGCTCTAGGCTTGTATTTAACTCCAGTGGTTTATATATCTGCCTTTATAACAGTACTACACTGTTTCAATTATTGTAGCTTTATATGGTTTGAAATCAGAAAATATATGTCTTCTAGCTTTGTTCTTTTTCAAGATCATTTTGGGTATCTAGAACCCATATTCCTTATTAGGATAGATTTTTTTCTGAAAAATAAATATATAAATATATGATAGTTTCACCTAAAAAATAGAAAAAAAAATATTCTCTGGTAAGAAAGAAAGCAAAAAGAAATATTGAAATGTTATCTTTAAGTCATCAAAAGCTTGGTATCAGACAAATAAAACTGTTCTGTGAGATTATCATTGTTAATTTTGGATAAATTGCTATAATACTAGATGTCAACCACTAAGCCAAGCATGGGAAGGAGGGATGGGGAGAGAATGGGGTGGGGATCAGGTGGGGGCTGACTGGGTGATGTGTGCGTGTATGTCTACAAAAGTTTGTATCCCACTATGATGTATGAATACAGTGCACCAATAAAAAATTTAAAAAAAAGAAATAATTCTACAAGATCTGTCTTCTCTCTTTTTCTTTTTGTAAACAGGGGCATAAAGGGGGGTTTTGAGAGAGAGCATACTATTATTGATCTACTTCACAGATATTTCTTATGCTAAAAGTAAGGCTGTGGTCTTTATACTTTATATCACATGATAGTAACTTTAAGGTTAACAACATTGTTTTGTACTTTTTGGTACAACTTTATTTCAGAAACCTGAGCCTCTATGCCCCATACTGTGGCTCTTTCTTATCAAAGCATGCTTTTAAAAGTTCTTATCTTTCCAGAGAGATTGTATTGTTCATGGCTGCATCCATCATTTGATTCCTTTGTTTCATAGGCTTTTAAGCTTCTTGTTGGCAGCACTGGAGCTGCCAACAAGAGGTGGAAGTCAGTGAAATGAAAATCAATTCCAGACCCATTTTCACTAAATAATAGAGACAAATAAATAAATTTGTCTTCATTAATAAAATGAAAACTGGAGTAGATGCTATTGCAGGATTAGTTCTCTGAGAAAAAATAGCTGAAGTAACAATATAGTAAGAATAATTACTAGAGACTGTCCTTGGGCTCAGAAACAATAGAAGAAAGAGGAAGGAAGCAAATTAGACAGATGGCTCAGCTGAGATGCACATGCGATTGTTTCGATGAAAGCCACTGGAATCCAGAGCTGAAATGACCCATTAGAGTTGTTTCATGCTTGACAGATACAGATCATTATACCCTATATTGTAAATTTACCATATATTAGGGGACATAACTATGGACAAAGTAGAAATTCTCAGAGGGGCTTAGAATTGAAGTTTACATAATGGCAACACTCATAGAAGCTAGCAACAGGTAATATTTTACAGGAAAATCTGGCTGGTGCATTTGAATATTACAGCAGTTGATTCCATATATGTTTAGGAGTTAATATCCAAAGTATACTTAGAACCTAAAAACCTCAAAAAGTAAGCAAATAACTCAATAAAAATTGAAAAATATCTAAATAGACATTTCTCAAAAGAGGATGCACAAATGGCTTACATATTTCTAAAAAGATTGTTATCAGTACCCATCAGATGAATCCAAATTAAAACCAGGAGATAATGACTCACACCTGTTTGAATAGTTACTACATAAAGTTGAAAAATAACAAATTTTGAAAAGAATGTGGAGAAAAGAACCCTTTTGCATTGTTTAGGGGACCACAAGTTGGTACAAACATTTTGGAAAAAAATATAGCAGTTTCTCAGACAATTAAAAATAGAACTACCATATGATCCTACAGTTCTATTTCTGGAAATATATCCAAAGGCAATAAACCATGTCAAGAGATATCTTCACTCCCATGTTTATTATTTACAATTATAAAAATATAGAATTAGTCTGTCAATGGTTAAATGGATAAATAAGTTCACACACACACACACACACACACACACACACACACACACATATAAAAACTATTCAGCTTTTAAAGAAATTCTGTCATGTGAGAAAATATGTGCTATAGTGTAGATGTTAACTGCCCCTAAAGACACATATGCTCAAGACCTGGTTTCCAAGGTACCACTATTGGGTGGTGGAAGACGGTGGAACCTGATGAAAGTAGAGCCTTAAGGAGGTCCTTTTATCATTGAAAGCATGCCCCCAGAAGGAATGGTGAGCACATGCCTACTTATTCATTTCCTCTTTTCATTCTTCCTTCCTTCCTTTCTTTCTTCCTTTCTTATTTTCTTCTTTCTTTCCTTCTTTCTCTCTCTCTTTCTTTCTTTCTTCCTTTCTTCTTTCCTTCCTTCCTTTTCCCCTTTTTTGTTTTCTTCTTCTTCTTCTTCTTCTTCTTCTTCTTCTTCTTCTTCTTCTTCTTCTTCTTCTTCTTCTTCTTCTTCTCCTCCTCCTCCTCCTCCTCCTCCTCCTCCTCCTCCTCCTCCTCTTCCTTCTTCTTCTCTTTCTTCTTTTCTCTCTCCCTCTTCCCTCTCTCTCTGAATTCTCTGTGCTTGAGATTTAAGTAATGATCACCTCAACATACTCCATGATGTGCCATATTCATCAGGGGACAAACCAATGGAGCCACTAAATCCTTCACTTGAAACTTCAGACCCATGAGCTGAAGCAAACCTCTTTATTTCATAAGTATCCTGTGTTATAGTGACATAATACTGACGAATGCAATGTGAATGGACCTAGAGGATATTTTGTTAAGTAAAAAACCTAGGCATGAAAAGACAAATACCATATAATCACAACTATTTGTCAAATATAAAAAGATAAACACATATAAATAGAAAATAGAAATGATGATTATATGAGGAATGGGAGATGGTAGCTAGAGCAGAAATCAGGTAAAGTATACAAAACTATTTTAATAAAAAAGTTAATTCATGTGATTAATGGTACTAATTTTCAATTTTTACATCACTTAAAACATGAATTGGGTATAGTGGTGCATGCATCTAGTCCTATTACTTGGTAGACTGATACAGAAGATCAGTTTCTCTGCCAGCCTCATCAACTTAGCTAGACACACTGAAACTTAGTAAGACCCTGTCTCAAAATAAAAAAATAAAATTAAAGGCAGAATGTCCATGGGTTCAATCCCCAATATCACATATAAGCACAAAAGATAAATATATGAGGTAACACACTAGTTAAGTAGCTCACATCTAGCCATTTCACAAATTACACATATTTCAAAACATCATGTTCTATACAGTAAATAGACTTAACTATTAGTTGTTAATTAAAATAAATACAAACACAACCAGTATTAAAATATGTAATTAATTATTTATATAAAGAAACATTGTAGACCAAAATAAGCCACATGCTACACAATTTGCTTATAAAAAAAACAATAGAATTAGCATTAGTCGAATAAGATTTTGTTGCATGTTATCCTAGTACTTGGGAGGTTGAGAAAGGAGGATCACAGATTTGAGGCCATACAGAATACCCCTGGGTTACAATATAGCAATATTATTGATATATCAATATATGAGTATATATAAATACATATATATGTAAAAATATATATGCTGTGTGTATAGCTCAAAGGTAGAATTTCCATGGGTTCAATCACTAGTATCAAACAAATAAATAAACATATAAACAGAGTACAAGTCTTTTTTCCACATAAAATAAAGATACTTGGGAAATTATGCTGACTTCCTCCTCTAAATTAATTCTATAATACATTAAGCATGCCATACATACCATATCATCTCTGGCAAAATTTAAAATACTAATGTCCAAGTGTTTAGATGGCATGAAAGATTCTACAAAAGACTCCATTTCATAGGTAAGTCCTCATAATTATGATTGGCCCCCTATTGTATTGTGGGGGCAATATTCCAAGTAATGTAATGGAGAAGATTCAGGATGATAAACAGACAAAGGAAATGAGCATTGGCTGATATTTTGGGGAAAATATTTTATTCATCTTTTCTTCTCCATAATTAGGGAATATCTTCATCTATTCACTCTGCACAGAACCTTCATTAGTTCTCACTGCTCTGCTCTAAGAAGAGATTTAATAAACTTAATGGGTTTTGCTTTTATCAATTCACCTCTTAAATTCAATCCATTTATAAGGAACTACCTTCTCTAGTATATAAAATTGATAATTGATTCAAAAGCTGATATTTATCCAATTATAAATAGTTTTTAATAAAAAAGATTTTTTATCCCTTTTATTCTTATTGATATCCTGGGGCCAGTAGGAAGAATAATTGTGCTTAAATAAGCTTTTTGGTTCTAAAAGTTTCTGCAGGACTCCAACTAAACAAGTTCTTAAATGGTTCAGTGAACAGTACTTTAGAAAAAATGCATAAATGGTGCCAGAGGTCACAGTTCTAACAGTACTTAGTTGGCACTAAAATATTTCCTTTATTGCTGTGTCTTGTGCCTCACTAAAATTCTCTTTACTTCACTTTCTTAACAACTTGTGTATTGAGATAGCACATTACATATTCATAACCCACTCAGGGACCAAAGGATGACAACAGAGTCAAGATTGGGAAATTAAAAAGGAAGAATTTGTTTAACCTGAAAAATAAACTAAGAATGCAATTTCTAATTCCCAATGCTTTCCTTTCACAGCAGATAAAAAACCACTAACTCATAGATTCGGCCAAGATATGAACCCAAAGTTTCCTCCTGTATATTTGCCTATACACTGAGATTTGTGCAAAATTACAAGAATGTATTTGGAAAGTATGATGTTGTACATAAAAATATTATGAGGCTTTTATATTAAGCAGAATGATCTTTTGATTAAATTGAGGCAGAGGAACAGTAGAGGAGAGATAACTCATAGGACAAGCATGAGAGAGTCAGGTTGACTTTCCCAATCTTATCCAATTCCACATATATCATCCCTCTATGACAATAGGTAGAGCCAATGTTAGAAATCTCAAATGTATCAATTTTCATTGGTTTCCAGAGTTATAGAATCATATGCTAATGCAGACACATATTCACATAAATAAATATAATTTTTGTCATAGTTTTCTAAATCCTGATCATCAGATAAGTATTTTTTCACACTACATATATTATAAACATCCCCATTTGGTATAAATTTGAATAACAGATATATTCTGGTAACATTTTATGTTATCTGCTAATTTTCTGTTGCTGCATAACACAATACCACAAACTTAGCAGGTTAGAGCAATAAATGTTTATTATCGCACAGGTCTGCAGGTCGAAGATCTGAACAAGCTCCCATGGATTTTTATCTTGTAGGCTTGAAAGACCTAATTCCTGTTGCTAACATTTATCTCAATCCTCTGGGGAAGTTTCCTACCATTTCTAGTTATTAGCTGAATTCATTTCTTTGTGATGTGGAACAGTGGTCCTTCTTTTTTTCTCCTTGCTGGCTCTGTGGGCTGGGAATTAATGTCTCCTCCCAAGGTTTGTATGCATTCCATCTTACCAAGGCCACCATCTCTATCTTCAAATGAGTGACAGCATAGCAAGTCCTTCTTGTTCTTATAGTCTCTTTGCCTTCTTCTAATACAAAAACAAAAAGAGGAAAAAATGATTTTAAAGAATCATCTAATTAAGTCTGCCCCACCCAGATAATTATATGTCAACTGTGCTACATAACAAATATAATAATGGGAACAAAATGTTATCATGTCCACAGAACATTTTTTTGAACTCTACCTGCCACGGGGTATTATTATTTATTTATGTTTAATTAATGCATAATATTCAACCAGAATTTATTCAGTCTCTCTATATAGATGGCTCTAAATCTCTTTTCCCTCATTTGATTAGGACAAGCCTCACATCCATTTTTCATTAAAATACATGAGTAGCAACAAGGCCTTGAGCCCTCTTGCCCCTAGCCTCCTCTTATCCCCTTGGCGATCAATCATGTTTCTCTTTAATGGGTCCTTTCTTGATCTTGTAGCTTTCTGAAATGCCTATCTGTGTATCTGTGTGTTACTAGGGATGTAACCCAGAGAAATCTATCTCTGAGCTACACCCTATTTTTTTTTAATTTTTATTGGTGCATTGTAGTCATACTTCTTAATAGGATAAAAAAAAAAAAAACTTGAGATATACATGCACACATCACCCAATCAGCCCTTACCCAATTCCTAACCCCTGCCCTCCCCCTCCCTTCTTCCCATGCTTGGTTTCCTGATTAACTTTGATATGTTTGTTTAAGTACATCATTTGCTTTAAAGAATTTCCCTCTTCCCTCCTCCCATCCCCTCAGATAGGTCACTTTAATTGCTCCTCTATAGGATCTCTTCTTCATCTAGAATTCCTCCTGTTACTCATTTCTCCCTAGTTTTTACACACTAGAGAAGGAATCTGATTTCTTATTTTTTGTGACATTCCCCTGCAAATGTCATAATTTTGTTCTCCTTTATGGCTGGGCTAACTCTATTGTATACACATCCCAGAGTTTTGTAATCCACTCATCTGTTGAAGGACATCTTGGCTGGTTCCACAGCTTGGTAATGGTGAATTGTGCATCTATGAACATGGTTGCTCATGCATTAGTTTGGTATTTTGGTTTTCATTCTTTTTGGTAGATACCCAGAGGTGGTATTGCTGGGTCATATGGTAATTTGTTTTCCATCTTCTGAGGATCTTCCATACTGTTTTCCAAAGTGATTGCATTAATTTTTTTTTTTTGGTGTTCAATTCCAACTTTCTTTTTTTTTTACCTTGTTTTATTTTATTTTATTTTTTATACATTTACTTATTTATTTTCAGAAAAAAATCTATCCTAACATGAAATATTAACTCTAAACACCCAAAAAAATCTCATAAAAGAACACAGCTAGAAGATGTACAATTTCTGATTTCAAACCTTATAAAGCAACAATAATTGAAACAGTGTGGTACTGCTATACAGGCAGATATATAAACCAGTGGAGTAAAATAAAAAGCCTAGAAATAAATTTTTCCATATACGGTCAAGTTAATTTTGACAAGGTTTCCAAGAACATTTGGTGAAGGAAATAATAATCTTTTCTCTAAATATTGTTGAAAAATAACAATTACATGAAAAGGCATAAAATTGGACCCTTACCTAACACCATATACAAATATTAACTCAAAATACCTAAATGTAAATCTTAAAACCATAAACTTTTAGAAGAAAAACCTGGGTCATAAAACTTCACAACATTGAAATTGGCAGTGATTTCTTAGATATGATTCCAAAGGCACAGGCCACAAAAGAATAAACAAACTTCATAAAAAATAAAAAAATTGTACATCCAAAGACAATGCAAACAGGATTAAAAGTTACTGATAGAATGGGATAAAATATTTCCAAATGCTATATCTGAAGGTATATTAATATTCCAAATAGGAATCCTAAAAATTAGGAACAATAAAAGCAAACAATACAATTTAGAAATAGGTAAAAGACTAAAATAGGTAATGAATCTCCAAAGATTTTTATATGACCAATAAAAACATGAATATCACTCATCATTATCATAATATAACTAATCATTAAGGAAATACAAATAAAAACTATAGTGAAATACTACTTCACATTTGTTAGGATGGCTACTTAACATGAATTACCTTGCTCCAGCCCTTTACCTTGAATTTGTTACTATCTTTACTTGTAAAGCATGTTTCTTGTAAGCAGCAGACAGACAGATTCTGGTTTTTAAACCATTTTGCCACTTTATGTCTTCTTATTGTGGAATTGAGGCCATTTACATTCAGTGAGATTATTGAGAGATAACTTTTAATTCCTAAAATGTTAAGATTTTATTTCTGTTTGAAATACTGTTTATTCTTCTTTGCTTAGTTGTCTGCTGGATGGAAAATCTTGTTTCTCTGGTTCTTGTGCATATTACCTATTTCTTCTCTGTAGTTAATCTCTTTGAGTAATTTCTTTAGTGCTGGTTTTGAAGACATAAATTCCTTCCGTTTCTGTTTGTCATGGAAGCTTCTTATTTCCCCTTCTAATTTGATAGATAGTTTTACTGGGTAGGAAATTTTTGACTGGAAGTTGTCTTTCAGCATTTGGAGTATGTTACTCCAAGCCCTTCTGGCTTTCATGCCTTGGTTTGTGAAGTCTGGAGTGATTCTAATTTGTTTGCCTCTGAATGTCACTTGGCCTTTTGTTTTTGTTGCCTTTAAGATTCTCTGCTTATATTCAGATGTAGACCCTCATTAATCAAGACAAGCCTTCCTTCTCTCCTATCTTTCCATTCAAACTTTGCTGATATTTCCCCTCCATTATCTGGAGTCCCACTGGTATCCTCTGTGTTTCCTAGTTTGGACATATTAGAGGAAACATATGTACCTTCTTCTGTGCTTGGCTGATCTCACTTAACATAATGTTCTCCAGGGCTTTCCATCTTCTTGCAAATGATATAATTTTGTTCTTCTTTATGGCTGAATAGAATTCCATTTTGTGTATTTCCCAAAGTTTTGCTATCCATTCATCTGTTGGTGGAGATCTGGGTTGGTTCCATATTTTGGCTATTACAAATTGTGCTGCTATGAACATCGGTATGCATATGTTGCTGACTTTCTCTGAATTCAACCCCTTTGGAAAGATACCCAGGAGTGGTAGAGCTGGATCATATGGTGGATCTATTCCCATCTTTCTTAGGAATCTCCACACAGATCTCCATAATGGCTGAACTAGTTTGCATTCCCACCAACAGTGTAAAAGAGTTCCTCTTTCCCCACATCCTCGCCAGCATTTGTTGTTTGATTTCTTTATGCTTGCAACTCTAACTGGTGTTAGATGGAATCTCAGTGTAGTTTTGATTTGCATCTTCCTGATGGCCAGTGATGAAGAACATCTTTTCATGTATCTATTGGCCCTTTGTATTTCTTCTTTTGTGAAGTGTCTATTTAGTTCATTTCTTAATTGGGTTGTTTGTCTGAATATATGTAAAATTATGAATATGACATGGTTAACCTGGACAACCACTGGTGGGAGGGGGAGAGGGAAAATGGGGGCAGGGGGAGAGGGCACCAAATATAGTTTAAATGTATACTATTTATGTTCAATGAAAAAATTGTTAATAAATAAATAAATAAATGTAAAATAAAAAAATAAAGAAAACTAAAAGTAAAAAAAAAAAAAGATTCTCTGCTTGGCTTCTATATTGGTTATTCTGACAGTTATGTGGCATGGTGAATATTTTCTCTGATCTTGTCTAAAGGGAGTTCTATAAGTTTCCTGGACCTGTGTATCGACCTCTTGCTCTATGTTTGGCAAATTTTCTGCTATTATTTCTTTGAAGAGATTATTGATCCCTTTGGTTTCACCTTCTTTTCCCTCCTCTATTCCAATTATTCTTAGGTTAGCTCTCTTAAAATGGGCCCAAATTTCTTAAATGTCAGATTCCTGCTGTCTGATTTTTTTTCTAAGTTATACATTATGTGTTTGTTTTTGGAGTGATCATCTTCTAGGGGAGAGATTCTATTCTCCATGTGGTCTAATTGATTGTTTATACTTTGAATTGATGCCTTTTCTTCAATGATTGCATCCTTTATTTCTTTTAGACTCTTAATTCTTTTCAAAAATCCTGTATTATTTCAACAGTTATATTCCTGATTTGATCTTCTGGAGATCTCTGAATTTCTGTGTTATCAGGTTATGATATTATGGGGTTGTAGGCATTTATTGCTCTATTGTTGTTCCTCTTTCCCATGATTTCAGAAGTTTGTGCCTTCTCTGGGTTCTTCCCGGATCACCATGACTTCACTTAGGGTGCTCGAATCTGGAGTTTGTGGTAATCTCAGGCACTACTACTCCTTTACTGGGTTGTATCGTAAAGTCTCAGATCCAGGGAGTTAATGGAGGCTACATGAGACCATGGGGGTGCTGGGCTGGGCATTTTCCCACAGGGAGCAGCAACTAGGGTGTTGTATCTCTGCCAACACTACTCCTTCACTGGGTTGGTCTGTATAATTTCAGACCCAGGGAGATTATCAAAGCTGCACAAGTCCCTGGGCATGCAGTGCTGGGATTTCTCCTATAGGGTCCACAATTTCACTTATGGTTATTGTGCATGCCAATCTGAAGCTATTGCGGGCCTGGTGAGCTCACTGCTGCTGCTGGCAATATGGAGCCACTGCCACGCCCTCAGCTGTGAGGCTGGCATATTTCTTTTCTGGCTTTGAGCCTAGTTCTGAGACCCTGGAAGGCATGTGATGCAAGGTTATCTTGTCCACTAGGAGTTTTAGATGTTCTTTGCACTGGAAGAACTGCTGAAGTACACCCGAATGATCCATAGCTGCTCACTTTAGCTCCTTGTTTACCTTTCTTCTCTGGATCCTGGTGCTGTGAGGAATGATGGCGCCAGCACGGCTCTGCCACCACATTGTGGGCTGGTTTCTTTTCTGATCTCTGGTTGTTCTTCTAGACTTCTTTTTCTCTGTCCCTTGTGCTTACATTTTTTATTTCTCTGCTAATAGTGTTTTCTGGCTATAAAAAGCACTGATTTTGTGGCAATAGAGATCTAGTCTTAGTAGAATTCATAAACGATGCTTTTTTCAGTTGCCATCTTCCCAGAAGTTCACCCTATCTGTTACTTAGTACCCAGTGATCAAAATTTTTCTATCCTTCCTCCCTTGCTACTTTCCCTAACTTCTGATAACTGTTATTCTATAATAATTTTTTATTGGCTCATTGTAGTCATACATCTTAACAGGGTACAAGATGGTAGAGGCACACATGTACACATCACTTATTTAGGCCTTACCCAATTTCCACTCCATTCCCTCCTCCATCCTTCTCATGTTTGGCTTAGTGATTGACTTTGACATGTTTGTAAATGTACAACATGTACATTAGGAAATTTCTATTTCCCCCTTTCCATACTCCTCAGTTAGGTCACCTTATTTGATCATCTATAGTTTCTCCTCATAATTACATAATTAAATTTTGAGCTCAAACTTTTTTGTTTCATGTATGTGTGAGATCATATAATACTTGTCTCTCTATGCATGGCTTATATCATTTAACATAATAATCTTCATTTCTATCTATTTCAGAAATGACAAGCTTTCATTCTTGGGCTATATAATATTTCATTTAATATTTGTACCATTTTTTTCTCTTCTGATCTGCGGATGGGCATCTAGGTTGATTGCAGATCTTAACTGTTGTGAACTGTGCTATAGAAACATGGAAGTACAAGTAATTTCATTTTTATATACATCTTGTAGTAAGATTGCTGGACCATATGGCAGTTCTGTTTTGTACACATGTTAATTTTTTCTGTTGTACTAGAGATTGAGCCCAGGCTCGGGTCTGTTATCCTCCTGCTTCATCCATTTGGATAGCTATGATTACAGGCATGCACCCATATTTAAATATTTTGTGAAACTTCGATGCTGTTTTGTATAATATCTGTCTCCAGCAAATACCTGCCACCCTTTTTGCACTTCTCCACTGTTCTAATCACTATCATGTGTAACAATCACATACTCTCCTAACTGATTAAAAGCAGGAGGTATGTTTGGTGGTAGTTTTATTCTAACATTTTTCTGGATGTGGCAGCTTTGAAAGTAAAAACCCAAGACTTCGTACATGTGAGGCATTCACCACTGAGTTGTACCCCCAACCCTGGATTTCTAAATTTTAAGTTATTGGAATAAGAAATAAAGACATGAATAAAAATTAATAAATACACAATGCAATTTTTAATTTTATTAATGCATTGTAGTCATACATCTTAATGGGGTACAAGATGGTGGAGGCATATATGTACACATCACTCATTTAGCCCTTCCCCAGTTCTCACCTCATTCCCTTCCCCCTCCTTTCTTCTCATGTTTCAAAGTCAATCACTAAGCCATACACAGTGGAAATTTAATTGGAGGGGTATGTGAAAGGAAGAAAACATTTGGACTTTGGAATGTAGTAAAAAAAAAAAAAAAACAGGAGAGAAAACATCTGAAAATAAAGCAGAGAGCACCTCACAATATAAACCATAGGTGCTTATATTGATTTTTATGTATTGTATTACACTTTAACAATATGATCTTATTTAATCTTTAAGCCAGTTTGATAAAGTAGCTGATTTTAGTCCTATTTCAAGGATGAAGATAATGAATGCTAGAGATAAGTTTACCTGTAATAGGATACAGGAAACACTTGAACTGAGCTTCAAAGTTAGTAAGTTCCATGGTAAGCATAGAATGGTTCCTTTAGCAAACGTACATCAAAAACTCACCCTGGCAACACATTCTGCAGAGCCCTGGAGTCCATAATGACTGAAAACTGCTTTTAGTTTTAGGAGCTCCTAATTAAATAAATAATTACAAGTCGGGCGTGGTGGAGCATGCTTGTAATCCCAGCATTCCGGAGGCTGAGAACAGAGGATTGCGGTTCACAAACAGCCTCAGCTACTTAGTGAGGCCCTTTGCAACTTAGCTAGACCCTGTTTCAAAATAAAGAATAAAAAATAGGGAAGGGGGTAAACTCGGAAGTCAAATGCCTCTGGGTTCCATCTCCAGACCCACACACACAAAAAAATTACAAAGTATTACATGGAGAAAATTTGGTTTAAGGCCAATGGTAATAGTGTTCTGATTAAGTTGTAAACATACTGTAGAGGAGACAGAGAGGCATATAAAGATCCCTACTGTATATGGGCAGGCATTGCAGAAGGTGGGAAACTTTGTGTGGAGCTCAAAAAATCTTTTCATTAAGTTTATATGAGGCAAGTAACATTCTAGACCGAGGGAACAGCTCGAGCCAGAGGCGAAAAAGGGAATCAGGGTTTTGGAAGAAGGTTTGTAAGTCAGTAAGACTAGAAAACATGTTGCTTGGAGAATGTAATCAGAGATGATGTTTGAAAGGTAGGGAAGGGGCAAAATCTGAAGAGTTTTGAAAAGCAGGCTGAGGTTTTGAATATACTATTTTGCCCAGAGCTTGCCCTAGGCTATTTTTCTAAACCCAGAAGAGACAACATAACTAGAGTAGTACAGAAAGAAGTCATTTTGAATCATTTATGGATGTCCACATCTTCTAAAATGTTTGATATGGTTTTGAACATAGCTTCACAAGACTTGAAATGCCATGACAAAGGCTTTAGACAAGCATGTTCACAATACTGCAAATCTCAATTCCTCTAAGGCAAAATTCTTTAGAAAAATGCAATGTGCCGAGAAGGAATTCAAAACACCCTTCAGAGAATGACAAGATACTATAAAATTCAGAAAAGATTCTTCTCAGTTAAAGTAACGCATGCAACACTCCATCTACCAAAAATTAAATCTGAGCACCAGATACATAATACATATTTGTTGAGAAATAATCATTATAGATAATTTTAAAAAATTATATTGCAAAATTAAAGAATGCATTTCTCTCTATCTCCAAACATGACTTCTCAGAATAGTCTTGAGAAGGAAAATATGAGCTGTCAGTAGAGAAGCAGAAAATTATAAATGAGAGGAGTTTACTGAGTGATTTGGCACAATTGTCTTATTCTTGTTTTGCTCACCCAGATTACTTTGGCTATTTTGTGCCTTTTATGATTCCATGTAAATTTTGGATGTGTTTATATTTTCGTCTTTGAGTGGAAAATGGCCTTGGTGTTTTGGTGGGATTGCATTGACCCTATAGATGACTTTGGGTATTACAGTCAATTTTCATCAGTGTTGAGAACATATGTGAAATGGGTTATTTCTGCTTTGCTTTATAACAATGATGGAATTTCACCAGGTGTGGTGGTACACATCTGTAATCCTAGGACTTGAGAGGCTGAGACAGAAGGATCACAAGTTTACAGCCAGCCTCAACAACTTAATGAGATCCTCTACAACTTAGTGAAAACTCTGTTTTGAAACAAAATAAAACTAATATAAAATAGGGCTGGGAGTTTAGCTCAGAGGTAGAATGTCCCTGGATTTCATCCTCGGGACACCCTCCCCCACATACCTACATAAAAATAAAATATCTTGCTATCTTTGTAATCTCATCACCTTTGTAACTCCGTTTTGACTACCTCTGATATAGAATCCAACTTGACTTGATTATTATTTTATTTATTAATGTGGAGAGTCAGAGGAGTTAGCAGCTCATTTAGCAGTCCAGGAGAACAAATATCAGAATCAGAGCAACCACTAATTTAGCCCCATCTAAGATGGAATGGCCAGAAATATTTAATAATCCTCTTTATCATTAAAAATAATGCCTTACATCATTCTAATGCCACTGATGTCCCTGGATTTTTTATGATCTGGTCATTTCCTCAGGATATAGTTACAAAGCTATTATGACACTTAATAATGGAAGGAACTAGACTCACTGCCTGGAATCTTTATTTGTGCAAAGGGGCTCTGACAAAATCACATTTTACAAAACTGCAGGCTGCTATGAACAACCTGCTCAGAAAAGTACACAACCTCTTAAATTCAAATTTGTGTAGCTGTATTTAGTAATGTTCCAAAGCTCCTCATCTGCTTTTTCCAATCACAATGAAAATTAAACATTCACTATCACTGCATAATTTGAATCTTGTAGGTGTTCTTTAAATATTAGTTGGGTAAATCCTGATTTTTATTAAGGAAGAAAATGATGTGTATGATTGAAACTACAAATAGGTTTCCTTATTTTCCAGTAAAAACTAAATTTCTACAACAAAACTTTCCTTTGCTATCCTAGAATTTCAATTTAACATTACTGTGTTTCAAGTAAGAGCCTTTTGTGTATACCATTCTATGCTCTATGAGTCAGGAGAATGTAATGTAGTATAGTTCAGACCATAGGCCCTGGAGTCAGATAATTTAAGTTTCAAATAGTAAGCCTCTTGGTTTCTCTGTTCTTTATAAAAAGATAATAACAATATATCCAGATGCTTTTTTGTGGGTCTTTTTTTGTAAAAATTAACAAAACAACTTGTCTACTATATTTAATAAATATTTGATAAAAGAAACATCCAAAAACTGTGGGACAGAATAATTTTAAGAAAAAATTCAAGAGATTTAAGAGATTCTATTTAAGAATTCAGCTATCGAGTGATGATTAGAAAAGTTAACATGTCAAGTACTGATATATTTGTACTTACAAAGTGAAAATTTTAATAAGGTAGATAAACATGTACAAACCTGTCTGAGATGACACAATTGAGTGGGTAAAACAGGAAAAAAGGTAATGGTAGACTACTTCACATAAATACGTGAGAATGAACTGAGAGATGATCCCATATTTTAAATTTTAGCAGAAGTTTTAGAAGTTTTAATAGGAAATGAACATGTGTCTCCCTTTGTAGATTTTATTTTCCTTTTAAGCATTAAAAAACTTCAATCTGATTAATAATGAAATATAAATAAGTTTTGATTGTGAACTTATAAGTGATGTGCCTAAATTTGAATCATATAGTTAGAGAATGATTGGAGAACAAAGTATATATTGACACTGACTCTGTTCTTGTTTACCTCATACTTGAAAAAATTATGTACTAGTTTTGGCTTTCTGGTGGAAATTATATTTTGAGAAAAAATAGTTACTGTACATTTCAATAACTATGATTTCACTTTTAATACAATTACATTGAATTTAAAATTTATATTACTGACCCCATTATTTAGGAACTTCTTAAAAATGCATATGATGAGTTAATACAGTTGCAGGCTTTTTTCTTTATTTTTATTTTTTATTTGTGTGTGTGTGTGTGTGTGTGTGTGTGTGTGTGTGTGTGTGTGTGTTGCTGGGAATGGAACCCAGGGGCATTCTCCTTCCAAGTAACACATCCAGTTTCATTTTGTCCTTTTATTTTGAAACAGGGTCTCACTAAGTTGCAAATGACCTCCCTAAGTTGCTGAGGCTGACCATCATCTATGATCCTCTTGCCTTGGCCTCCCAAGTACTAGGATTACAATCATGTGCTACCACACATAGCTTAGTTACAGGCTTTTATTTTAAATTTTAGCTAAGCAGATAGAAAGTAAAAAAGAAAAATAACTGTTTTTCTACTTTATTTTCATTGCATATCTCAAAGGGATGCACCAAATTGCTCTTTTGCAGAATGTCCTAGGGAATCGATGCTACAAATCCTATCCACTACAAACAGTAATAACTTTTCACAGACAAAGCAGTCAAGGTGAATTTATCACAAGGAAGCTCAATGTTACACTTTTTCTATCTGTTTCTAAAAATTCATAGACTGTTGGATTGGCCCTCTAAAAGAAGGAGCTATTCTCTTCTCTTTTTGCCTTATTTTACCTAAAGACGAATGTTTAAAGACCTGTGTTCTGTATCTGATTATAGCGTAGGAGAGTTCTCATCTATAAATTCTGGCAAAATCCAAAAGGCACTATTTTGTACTGCTGCTTTTAGTGACTTCCAAAATGTTTCATAATTACTTCAAATTAGTTTATATTATTCTGTATTCCCACCTCCATGTGTTTTGGCTTACATTTTTTTCCACATTGGAATGTCTTCTCCCTGCATAAATTAATATAAGTTCTATTTTTGTATCTAGACTTCATTAAAGTTCCATCTCTCACCTAATCCTCTGGGCATGCCCAAATTTTAAATGACATCTTATTCCTCTCTATAGCATTGATTTTGTGACTTAATGCTTGTGCAAAAATCACAACTGGCTAATTTCTGTGCAAGTGGACATGTTGAGTTTTCTGAATGAGCTTCCCAGGCAGAACCTTGCCTTATACTTCTTGCCTAAGCCACAAGAAATATTTATGTTTTTTTCTATGCTTCAAAAACAATAAGCACATTTAGCATGTATATGTATATGTACATGTATATGCATGTACAATCTATTAAGGCTTATCTGTTTAGCATCTCCTTGTTTAGCACAGGACCAGCTTGATAATGGTAATGACAAATCAATTATTAAATCATTTAATGTAGTCTTTCCTGGACTTACCTTACTTCATCAGTTCAATCCAGTTAATTATTCAATAAGCAAACTTTGATCACCTGCAGGGCACCATGCATGTGAGTATCCACTGAGGACACACAAATAAGAATTGAAAACTGCTTTCTGGTTATTTCCACATTTAGGAGAAATAAATGTGAACTGATTCATTACAAGAGGGTTGACATTGTACAAGTAGAGGAGAACACAGGAAACCTTGGAAGCATATCAAAGGAACAGCCAGCACAGTGTGGAATTGCCAGGGAATGCTTCCTTAAGGCCCAAGACCAAAACCAAATCTTGAAGAATAAAAAAGTTAAATCAGGTGAAGAAAATATAAAGAAAGGAGAGAAAATTTTCTCTATTTTTGAGAAATGATTAGCTTTTACAATGGCACTGAATTGCAAAAGCATACCTTCTTAACATTGTTTCAGTATGAGTGGTGCATAGAGGGGTGAAAGGGTTGCAGCAGTGTGCAGGCCCCAGGATGATAACTACCTCCCTTTAACCTAGCATCACCTATGTCAGACTTTTATCATCAAATTATATTTTTCATATGGCCAACTTCACTACTGATTTATTTGTGTCTTGATGTCATGGCTATCTTAATAACAGTTCTATTCATAGTGACTGAATCAGGATCGTGTCCTATATTTAATAAAGACCTAGTGAATTGTTTTGCACATTTTAGACATTAATATGTTTAATTACATATGTGTGGAATTAATTTAGTATTTTTAAGGTCATTATTTGAATTAGGAATTCTAATTCAATACAAAATGATGAACAAATATAATAAACTAGCATCAAGGAAGTTATATCAATGCATGTTACTGAGAATCATTGTTTCATTAATATGTGAATATTGTTTCATATCTTTTAGTAAGCTTTATATAATTCTATATTTATATGCAACAATACAAAATTTATAAATGTTCCAAATATTACATTATATTCCATAATAAACTATAATGATTATATTTCAATAAAAATACTTGTTTGCATATTCCAATACAAAAATTTGGGGAAATGAGGATCATATTCTAGACTTCAGAGAGAGCAGCGAAAGAGGATATTCATTTGGATACTTTCTCCATCTAATCTTGTTTCAAATCCAACATCACAACTTCAAGAATCTCTCTCTCTCTCTCTCTCTCTCACACACACACACACACACACACGCATGCACGCACACACACACACAATTTATTGGCTTTAAAGACTGAAAAGATTTCCCACCTTTTTACTATTAAAATAATATAAATCCATCTAAAATTTTTTGTCTATGAAGGAAACACCACATTGTTTATAAAGAAACAGAATACGTACCATAACTTACCCATCCCTGCTTCTATCTGATGAGAAAATTTATTACCTTTCCAAAAGGACACACTAGTAAGTCAGATTAAATTCAATTATTTGGGGTTCTTATGAATAAGTATTTTTTTAAAACAATTTCAATAGTTTAAAGCACAGTAGAGAAATAAAGTATTTGTAAGAATGTAAAATCAAGGTGTTAGATTTAAATTGTATATCGATTGTGCTTTCTTTCTTTTGTTGGCCAATTCCCAAATCCATTTGTTGGATTCTCCCTGGAGCCTTTTGTCCAGTGACTCTTGAAGCCTAAACTAGTCACTGTGATGTTTCTCATAAAGGCTTCCAGTTGTGCGTCCCACTTGAACAATTTGGATCTCTTTTTCTATCATTAAAATTTTCAAGTGTTAGCCAAGCATGGTGGTACATGCCTCTAATCCCAGTGCTTAGGAGGCTGAGCCAGAAGGACCACAGGCAGGTCTAAGGTCAGACTATATAGTAACTTAGGCAGATCCTGTTTCAAAATAAAATTTAAAAATTTTATTTCTTCACTACTTATAGCTGACATTTACTGATGACACATCCAGATCTGGCATTGTTGTGTCTACTTCACATGTACTGGTACATTCAGGTTTTACAACAGCCTTGCATAGTAGCATTGTTATTACAATCACTTATAGTTGAAAACCTCACAGCATAGATTAATAACCTTGCCCAATATTACACAGTGTGTGACTGGCAGAGTTGAATCAAATTTAGGTAATCTGATTAAAAATGTATGCCCTCAACCATGTCACTGTCAGCGCTGTTTATTACCTTTTGGTTTGGGGGCTTGCCAGGTAACAGGCAAAATAGGACCCCCTTCGTTTTCTTCCAGAAGTTCACAGTGGAGCAGGGAAAACTGGTAATTTAATTGATAGTGAAAAAGACAAACCCTATAAAAGGAACTTTGATTATTTTAAACGACTCGTGCATTTTTTATTTTGAAGCACTTAAAAAATTAAATTATGTATTAAAAGAATAACATAAAAATACAAATTAAAACAATGACAAAGTTTTAAGGCCAATTACAAGCAAATCTCATTCCTTGTTTTCTACTTTTTACTGAGAGCGTCTCAGATGCTTAAAATTAGTCTATATTTTACTTTTTGTCTCTTACCTAATACTTATGCAATGAATTCAAATAACTATTTGAATACATAGAACAATGCATCAGGTTAAGTTACCTGAGCCTTTTTTTTTTTTTGACATGTTCTGAAACCTTGCAGCAACTACCTCTTATCCCTGACCTACTAGGAAGCAGATTCTCAAAAAGACCTACAGGGACTATTGCCATTCCTTTCAAGTCTTTAGACTTGCATTTTCTTATAGTTTGCTGTGGGGCTCGTTGTCCACTGATATAATTGGAAAAACCAAAGCTCTAAGTTCCTTTGCCTTTGATGGATTACTCCAGGGCATAGAAGAAGAGCTACAGCACTGTCAAAAATTGGCTTGCCATTGCAGCACATTTCCTAAACAAGAATAACAGCACCATCAATTTTTCGAAATACCCTTGGGTTTGTATTTGACCTCTGGTTTCTGGAAGGTAATTCTTTTCTTTAAAAATATTTTCTTTCTCCATGGTGGAAAAAGAACCAACAGTATTTCATAAATATATCAAAGCTGCAATACAACTTATAACAAAATTTATTCCTGTCCCTAATTTCTTCTAGTATCCTAACCTGGGCACAGTTTATAACCTCTTTGATCATTCTTGTAACTTTTTGATGTTAATATCATGCACATTGTTCAAATCATGTATATCATCACCATGATAAAAATCTAGAATAAAACCATAATCCTGTTTCTTCTAGCTAAAAAATATATCCCCATTTCCTTTGGGAAAGGAAAAAATACATTGAGCATTATTCATTGATGGAGTAATTTTTATAAACATGGATTTGAATTCCTATTCTGTTACATAGAATTTTGGAAACTTTCAAGTCATTGTGTGTCTGTATAAGTCAGTTTCCCTTTTCACAAAATTAACCACCCATGTAAGTGCTCGCTTCGGTAGCACCTATACTAAAATTGGAACGATACGAAGAAGATTAGCACGGCCTCTGCGCAAGGATGACATGCAAGTTCATGAAGTGTTCCATATTAAAAAAAAATAATAACCACCCACTTAAAATAATTGAGAAAGCTGACATATATCCAGTCCCTGGGAAACAGTAGGTACAAAGAAAAATCTTCTGGACTCCCTTAGCCTCATTTTTAAGTCTTTCCAAGTTTACTTTAAATAAATTGTTCATGAACACCTACTACACAACATGCACAGTATCCATTTCTGTGAGATGCATGAGAAAAACAAAAACAACAGTGTCCTCAAAAGCTTTCAGTGAAATATAGAGCAAGGGAAACTAACCTGAAGAGATATGGACTGGCTTCTCAAATATGGGTGGTAGCACTGTTAAGCCTTGATGTTTGATTGAAAGGAGAGATGAGATTAACGAAAAGACAATGATAAGAAAGCACCCAGAGCACGTGGATATAGCCAGGTGTTAGGTATTAGCTCTTGTTTTATTTCATCTGGGCTTTGTGTATTCTCTCCCTTTCTCTGTTGAATGTTTTCTTCCTCTAACTGGATTGGAAGTTTCTAAAGCTTACAGATCATGGTTAAGAATTATTTAAATTCACCAAAGCAATCAGAATAAAAAAACATAAGCTCAATAAATATTTAATGACAGAGCAAATGCTTGTAGAGAAGCAAGCAATTTGGGGACAAATAAGGTCTGCCAGGGATGAGAGGCTTCCCTTGCTAACAGCTAATCAGTCCAATCTCATTAAATAATTCCAAGACTTAAGTACAAACCCCTATGGTGAACAGAATCACTTTAATGGAATTCCAAAGACATACATGTCTTTACTTCAATCATTTTGATTTCATCTCCTGGAGATATTAAAAGTGAAGAAATGAGTGGGTTTTATATTCAGTTTTTTCTTTTTCTTCATAGCAAACAAAAATTTCAGACTATAAGTACATATTGGAGGGAGAGATATCCAAGAATTAATTTATATACAAGAAAACTATTTTCTGAATTAACTAATATGTTATCATAAATAGTTTCTGTAATCCTTATGCACAATTGTATGCGTATGTAATATATAAGTGAATATATTTACGTATACTATTTAAACTTCTCATTAAGTTGCAAAATTGTTTCATCCAATTGAAGCTTGGAGAAGATTTAAAAAAAAATACTGACACATTTTCCATATAATCTATTGCACCAAGAAAAGCCTAACACTTTACATATAGGTCTACACATTATTGGTAAGAGTTTATAACAGTTCATTTGAAATAAAAATAGGGTGGTCAGAGCAATTAAACTGCTCTTGGTTTCTGTTCAGAAGCAGCTGTTGGATGGAGTTGTGTATAGTAGTGATGGGGAAGTATGTTGTAGTCATTTCAATAGAACTTCCTGAAGGAATAGAAATACACTCTGATTACCAATTGCAGCTGTGGCCACCCTGTATTGCTATCCACAGGATAGTAAAAAGCAATTGCTCACCATGGATTGACTGCAGGAGCCAGTGCACCATGTTTTTAAATGATAATAGCAACACGAATAAATTGTTATCTCCACATTCCAGAAGCTTACTGGTGGGGTGATTGGCACGTAGACAGATAATTATGATGGAACGTGACAGCACTGACTATAAGCCTGCAGATGACATCTCCAGTTTTGCCAAGGAGCTCTTACTGCTGAGTCTGAACATGACCTCACAGGGTCTCAACACTGATTCAGGATGCTACTTTGCGTTCTTTGGAGCTACCTTGTGAAATGAGTCTGTGTTCATTTCACAAAAGCTTCATAGTATAAGGAAGAAGAAAGTTGGTGAATTGTAGATCACCAAAAATCAAGAGAATATAAGATTAGAATGAAGAAACTAATTTGGCTTTATCCTGAATAATGTATATTAAAATTTAAGATTTTTTGAGACTACCTATTTCAAACCATGTAAGTTTGGCCTTGTTAGTGAGATGGATAACAACTAAAATCTTGAATGCAAGCAAAAAGAAGTCATTCAATTAAAGGAGAAAACCTTTTGTATAAAAGCTCATTTTCTGCTAAGCAAGTTGGGGCCCAGAGGGATAAAAGAAGAGTTTCTCACATTTTTACAGACTCACATATACACAAGGGGCCATCTGTCATGTCATGATACCCACATCTTCAGACCCTTTTCTTCTGCTGGAAGTTTTACATATCAGAGGGCTGGGCATATTCTCTACTCCATTTAGCTCCTCTGTGGGGTTGGTGTACTTCCCAGTTTTCCTCACTTTCATAATGCTAAAGGCTTTGAAAATAATCTTTGCATATATATTAAAGGAAGGTACATGCTGCACTGAGCCAGGGCAAAGAGAATTTGGTGTTCCAGTGATACTGTTTGCTGTTCAATGACACAAACAAGGTATGGGTCTTAATTTGTGCTTAGGGATGTCCCCAAAACACTAGAGCTTCTGCGCATATCTAAGCTGTCATTGGCCCATATTTTTCTTTTAAGAGGAAATGGATTTTTTTGAGTTAAAAATCAACTTTTCTAGGGTTTGAGTGCCAAAGATAGAAGTTTAGGAGATTTTAGGAGCATGAGGAATAATATAGACTAATGGCTCTAGGGTATCAGGGATTTGAAAGGGAATGGCTTTTGATAACTTCTGTATAATTTCTACTGTATTTAGAAATGAAAACATACATACACTCTTAACTTTAAAGTAGTATTTCCTTCACTGAGAGTTGGAATTCAAATAGCTTCTCAAAATCAAGAGGTTATAAGGTTAGAATAAAAATGTAAGTTAATATGTAAGTTAATAACTAAGTTAATAATGTAAAACTTTGTAATTAAGTGGTGTAGCTGAAATTTACCACATTTCCCAGTTTTATAAATTGGGCAGTGTGTGTGTGTGTGTGTGTGTGTGTGTGTGTGTGTGTGTGTTACTGGGGATCAAATTTGGGAGCCCTCTATCACTGAACTACATCTGTAGCCCTTTTTTTTCTGAAACAGGCTGGTCTAAAAATTGAGATCCTTCTGCCTCAGCCTTCCAGAAAATCTTTTATATTTCTAATTTTATAAAACAAAAATATCTAATTTAGGTGTTCACCAATGTTGTTTATAAACCAGTCCCACTGTAATCATTTTAAAATATTTTAATGGTCTTAATCCTAGATCCTGTCCCCATAAATCTATATTCATTAGAGAGAAAGAGGAAGAGGGAAGAGAGGGGGGTTTGGGGAGAGGTGTTACAGGATATTGAACTCAGCGGCATTCTATATCTGTGTTATATCCATAGCCATTTTTAGGTTTTTGTTGGTTTGTCTGTTTTTAAAATAGAGTCTTTCTAGGTTTCTCAGTCTCACTATATTACTGAAGCTGACCTTGAACCTGTGACCTTCCTGTCTCAGCCTCCCAAGTACTGGGATTATAGGCTTGTGCCACCATGCCCAGATATTCATTAGATTTTATCTGAGAACAAGTCACGGGTCTTCTTTAATTGTGCACCAGGTAACTTTGTTATGCCTTCCATAGTCAATCTCTCAAGCTATGTAGCAGTGTGTTGGACAGATCACTTGCCATAATTTGCTTTGTTCTTATGGCAGAGGACACACTACTCTCCAAACCACCTTTCTTTTTGTTGTTGTTGTTGTTTTTTGTTTTGTTTTGGTGGTACTATGGATTGAACCCCAAGGCATTTAACCTCCAAACTGCACCCCCAGTCCTATTTTTAAATCTTTATTTTTGAAACAGGGTCCACTAAGTTGGGGAAGGCCTCACTAAGTAGCTGAGGCTGGACATGAACCTGCAATCCTCCGGTCTCAGCCTCCCAAGTACTGGGATGACAAGCATGCATCACCACACCTGGCTGGAATGTATTTTTAAAAATGAAAACATTTATTTTATTAGTTCCATCTAATCACTGGGTGTGCAAGATGGCTGAGGGTAATGATGCCTGTGTGCTAAACTCTTGAAAACACATTATAAAATGATAAACATCTGAAACATCACTTTCAGAAAGACTAAGGAGAATGTAGACCCGCCATTCAAGAGGTGCTTCTGACCAAACTGATCACTCCTGTGTATACCAAAATTGGCACCAGGACTATTCTATTCGTTCTCTCATTGGATCTTATGGAAGTAATTGAGAGTCAGCCAAAGGAGAACAAATGAAGGCTATTATTCGCAGCCAGACACTATCACTGGCATTCCACAGGGACTTAATGCAGTCAGGAGAATGGGAAATCTTTACAGTAGATAAAAGGGAAGGCTTCAGGTATGTATTCTCTTTGCTGATTTGGAGCATGGGAAAGCTGGAGGCAGGATAACAAGAAGTGAAGCATCTTACATAATTATATTATGGAACATATTCAGTTGTCTATGTTTGCTCAGACAAAAACAACAACAAAAAAGTAATAACAACAGTACCCAAAAAAATCACACACACCCCCTAACTCTGCCCCAAAAATCAAGGAAACTGAAAATCACAGAAAAATTTATGATTGTCTTGGACTGATGACAATAGAAATTGTGGTTTGGCTTTGAGTGTTGGTTGCTACAGAACTTGTAGGTCAGAGGGTTTTTGTTTTTTTTTTCCCCCTTTGGTGGTACTGGGGGTGGAACCCAGAGGCTTTCTACTTCCGAGCTATACTCCCAGACCTATTTTATATTTTATTTGGAAACAGGGTCTCACTAAGTTGCCAAGAACCTTACTAAGTAGCTGAGGCTGGCTTCAAACCTGTGCGATCCTCCTGTCTCAGCCTCCCAAGTGCACGGATTATGCCTGGAAGGTCAGAGGTTATTATATAGGGTCTGGCCACATTCTGTTTGTATATGTTTCCCAATTATTACAAATAACTGCCATGTATGTTTTATCTCTTATTTTATTTTATTTGTAGCACTAGGGATTTATCTCAGGGGCATTCTACCTCTGAGCTATACCCCCAGCCTATTTTATGTTTTTTATTTGGAAGCAGAGTCTCACTAGGGCTACTGAGAGCCTCTCAAAATTGCTTAGGCTGGCTTTGAACCTGAAATCCTTCTGTCTTAGCCTCCTAAGCACTAGGATTACAATCATGTAATACCATACTTGGCTGTTATATTTATTTAAAATGATGAAGAAACTACGACATACAGAAATTAAATAACTTTCCAAAAACTGTAAGTTTAAGTTAATGGAGAAGGTGGGTTTGAAATAAATTCCAACCAACTCAAAATGTTTACTCGTTGCCACCAATTTACCTGCTTTACAATATGAAAAGACAATGTTTAAATATTGGATAAGACACTAGAGCTATACATATAATCTCTTTAAGGTTTTACCCCCTCCTACATTTTATCCCAATGTGTATTCTGGCCCTTGCAAACACAAAAGAAAACAATATTAATTCAAGGCTTGAAAACTACAATTTAAATACTTTAATTGAGAAAGCTATTTTTGTTTTAGATTTTTAAAATTTAATATTTTTCAGGAATAAAAGTTAATTTTTAAATTTGTCTAATCACATGTTGTTTCTGTTTGGGATTAGGTTGGTAAATACAGGTGAGCCTCTCAAAAATTTTGGATAGGCAGGCAGGTTTCTCTTTAGAAGATTATTGAGCACATAAAATAAAAGTACCCTATTTTTAGAATTATAATGAGTTAGTAGGAAAAAAATGGACTTATCTATACTGCTGCATATTTTCAACATGACCTTAAAATCATCTTTTTTCTTTCTTTCATAATTACACATTTTTAAGATTATATATTTATAGACATTTCCATTTCTGAAATTAATCCCAAAGTATATTTCTAGAATCATATGATTTTTTTCTATAAAATTTTTTACATTCAACTTTGTGGGCAAGGTAGAAATGAAGAAAAAAATAATAAAGACTAATGTAATTTATGTTCTTATTGAAATTGATAAAGAAAAATAATAGTCAAGTAATTGAAATTTTTGTTCATTAAAACACTTATTAAAATAAATATTAAAATGTATTCAGCAAATGAATATCATTTTAAATTAGACATACTCAACTGATCATTTAAGCCAATGTCCTTTTATTAGGTTTAGGAGATAAAATGGACTTTAGTAGATAAGTACTTGAATATGAAAAGGAATTTTCAAGGATATATATTTTTTCTTCTACCTATAAATATGCTAAATTGAAGAAATATAAGACTTCGGAAGAGTAATATTTTAAAGATGACGTTTCCCTATAAACATTTTTATTAAATTAGAGCAATTTAAATATGTACCTTAATACCCATGAAATGATTTCTTTCATCTGACCATTCTTATATCTATTTTATTAGCTCTGTGACTCCAGAGAACAACTTTCATCAACTACTTCCGTGGCAAAAGACATTTTGCTTTCAAGTATATAGAGGTGGTTAAATGTCAACCCTTTCTAATTTTAATCTATTCTGAAAAGAAATCAGAGACGGAAAGTTATACAAAATTAAATCCAACTTAAATAAATTACCTGAAAGTAAAGCATAACTGAACTGGATTTTCATAATATATAAAATATACTATAAAAATTTTGAGTTTAAAATAGTTCATTATAATACATTTAATAGGCCAAGTGATATTAGTCTTTTATAGTAATGACTTTACTGACATAATTATAATAAAATCACATATTTTAGCAATAATTACCATGAGAAGTCAATTCTCAGCTCAGAGAAAATCTGAAAAAAAGCAGTTACTTCTGACAATGTAGATCACTCTCAATATGTTAAAATAGACTTAGTATTTGGAACAAAAGTGAATTTCTTCATATATTACTTTTAGCTAAATTGTGATAACTTTAAAAATTACTTAATAAGAGTTTTTGATATATGATATTAAGATTTGAACTGAGATCTTTAATATATTTGTTCCTTTCCCTTGGGACGTGTAATCTATAATACAAATACATGTATGTGTTGAGAGAAAGGAGTGGAGTTTAGAAGAAAAACAAAATGAGAAGCCAGGTGTGGTGGCACAGGCTTGTAATCCCAGTACTTCAGAAGCTGAGACAGGAGGATAACAGGTTCAAAGATACCCTCAACAAGTAATTTGACTCTCATAAACCTAGCTAAACCCTGTTTCAAAATAAAAATAAAATAAGCTTGTGGATGTAGCTTGGAGGTAGAATGTCCCTGAGCTCCACCCCAAGTGCCACACACATACCAAATCAGCAAAGATGAGAATATACATACTTATCATATATACATTATTAACACAAAATACAAGGAGATAATTTTGCACTGGGTTGAGGAAAGGAAGTATCCTTACCTTAGGATGGCTGGTGGGAAGGGTCAAGAATGCACTGTTATTGCTACATAGCACTAGTGATATCATGAAGAGATACTGAGTTGAATTAGGTTCATTAGACTTTTAATGGGAAAGAGGTTGAAATCCATGAGAGAAGTCATTCTGAGGAAACTCATCAGGGAAGCAGTGATTATCAACAGAGTGCATTTAGACTAGGGCTAACTTTAGCAATCAATTATCTTCTTAATAGTTAAATGATGATTTGTTATGAATTAATACACAGAGACCACTGAGAACTATGTTATAAAAATAGACATTATCAGGGCACAGTCACTGTACTATGTTGCATGTTGTTATAAGAAAAATTTGTAGCTATGATGCAATACAGATTTAAATAAAGAAGCATCCTGAGAATTAATAATTAACATTAATTGAGTTTATTCGGGTCATGATCTTAACTTCAGATACCTGGATTTTAGCTTACCTAACACTAAATAGCTTAGGTAAGACATGTTGCATTTTTGATCCCCAGTTATCTTATAAATCACTTCCTATTGCAGTGCTCCATCATCTAAGTAACTCAGCACTTTGTCCAGCAATATATTCCTAGGTCATTATGCAGTAACAACAAAAGATTATTATTGTCTCTTCATAGAAACTGGATATGTGTTTGGCATTAAAGAGTGGATATTATTTTGAAGGGAGAATATCTTTGAAAGTAGACTGGTTTACTGATCCACTTTAAGTTTCTAATGTGTGTTTAATTTAATAGAAAATTAGATTCTGTTTATTCTGGCTGATATTTGTTATCAAATAAAATACCGGCTCAAAGGTTGACAGATAAGATGGATTCTCTTCTTTTATAGATTTCCAATAACAGTCACCTTTCTCTGGATCTGGATCGTATTTAATAGACAACCCATTTTAAAGGTGAAGTGTAAATATGTTTAATACAAACCAGATCAGCCCCAAATCTCCCAAATAAATGTTATTGATTATTAGTGATCTGCATGCTTTAAAACAATCATTTTCCTTTCTTGTTATTTTGGCTGTTTATAATACTCTCTAGAAAGCAAAAAATTTCACTTTTGAAATTTCATTTCTTCTTCAGAAATCAATCAAATTAAATTTGGAAGTAATTTGAAAAAAAGGTGAATTTTAGAAAGTGTAACATTGCTAAAAGAACCATTATTTTGTGCAACAGAAAAATAGTTCTTGAAATAAAATGTACACATTTAATTATTAAATACAAAATATGACAAGTTTTAATGCCGTGTACTTAAATATAAGCTTTTAGCAACCATTATTTGAGGATAAATCTAACCTTCCCAAAGGCATGGACATATCACTTTTCCAAAAACTTGCTTTACTTATATTTAAATAACAAATACATAACAAAAGAACAACTGGATCCTTTGAGATGGTATTTCTGATAATTTTAATGATTCTAAATTTTATTGTATTTACTGGATTGACTAGCCATTATCTAAAAGATGAATTGAACATTGTATATGGGTAGAGGAGAAAACCTGCCTGAAAAAAATCCTCCTTTCTTCCTTTCTTTCCTCTCTCTCCTCTCTTCTCTCTTTCTCTTTCTTCTGTAGTACTGGAGCCCAGAAATATTCTACTTGTGAGCTACACCCACCATCCTATTTTATTTTTTTATTTTTATTTTTGAAACAGGGTTTCAGTAAGTTATCAAGCACTAGCCTCAAACATGAGACCCTCTAGTCTCAGCCTCCCAATTTTGTTAGGCATGTGCCACCACACCTGGCACAAATTTCTCTGTAAAGCAATTCATGCATCAATTGATAACAAAATAAGTTGTGTAATCAATTTGACAAAAACAAATGCTGAAAACACTAAACTTTTATAATGTAGCCCAGAGCAAGATTACTGGACCTATTAGAAAAACTGCAGGCTTGTTTTACAAAATGATGCCACTAGGAGAAATTGAGTGAAGGATACCTGAGATGTACTGTTTTTTTTTTTAATAACTGCATGCAAATTGATATGTTTCCCGAGACAATAGTTTAATTTAAAATAGGGTTTATTGATTAATAAATTGAAGTTTATTTATAAAGGCTTAGTAATAAAGCCCAATAATGTGTAAATCAGTTCTATAACTATTGATAATAACGATAAGGATGATCATCTTAATAAATAGATTACAGCGCATTTCAGTACAAAGCTCACCTGGCACAGTTTTATGTATTTACATGTATTACTTCAGATTAAGTTATTTTTGCTTCTATTATTATCTTTGTTATCTATACCAGTTGCAACTGCTATAGATTTACACTGCACTATGGCTTCATGTTGGCTTTGTTTCCTTTGTGTATCACTTTTATTTTGCAAGCATTTATGTTGTAAATTTTCTGTTTGCTATGGGAGAGCTGGAAATAAGACAAGGCAAACAAGACAGTCCCTTGTACAAAATACCTACATGGGCATCAAAAATCTCAGTGAAGATAAATAGTATTTGAACGGATGCATTTTTAAAATGAAAAAATGAATGCAATAGAGTGGACACTCGAGAAAGAAAAGATAACCACAATTATAGAAAGGAATAAGCCCTCCAACTTTGCCAATGGGTCAATTTGTAAAATCTGACTCTTCTTTTATGCCACTGGAGGCTAGATGAGAAATGAAAGAAATTAAACAATGACAAAAGTTAGAGTTAAGAAAGAAACGCTAAAGACAGTAATTTTGACCCTCTATGTGATTGGAACATGAGTTCTGAAATTTTCTATCCTTTTAAGGCTTCTGTTTCCTAGAATTAATTGTTTCTAATCAGATTATTTTGATAAGCACATATAATATGGCAAATAATTAAGAGTGGATATTATCCAGAGGATTTCTTCCAATTCTTTCATTGAAAGAACACATGTTCCTTTATGTTAAGAGGTGAATTCTCTTAGGAAAAATGGATTTTTACAGCTATAAACTTTCTAAAATAGTACAATATGTAGGATTTTTTCAGTCTTACCTTTTATATTGTAAAAGAGTGAAGGAAGATGTACAACTCCAGTCTGAAAATTTAACATCAAGCCCTATTTTTCCAACTCAGTAAGTGACCTGTACTTGTATTACTCTTGTATTATCAGAGTCTTCATTATTTCAGTTTCAGCCACTGAAATGGCAGCCTATGCTTTTCAAAGTCATCTTCTCCTAAAGTTGTATATGCTTTTCTTTAGGTGTCAGAAAATTGGATGCACAAATTCAAATAAGTTAATAAAAAATATGTTTACGAAGAGGCAATAAGCATTTGCCTTACCAATGCATACTGCATAATTATACAGGTTTGGGTCTCGGAGGCAATGATGAACTCTGCTTCTCTTGTCCTTCTTCTTACTCTGACATATTTTACCATTATTTATTTCTCCATTGACTGTGTGAATTTTAAAAATACATTTCCATGTTTTGAACAGGATATATTGCCTTGGATTATGAGCAAAGAATTGTTTTGCTAGATTGTGTTTATCTTGGTGGTTATAGATTTCTCCAGTCCAGAACAACAGTAGTTATAAATGTAATAACTTTCCCCATTCTTTTCTCCCAAGGAAACATTAGGAGTGACAGGATAAGGCATAAACCCAACACATACTGATATAGTGTTATGATATTCTTTTTCACATAAAAACTTGTGGGTATTTTGATGGTTCTCTTATGGAATTAAAGTCTTTCTAGAAATAGATACAGCTACTGATGAAAAACAATTTAATCAGTGTGAGAGATTAACATAAAATCCTGCCCTGTAAATCCATAAATCCCTACTTACAATAAACAAATAAATGTGTTTGCTTTAAGCATCAAAATAAATATGAATAGAAGTTATATTTTCAATGCTATCATAAATAATTTAAAAGCAATAAAACATAAAGCATAAATAAATCAACATAAATATTTATGTGCTGTTTTAAATAAAATAATGTGTTACAAAGATAATACCTCTATATACAAAAAAATGACTGCAGACTATCATAAGCAATGATACTATTTTCATTTTTACTTTAGTAAATTGTTCTTTAATTAACCTGGATAATATGAAAGACTTGAAATTCTTTGACTAACTCTTTATAATTAATCTTTTATAAATTTTTTATTTGTGCATTGTATGCATACATCATAATGGGATTAAAAAAAAACTAGTGTAGACATACATGTGCACATTGCTCAGTTAGCCCCTACCCAATCCCCACTCCATTCCCTCCCCATCCCTCCTTCCCATGCTTGGTTTAGTGGTTGACACTGATATGTTTAAGTATATCATGTGCTTTAGAGAGTTTCTTTCTTTCCCCCTCCCATCCCTCAAGTTAGGTTGCCTTGTTTGCTCCTTTCCTTTTTCACCAGGAGATCTTCCTGGATAGATCACCTCTCGCATAAACTGGGACAGTTCCATTATGTTGTAGCCTTGGCAAATGCTTTTTTCTCCATTGACATCACTCTGGAAAGCCAAGAACAGTTTGTTTTTACTAGGGAAGGGCTCCACTGAACCTTTCTGGTATTGCTCCAGAGATATCTGCATAGTCCAACTTTGTGTCACAGCCTTGTGGCACAGGATGTGGCTTCTTGGCAGAAGCGTGAGACCATACAGCTATTCCATTATATTGATGATGTTATGCTAACCTCTGATTCTCTTGCAGAACTAGAAACAGCTAGTTTCATGCAGTCTCCAATCCATTCTTCAGGAATGGAATTGGGTTATCAACAAAGGCAAGGTCTGGGTACATTGGTATTTTGTCAAATTCTTGGGAGTTGTCTGGTGAGGTAAGACAAAGGTGATACCTAAGTAGTAATAGATAATATACAAGCATACCTTTGACTGGAAATGGTCAGAAAGTTATGGATATATCTGGGTCTTTGGAGTTTGGGTGAACATTTATGTCCCATTTAGTTATGTTATGTGCCCCTTATGTTGCCTTGTCCATAAAGGGGGAACTTGGGATTGGACATCGGAAATGGACACAGCTTTTATAGCCACCAAAAGATCGCTGGCACAGGCATAGACTCTGAAAGTAGAAGACCCAAGTCTTAATTTCCTTCTAATAGTCCAAGTGGATAACACAAGTTTTGGATATGGGTTATAGGCGGTAGGAATAACCTAATTGGATTTTGGTTATAGATATAAAAAGAAGCAGAGGTACACTACTCTCTCTTCAAGAAATGGTGTCTGTATATGCTTCCCTTTTAGCTTGAGAGTCTATTTTAGGTATTGTTCAGTGATGGTGCAGACCACATTCCCTGCTGAAAACTGGTTATGATCTTAGATTCATGCCTCTTTAACAGTGGTGGCACAAATGCCCACTTTGATCAAGTTGGGCACAAATTTAGAGCAATGAGAACAGTTTTCTAGTAGTCCTATGTTTTAACAGCTACATACTCTGCTGGGGCCAGTGCAGTTCTGGATGACAACCTCCTCAGTACCCACTAAAGTAAGAGACACTCCAAGTGCACATGAAGAAGGGAGAGCTCCTCTAAGCATGGAAGTGTGGTATACTGATGAGGACTGCCTCTCATTCATACTCGGGAACAAGGCAATGTAAAACAGTGTTTTCAGTGTACAGTATACCACCCATAGTGAAGTAGAGTTCTTACAGCACCCTGAGGTGCTCAACCTTTACATAACCCACTAAAGTGAGAGACATCCCAAGTCCATATGATGAAGGGAGAGCCCCAATACCCATGGAAGTGTGGTATATTGATGGCTCTTGTTGTGCGTAGCCACAACATGGGCAGCTGTAACTTTAGCTATGTTGACTATATTGGTAGTTTGACTGCATTAGACCATTGCCAACAGAATAAGGATGTAAATACATCCTGTTGACTGTAGATACTGCTACAGTCTTGGGTTTTGCCTACTTTGTGGTGCAGACCAATAAAAACCATACTGTAGCTGCTCATAAACAATTGTCAGTGGCCTATGGTAGTGGCAAGTTACAAATGAACCTGCTTAGAGGAGAACATGTAAAGAACGGGACTGAAGACAATGATATACAGTGGCAGTCACATGCTCCCTACTGGGCCCCAAACAGCCACAGTGATTGTTTTAAGGGATTCTTGAAAGATGTGGTCCTTGGTCCATGTTAGAAGAGATGGTGAGCACCAGTGCTTCTGGAAGTACATCTGTTAAATGAGCATTCTCACTATTCTGGACAAAATTTTTTAGAAAAGGTAACAGTAAGAATGCCCTCCATTTTGAAAGGAACAGGTAGTTTGAAAGACTCCTGGGTGTGAGCAGAGGTAACAGATGGAGCCCCTTGCTCCTTGCACCTAAACAGCTGGTCCCAGGGTAGAAAGATGTCTGGTAGTGGTTCTATCATATGCAAATGCCTCAAGAGCCACAGGTTACACTCCTAGAGCCACAGGACCTGGAACAGAAGGCCCAGTTACAAATGGGCCCTTGGGTATATGCCTGGCTCTGCCTGATACATGTCATGTTTCTCCCATGGGCAGAAGGCATGATTCTGAAAGGTACACAGGTCATAAGATTATGGCATATTCTACTGTATGCTATTGAGGGTGTTTCTAACCCCTTACCTACTACCTGGGTGCTTTTGTATTATATCATCACCTTGGAGTGGCTGTCATTCCAGCTACTGTTCTCTCAAAACAGGATCGCATTGCTTTCACCCTCCGGGAAGGGGAGAATTTCCATATAATGCTTTCTCTTTCTGCCTTGTCCTACTGTCCAGGTTAACAGCAGGAAACAGCCTGTTTTCCTTATCCAACACCTTTGCAAGACTGCACCACACCTCCCATTGCTGGGTCTGCACCAATCTACTAGTGGAGGCAGCTGAATGTCTGTCATGGTGAATCAGCTAGGCTACTGCAAACAGTTGTACTGCTCTAAGAACCTGGAACCACAGCAATATAAAATGAGATGAACAATGCTGAAGAATACTTGACTTTTATGCCATGATAATAATAATGCCTCTTCCTTATTAGATTCTAATATATAAAATGTGACAAGCTGGTTAATGTGGAAACATGTAGAGCTTTGTGTACAGAACAGGTGAATTGGTCTCTAACCAATCAAAACACTGAATGGTTCCCCCAAGAACTATATCAAAATATAACTTGTTTACCATATACCAACTGCTGGTGGAATAGTCAGAAACTAATAGGAGCCAAGCCCACTGATTTTTTCCTGGATGGCTATCTATGGGTTTGTGTACATTATGGTTGGCTGTACCTCATTTTCCCATTGGACAGAAAGATGAACCTGGGGAAGGCCGTACATACGGGAACAATTACTCCTGCTCTTTCCCATAAGCCTAAAATAAATGGGACCCTTGTATATCACTACTGACACTGTGTATGCCAGTCACAGTGGTTGTTCTACCTGTTATCCTATTTTTTCGAGGCAGTAGTTCTGAGATTTAGGGTTATATGTAAAAAAAAAAAAGTTACCTAAACATGTCACAAAAGCTTCAAATGCATCCACATTCAGGTGCTTTCCCTTTTAATGGATAAAACCACCCAAATGCAGAAGATGGTTTTGCAGAATAAAATGGCATTATGTATGCTCACTGCTGCATATGCTTGAACATGTGCTCTTCTGTTCTGGACAATAGCCAACACAGAAAGCTGCTGCTGTTAGTGGTCTCTTGCATAAAATGATAAAATGACTCAGAGTCAGAAATTATTATTATTAATTATTATTAGAGAAATGAGGGATTACTAGTTAGAAAGCCAAAATAACTTCTGCCCTCCTGCAACCAGTGTCCTCTTGTATTGAGTGTTTCAACAAAACATGTATAGACAAAATGAAGTGGCAGGGAAGTTACAAGTTAAGTTTAGAAAAAGGCAGTCATGGGTTAGCTTTAGGGAGACACAATCACTTGCCAGGTTTGGGGAGAGGCAATCACAAGTTAACTTTAGGGAGAGGCAATCATAAACTAGGTTTAGAGACAGGAAAGACAAACATTTCTGGGAGAATAGGAGGTCATAAAAGTCCATCTATTGATACCATCTGGTCCAAGGAAGCTTGTCTGCTTTTGAACAATTCCATTCAGCATATACTATGAACCAAATTGTGACCCTAATGCATGGGCTAAGATGGCTCCCAATACTCTCCTTTGTGTAGAATGTTGTGCATACATTCCATACCACCAGCAGCAAGTACAGAAAACTTTAAAGGAGATATGTGCAGAGGTACAGGCTATTCAAGTCTTACAGGAGGACCCACTTACAACCTGCTGAAACTCACTGGGCACCTCCTGGAAATGGATATTAACTATACTTGCCTGTGTGGCTGGAGGTGTAATAATAATTTGCTAAACTCTTATGACCAATGTTGTGCTTTGGGGGTCAATTTGAGCACTGCAGCCTTGTCATAGGGTGGAGTGTGGGGCTCCAGAGGGAATACAAGTTGGTGGTGACAACATGATCCTGTGCAGCTGCAGACATGCACATTTCTTGCATGCATACTATATATAGTTATGTAAGGATGGCTAGGCAAAGTGTAACATGCATGCACATGTCATGCAGGCCTGAGCATGCACCATTTTGCCCAGAATGCTACATAAGGGACAAGTTTGTGAATAAGGCTGCTGTTTGCTCTCCTTCAGATGACAGCTCCATGTGCATTCTTTTCCCTGGGATCTCAGAACCAAAATCTCCACAACCCCCACTTGAACTTGACCAGGTTCTTGACATAAGGTTTCAGAATTGATATTTCTAAATAAAAGCCACAAGCTCAATGGTAAAATTATTATTTTTAGGATTAATATTTCCTTTCTTCCTTCCTTCCTTCCTTCCTTCCTTCCTTCCTTCCTTCCTTCCTTCCTTCCTTCCTTCCTTCTTCCTCTTCTTCCTCCCTTGCTCCTTATTTATTTAAATATTTATTTATTGATTGATTGATTGATTGATTTTTGTGATGTTTGGGATTCAATTCAGGGACATTCTATACTACAAGGCATATTTTATTTTTTTATTGTGAAACAGGGTCTCACTAATTTGCTAAAGGCCTCACTAAGTTGCTGATTCTGGACACAAACCTCTGATCTTCCTTTCACATCCTACCAAGTACTGGGATTACAGGAATGGACCACCATCCCTGGTTTAGCTTTAACTTTTCAAGAGAAAGAAAACAAGAGGTTTCATTTACAGCATCTGTGGCCGCTACTGACCAATTCCTTATTCAAACCATTCCATAAAATTATTTACTAGCATAAAATCATTTATTGCCAACTTGAAACATATTGTATTAAGCTTAAAAATAACTAGAATATTAATGTTTTCCAAGAGCTTACACTTTACAGTAGTTGGTTATTTCAGCTAATAATAAATTTGCAATAATTTTTTTTTGAAAAATCCATTAGTTCATTGACTAAATGTGGGGAAATGCCTTTTTTATCTTTCTTCAAGCTTATAAACATTCTGGCATACCTTATAAGTGAACTGGATCAAAATGCCTTATCAATTTCAAAGTTAATTCAAAAAAATTTATATTAAAAATTTTACAGTATAGATATTTAGAAAGTAATTATTTTCTATCTGCCTACGATATATCATCTGTAAAAATAATAAAGTATTTTATAAAACATGTGTAAGCCGGGCGTGGTGGCATAAGCTTGTAATCCCCGCACTTGGGAGGCGGAGACAGGTGGATCGCGCAGGTTCGAAGGCAGTCTTGCTGGCTTAAAAGACCCTGTTTCAAAAAAAAAAAAAAAAAAAAAAAAATATATATATATATATATATATATATTTCTGGGAGTGTAGCCCGGAGGTAGAAGGGCTTTCAGGAACCTCAGGACCACCAAAAAAAAAAAAAAAATGTGTAATGCCATGTTTGGCTGCCAATTAAGTAATTTCTTAAAGTATAAAGTCTTCTTTTGTACACTGTTGAAACCATGTATTCTTTATAATATTAAATGTATAATATTTGCCCTTTTTACAGCACAGGCAATTGAACCCAGGGGAGTTATACCTCTTAGCTACACCCCTATCCCTATTTTATTTTTGTTTGTTTTTTGAAACAGAGACTCACTAAGTTGCAGAGGGCCTCTCATTAAATTACTGAGGCTGGCCACAAACCTGCAATCATACTGTCTCAGCTAACCAAGTACTGTAATTATAGACATGTTCCACCACAACTAGCTTAAAACACGGAATTTTGAAATAAATAATATAAAAGTTATAATTTATATTAAAACGGGTCTGACACAAATCTTATGAGATGACCTCCAGAGCTTTTTTTTTTTTTTTCCAGTGAATCCTCGGGCAGAATAGACTAAGAATTGTATACAAAAATTAAATGTTTTTCATTTTTCTGCATCCACTATTTCAAAACAGTTCTCTTTTCCTTGAAGAAAGCACTAGAGTAGATAAGATATGCAAATAAAATTATTCCTGGCTGCTCCTATACTCTGTTCGTTGAATGAAGAGGAAATCTGGAGTCTTTTACTGTGAGAAGCAGTGAACACATGCCCAAGACACTTCAGCAGACCCATCCCTCATGTCAGCAGATATGCTACAGCATCAGGGTAGTCCAATAGACAAATTGCAAGCATTTTATCTACTTAATTCATGCCAGCAAGACCATAACTTCCATTTCTTTTGAGAAAACACAGTTTAATAAAAACAAGCATTTTTAGCAACTTTTATTCTAAATTCACAGGATTCATTGGTGCATACAGAATTTGTAATTGTACCTGTAAGTAGTTATTGTGTTCCAGTGAACATCTGTGTGCAAATCAATGTGCTGGTTAATGAAAAGAATGAAGCCAGCAAATGATAACATGTGTCTTTTGAAGATTTAGCTTTTACAGCTAATAGCAAACTTCCACTGCTACCTAAGCATAATTTTTCTACTCTAAGATCATTGTTTAAAGTATTGGGAACTCATAAGTATTTAAGAGCACTTACTATATTTTCAACACTCAGGGAGATCCCTATGAATAATACTGAGATATGAGACATGATCTCTCCTTTTGGTGGGCTTATAGTATATTTACAAAAATAAAACTAAATAGATGGATCAAAAAGTGAATACCTCAAGCCAGGAGTGGTGGTGCACGCTTGTAATCCCAGCATTCGGGAGGCTGAGAGCGGAGGATCACAGTTCATGGACAGCCTCAGCTACTTAGTGAGGCCCTCTACAACTTAGTGAGATCCTGTTTCAAAATAAAGAGTAAAAAATTAGGGCAGGAGGTGTAGATCAGAGATTGAATTCCCCTAGGTTTCATTCACAGACCCACAAAAAAAAAAAAAAGAAATACCTCAAAACAGAATTGTTTGCAAAGTACTTAAAGAAAAAAAAATACACAGTTTTGATTTATGTAAGCTGTTTCTAAACATTCAATATGGTGGAACTGACAAAGTAAACTTGGGCTAATTAACCTTTCTGAAAACACAGTTTTCTCTTTAATATAGACAATGGAATTTCTGTGTTACTTACTGGACTCTACTTTGAAATATCTATTGAAAATCCATGTGCAGGCATCAAGTTGGTGAAGTGGTTTCACCCACTTTCAGGGCCTTCACATAACACAAATATATTTGCTTCAAGAGGGAGCCTATTGTGTTTCTTGAAGAAAGAGTAAGTATTGCTATCACAGAGACAAGAGTAACACCAAAAGAACACATAGTCAATCATGTCATCTTTTTCTTTTATTCTTTTCAATACTGGGGTTTAAACTCAAGGGCATTCTAACTTTGAGATATACTCTAGCCCATTTTATTAGTTTTGATTTTGAAACATGGTCTTGCTAAGTAGTTACTTGGGGAAAGCCCACATTTGGGATGAAATAGTAAAAAAGAGTATCTGCCACATCCTCTGACTCAGTTGTTTAGGAAATTACTGGAAAACTTTTTTTTTTTTTTTTGGTGGTACTGGGGTTCCTGGAAACCCTTCTACCTCCAGGCTACACTCCCCAGACCTATTTTTTATTTTTATTTGGAAACAGGGTCTCTTAATCCAGCACAGCTGGCTTCGAACCTGCTTGATCCTCCTGTCTCCGCCTCCCAAGCGCAGGGATTACAAGTGTGCGCCACTACGCCCAGACAACTGGAAAACTTTCTTCAAAAATAAGTTTGAGTGCTTTACACCATAATGAGGTCAGTATAGCCTAGATGTATTTTACAAATAGCTATAGAAGAGGAGTACAAAGACTCCAAACACAAAAACATGATGACATGGAAATGTTAATTACCCTATGTTTGATTATATACACTATATTCATTAATTGAAATATTATACTGTACCTCATGAATAAGTACATTTATGTTTTAGTAAATAAAATAATGTTTTATGAGTTGGAAATGCTAACTACCCTGACTTAATCATGACACATTATATGTAGATAACAAATATGATCAAAAGAAATATAATAAATTTAAAAAAGAAAATATTCTCTTCTGGATGACCTGCTCTGTTCTGAGGACAAAGTTAGCCAGGAGGTCAGATTTCTGTCCTGATTTGTTCTTTGGGTAGATGCTTTTAAGCCATTTGCCACCTTCCAAAATGACTATGAACTCATTGTGGATTATTTTGGACAGGTTCTCATTTGCATACTATTTTTCATAATGTATGTATGTGAGGGGGGTGTTGGGGATTAAACCCAGGGACAGTCTACCTCCGAGCTACACATCCAGTCCTATTTTTTATTCTGAAATAGGGTTACTGAGCCTGGCTGTGAACCTGAGATTTTCTGTCTTAGTCTCCCACATACTAAGATTACAGGGATGCTCCACCATGCCTGGTTAGGTCGGCTTTCTTTTAATGAGACCAATGGTTATAAAGTATTTTTTTCTGAACAAAATCTCTGTTATCTTGTGTTTTCTTTTATTAATCCATTTAATTAATTCTTATAGTATCACATATTTACATGCGTATGACTTCCATAAATAATTCTATGCTTAAAGTTTTCTATTTTCATTCAGAAAAAAAAAAAACATTAACCTATGTGAAGTAGCTCACAAATTAAATTATTTTTACTTAAAACTGCATTTGTAACCATTAGATTACTCTGTAACTTCTGGAGGTGTCAGTTGTACCTAATGTTTAATCAAATCCTCTCTTCTTCTAGAAATCCAGGTACATTTTTTTTTATTTCTCTTTCAACTGGTTGTGGTAAATTAGTGAGTTCTGGCCATTTTATATGACAGAGACAAGAAGCCATTTCTCAGGCCTGGTATATAAAATACCCCTAATTCAGGAACTCTGATATCCTTTTCACAATTTCTGGCATGATACAATATAGCACTCTAATCATGGAGGCCACATCCAGGTGACAGATTTGGAAGGATTCAAGTCTGCAAATCACTAAAAAATTGAAGGGTTACCACTGCCCATAGGGATAGAAAAAAGTTTAGACTTTGAGATTATTTGAGCTACTATTTATTTGAAAATTTGCCTGTTAATGAAACTAGTATTTGTTTAATACATGTTCCTCATTATAAAATAAGACTAAGCAATAAGAATCCCAGCCACTAATGAGTGTAAGATTATGTATAATTCAAAAAGGCACTATTGCTGGGCGTGGTCATGCACACTTGTAATCCCCGTGCTTGGGAGGCGGAGACAGGAGGATCACGCAGGTTCATAGCCAGCCTCGCTGGCTTAGGAGACCCTGTTTCCAAATAAAATATAAAAAATAGGTCTGGGAGTGTATCCCAGAGGTAGAAGGGTTACCAGGAACCTCAGTACCACCAAAAAATAAAAAAATTTAAAAAGGCACTATTTTAGACAAACATGGTGGCACATGCCTATAATCTCAGTACTTAGGAGGCTGAGACAGGAGGATTGCAGGTTTGAAGACAGACTCAGCAACAACACAGCATGATTTTCAACAACCTAACAAAGACTTTGCTTCAAAATAAAAAATAAAAAGGATTGGGGGTAATAAAATAAAGCTCAGAGGTAAATATCCTGGGATTCAATCCCCAGTGTCACACACACACACACACACACACACACACACACACACACATCATCATCATCATCATCATCATCATCATTTATTGAAACATTTATTGCCATGTAACCAAAACAATTTGGCTAAACAAAAACAAAAACATAAAAGCAAAAGATAGAAAGATAGTAATATGAGATAGAAGATACACACTTAAGTAAAGGTAAAGTGGGGATAGAAGTATTGGATTCATATTTGCTAATAACTACATTAGATGTAAGTTATTTGAATTATTATAATCCATTATCACAACATTTTGGGAAGAACATTTTGTGTGTGTGTGTGTGTGTGTGTGTGTGTGTGTGTGTGTGTGTGTGTGTTTTACTGGGGATGGAACCCAGGGGCTTTCTACCCCCAGGATACACTCCCAGACCTATTTTATATTTTATTTGGAAACAGGATCTCACTAAGTTGCTGAGACCTCACTAGTAGCTGAGGTTGATTCAAACCTGTACCATCCTTCTATCTCAGCCTTCCAAGTGCTGGGATTATAAGCATGCTCCACCACACCTGGTTGGGTAGAACACATTTTAACAAATGAGGTCAGTTATTTGTTATAACTAGGGTGATGCCAGAATTTATTGATTCCATTTTAGCATTTAGGAAGTAATGTAAAGTCTCAAGATGAACAAAAGGTGTTTTTCAAGTTTTAAAATGAAATAAAGGTATGTGATCAAATAATTTATGAATCTTCAAAAGATTAACCTATACTATAGGATTTAGGATCAAGTCAAGCCTTAGAGTGAGAGGTATATCCTTTGTCAAAAATATATCCAGATCAATTCCATAGACCTTTATATCTCAGTGTTCTGTACATGTTCCCTTTGACTGATGACATTTCAAAGAAGCTGAGATTTAGTTTGAAATATATAGACATTTTATGTTTTCAGGACAGAGAGGTGATAGCCTTCAAAAACTAGTTTCCAACAAGACAATTAAATTCAAAAAATGCTAGAAAATCTAAGTGCTTAAGTATGCATGTGTATCCAATGAATAATTCAAAATTATTAATAACATAAATTAGAAGTCTGAAGGCTTGATTCATTTAAACATGTCATCATGTACTGAAAGTCTGAATAATTATTTTCCAGTTGGGATTCCCCCCCAAAAAAAAGTTTTTAAAAGGTCACATAACATTTTAACTCCATTTAATAAATATTTTATATTTTAATTTAAACTTATCAACTAATTAACAACAATATATTAAGACTGCATACAATGTTACAAATTATTGTACACTTGTGCCCAATTTAAAGGTATGGACAAAGCCAGAAACTTTAGTAAAACGATTGACATTTTCCATTATCTAAAATCATCTAACATTATTTACAATATCTGAACATGCTGTTAATGTGTCTTTTTCTATGTTTTTAAGAAGAATAAATTGAGAAAAAATAATCAGTTTTCAAGTTCTTGTAAAACAACTTTCAAAAGAATAGAGAACACATATATTCATCTTATATACCACTTTAACACGTCTGACTCTTTTTCTGTAAAGATGAAAATGCTGTCTTGGGAATTTGTTCTACTAGCTGAAAGGATACTTCCAAAAGAAGTGATTTGGGTTCATGTATTTGGTTATGTCCTACTGCTTCACTGCATTTAATTTTAAAACAAAAAACTCAGAATTTTTTGCAGCATATTGAACATAGGAAGTATCTATAAAATAACTGAATGAATTATTTCCTAATGACAGCAATAAAATAGGATTCAGACTACGATTATTGCTCCTGAAAAAAAACAGGTAATTTAAACTGGAGGATATTCACACTTTTAAACTTTTAAACAAAATCAAACTTGCCTTTCTTTGTCAGCAAAAAAGCGATACATACACATAATATATATAATAGTAAATATTTGAAAGTATTATGAATTTAATATTTTGACACATTTCTGGAACCATATTATCATTACATTTTTTTCTATTTAATACTTTTGTACCATTGGTATTGCTGGCTATCGGGCACTACTATATATGTTGTAGTCCGTATCTTGTTCATTTAAGCAACAACTCTATGAGCTAGACAGATTATCTTCATTTTTACAAATTAGGAAGATATTTATTTTGCATTTTAACAAAACACATTGCTTATTAATGCTACAGAGCATCCTAAGCACTTTAGAAATATTAACCTGCTTAGTCCTCATAAGAATACTCTGAGGTAAAGACTATGATTATCCACAACTCTCAAGAGAAGCAACTGAAAGAAAGAACAAGTAAGAACTTTGCCCAAGGTCATACTATTACTTACTGGTAGGACATGAATTTAAATTGAGTCATTCTGACAGCAAGCCAACACTAAGAGTGGTTAATTGAGATCACACAACTAACAGTTGATTAATAAGATTTAAACCAATGTCTATTTGCAATATCACTATCAGATGCAAATAAGAAAATCTTTCCCTCAGTCCTGTGTGTTAGAGGGCCTCTCACTGGTCCTCCTCTTACTCAGCCCCTTTCCATTCACTGGCATTCACCCCCAATATTTAGAACCATCGTACTACTGTCAACTAGCATCCAGAATTCTCATTGTCAGGACTGTGCATGCCTGTTACTACTTCAAGGTTTGCTAGTTCCTAAAGAGAACAGAAGATAAGATTTGACATCCAGATATGAACAGAATTCAAACAAAGCTTGGACAAAAAAATAAGGAATTCCATACATGTACACCAAAAATACCTGTGGTTCAAGACATATCCAGAAATAGGGAGGCTAGTCCACACACCAGCAGCCAGGTCTCATGCTGTCATATTTTAGTGTGGATTCACATGATTTGAGCATTCTAAATTAAAATATGGCCTTCCCAGAAAATTACAAAGACTAGTTATAAATGTACGAATAATTAATCAGGGTCCTATTGCTGCAACCTTCCCTGGTGGAGATTGGAGGAGCTAACGGGACTTAGTTAATACAGTCCTAATTTTTTTTTTCTTTCATTCTTTTTTTTTTTTTTTTTTTTTGGTGGTGGTACTGGGGTTCCTGGAAACCCTTCTACCTCCGGGATACACTCCCAGACCTATTTTTTTATACTTTTTTATTTGGAAACAGTGTCTCTTAAGCCAGCGCGGCTGGTTTCGAACCTGCGCAATCCTCCCGTCTCCACCTCCCAAGTGCAGGAATTACAAGCGTGTGCCACCACGCCTGGCTGTAATTCAGTCCTTTGATGAGGCAAATGATTCTATTAGCAATAGAGAGGTACATCCTCATGTCTTAATCACCTAATAAAGAGATTATCATTTCATCACTTAGGTTCCAAAACAAGAATTTGGGAGGGGGATACACATTCAAGACATAGCAGTTGCTATCAGGACTTTCCTAACCACTTATTTGGTTGAGAAAATATAGTCATTTGAAGTTTCTACAGTTTCACAAAGTATTATTTGTGAAGCTTGGCAATTGAAATGTCCTTCCTATAAATTTGTGACCCTATGGTTTTGTGGAGAGAATCATAAACTTTAGTAGAAATCCCATTGTATGAGGAATCCATCCTATTCAAAATGTTAGCAATAGAAGAGAAATAATATATAATTTGATCTAAAATGCTTCCAATTTTTGACAAAATGTAACTTCAGAGAAAAATAGATATAATAGATATAATATTAGCTGAAAGGCAAGCAAGAATATATGAAGAATAAGAGTGAGACATACTATAACTAGCCATAAAGATTAAGGAAGAAAAGACTATTACAAAAAAGCTATTATCAATATAACACTAATAATAAAACTATTATCTTGTTAGAGATAGAACTCAAAAAATATTTTTTTCATTATAAGTAAATATCCATCCTATTTTTAAAATAGGCTTTGCAAAGCCTAGTCACACATGAGTACAAATTATGCTAATAGCCAACACAGTTGATTCAAGCTATACACTTTGTGAATTAAAAAACTATTACTGAAAAACTTTAGAAACTTCATATTCCATTAAAAGTCTTATATATGATTATTTTAATTATGTTTTATGGAATATTTTTATTTTAAAAAGATTAAATTGAAGTGCTAGTGAATCTAGTTCTTTAAAAATGTTCCAAATTATGTAGGAAGTGGTCAAACCAAAAATATAAGTTTTATTTCAACTTTTTCTATTTCTAGTGTACTTTCTAGACATTCGCTAGAGACATGATCCAGTTCAAATATCTATCTAGAGAGTTTCACTCTTATTTTTTTTATTAATTTATTTTTTAAATCGGTGCATTATAGTCATATATCAATCACATTGGAGTACAAGACTTGAGAAGATATACAAGCACACATCATCCAATTAGCCCTCCTCCAACCCCCATCCCATTCCCTCCCCCTCCCTCCATCCCATGCTTCTTTGGTGATTTACTTTGCTACATTTGTTTATGTACCTCCTGCGTTTTAAAGAGGCTCCGTCCTTCAGTATTACATACCCTCTGATTGGTCACATTAGTTGCTTCACTATAGGGCCCTTTCTATCGCTCAACCTCTTCCTATTGCCCTTTTCCTCCTAGTTATTGCTGATTAAGAGAAGCGTCTGATATATATTTTCTGCGATATTTCTCTGTGCATGCTGTGTTGCAAGTACTCTTGATGGTCCCACTCTTGATGGTCCCAGTAGTGGCCTGGCTACTCAGTGGACTGATCCAGACCTCGCTGGCTCAAGCAGCGGCCTTGCCTCATGGGAGGCCCCAGTTCTGGTCTCACTGGCCCCTGCACCGGTCTAACCCCTAAGCTGGCTTTGGTCCCGGCCTTGGAGGCAGCAGGAGTGAACTTGCCTCACGCCAGGCTCCGATGCTGGCCATTGGCCCCTGCACCGGCCTAACCCCTTGACAGGATTCCAATCCCGGACTCAGAGGCCCCAGCACCGGCCTAGCCTCACGGCAGGCTCCAATCCAGCCTCGTTGGCCCAAGTACAGGCCTAAACCCTTGGCAGGTTCCGTTCCCAGCCTAGGAGGCCCCAGCACTGGCCATGTCTCATGGCAGGCTCCGATGCTGGCCTCGCTGGCCCAAGCACCGGTCTAGCCCTTCAGCAGGTTGTTATCCTGGCCTCGGAGGCCCCAGTACCAGCCTTGCCTCAAGGCAGGCTCCAATCCCGGCCTCGGAGGCCCCAGCACCAGCCTTGCCTCACGGCAGGCTCCAAGGCCGGCCTCGCTGGCCCCAGCACCAGCCTAACCCCTCGTCAGGCAACTTATCCTGGCCTCGGAGGCCCCAGTACCAGCCTTGCCTCAAGGCAGGCTCCAATCCCGGCCTCGGAGGCCCCAGCACCAGCCTTGCCTCACAGCAGGCTCCAAGGCCGGCCTCGCTGGCCCCAGCATCGGCCTCACCCCTCAGCAGGCTCCAATCCCAGCCTCGGAGGCCCCAGTAACGGCCTTGCCTCACGGCAGGCTCCAATGCCTACCTCGCTGGCCCCAGCACCGGCCTAACCCCTTGGCAGGCTCTTATCCTGGCCTCGGAGGCCCCAGTACCGGCCTTGCCTCAAGGCAGGCTCCGATGCCGGCCTCGCTGGCCCCAGCACCAGCCTAACCCCTCGGCCAGCTCCGATACTGGCCTCGGAGGTTCCAGCACCGGCCATGCCTCAAGGCAGGCTCCAATGCCGGCCTCGCTGGCCCCAGCACCGGCCTAACCCCTCGGCAGGCTCTTATCCTGGCCTCGGAGGCCCCAGTACCGGCCTTGCCTCACGGCAGGCTCCGATGCCAGCCTCGCTGGCCCCAGCACCGGCCTAACCCCTCGGCAGGCTCTTATCCCGGCCTCGGAGGCCACAGTCCCGGCCTTGCCTCAAGGCAGGCTCCAATGCCGGCCTCACTGGCCCCAGCACCGGCCTAACCCCTAGGCAGGCTCCGATCCCGGCCTTGGAGGCCCCAGCACTGGTCATGCCTCACAGCAGGCTCCGATGCCGGCCTCGCTGGCCCCAGCACCGGCCTAACCCCTCGGCAGGCTATTATCCTGGCCTCGGAGGCCCCAGTACCGGCCTTGCCTCACGGCAGGCTCCAATGCCGGCCTCGCTGGCCCCAGCACCGGCCTAACCCCTCAGCTGGTTCTGGACCCGACCTCGGAGGCCCCAGCACAAGCCTTGCCTCATGGCAGGCTCCAATGCTGGCCTCGCTGGCCCCAGCATCGGTCTAACCCCTTGGCAGGTTCCAATCCCAGCCACGGAGGCCTCAGTAGTGGCCTTGCCTCACAGCAAGCTCCGATGTCGGCCACTGGCCCCGGCACCCGCCTAACCCCTCAGCAGGTTCCGATCACTGTCTCTGTGGTTATTATTTCAAAGGTTCCAGGTGTAATGTATCAGATCTCTGCCTCCCCTGAGTATTGGCCACTGGCATTGCCACTGCCTCCACCGTTTCAAATCCTTCCCAGGCTCTTTTTCCACTCTGAATGTTGTCCAGTGTTCCTAAGCATGAGTGATGGTAGCATTCGACATTTGGTGTAATTTCTCCAAAAAAAATAAAGTTGGTAGGATCCGGTTTCTGCTTCTCCTGAATACAAGTCTCCACCACCATCGCGGAGAACTCTTTCAACACCGCATTTCTCCTTGGTCTCCGCTAAACTCTCTCCTTACAGGTGATGTCTGAGATTCTTAATATAGAGAAATAGCAGTCCTCTTTCATGGCGAATTTTTCCATAAGTTCCAGTGCATTTAGATAAGTTTTGTCTGCATCTCCAGTGTCCTGGCATCCATAACGGCTTTCTTACCTCCTCTCTGATATTTTTCTTTATCTTTTTCTGTTCTGGGCCCGGTTTCTCCAGGGGTCTGGCGTGCTACTCACAGTTCGGCCCGGGGCCCAGAGTCCCACGACCCGGGCCCCGGCTGGCGTGCCCCGCACGCGACCCCTGCCCAGAACCCATCGTCTTACTGGGCCCGGTTTCTCCAGGGGTCTGGCGTGCTACTCGCAGTTTGGCCCGGGGCCCAGAGTCCCGCGACCTGGGCCCCATCTGGTGTGCCCCGCGCGTGACTCCCGCCCAGAACCCAGCAACTTACTGGGCCCAGTTTCTCCAGGGGTCTCAGTTTCACTCTTATTAAAACACACCTTTCCTCCTATTACTTTATCTTTGCATAAACAAGCAATCATCATTCATGTATTACTGCTGGGTCAGATGCCATTTATTTTATGACATACTTTCTATAAACATATCTCATTTTTTAGCTCTAATTTGACCATGAATATAAGTTACCACTTGACAGTGAAGGAAAAGAAGGATGAATAAGAGATAGGGTGTGAGGGAAGGCTGAAGGAGAAGAGAAATAAAAGATAATCAACAAAGTTGTCTTTAAATTTGTCCTTGCACAAAGTTTCAGACCATGGGGAGAAAATGCCAATAAATTATTTGCCCAAGTACAACACACATGGCCTCTACTTCATTTTCCTGTGAAATCCTCTTTGTCCTCCAAAATCTCCCAAGCACAGTCTCTACTGTCCATCCTTCTAGCCACATTCTGGCCTTTCAAACTCCTCTCACAGAACAGTTTCAAAGGCTCAAAATTCACATGGCCATACTGGGATATAGCCATGAACCCACTCTTCTGGTACCATTTTCTGTATTAGTCAGTATTTTCACTCCTATAATCCAAATACTTGACCCCACAACTTAGAAGACGGAAAATTTATTTGCTCACAGTTTAAATCCAGTCCATATGGGCCAAGGACCATGGATCTCAGGGCATGGTGATGGCAAGAAGTGGAGAGAGGAAGAGCACAAGGCATTACTTCTCACATCATAAAGGCCAAAGCAAGAGAAATCAGGGAGAGGAGGGACCATATATATAAACCCCAAAGCTACAGCCCCAGGGAACAACCTTTTCCAGCCACATCCTACTGGCCTAGGCCACCATCCATTACTATAGACTTATCCGTTGCTGAGATCTCAAACAAGATCTGCTTCCAACATTACCGCCCATTTTGTGAGGCCTTGGTAATGCCCCAAATCCAAACCATTACAGTATTCTATGTGTTTTTGTTCAGAAAATTGAAGTCATCACCTGTAAGCCTGTCTTGTACATGAGTAGTAGGTTTGGTAATTGCCTTGCCCAACAGACTAACTTTTTTTCATATCTGTACCTACATTTGACTACAAATGGTCACAGTCAGCCAGGTGTAAAATGTATCACTTGAGTTATCACCTTAGCACTTAAAATTTTCAAATTTTGGAGGATTTTGGAGGTGTGTGTGTGTGTGTGTGTGTGTGTGTGTTTGTTTTTTGTTTTTGTTTTGTTTTGTTTTGTTTTGTTTTGTTGGTACTGGGGTTCCTGGAAACCCTTCTACCTCTGGGCTACACTCCCAGATTTATTTTTATACTTTTTTATTTGGAAACAGAGTCTCCTAAGCCAGCGTGGGTGGCTTCGAACCTGCGTGATCCTCCAGTCTCCACCTCCCAACTGCGGGGATTACAAGTGTGTGCCACCATGCCAGGCTATCTATGTGTGTGTTTTTAACTACTTACTAGCAAAGCACTTGTGTGTGTGTGTGTGTATATATATATATATATTTTTTTTTTTTTGGTACTGAGAGTGGAACACAGAGGCTTTCTACCTCCGGGCTATACTCCCAGACCATTTTTTTATATATTATTGGGAAACAGGGTCTCACTAAGTTGCTGAGAGCCTCACTAAGTAGCTGAGGCTGGCTTCAAACCTGTGAGATCCTCCTGTCTCAGCCTCCCAAGAGCAGGGATTAAAAGCGTGTGCCACCATGTCCGGCTAGCACTTGCATTTTAGAAAAGGATACTTTATAACTTTAGAATTTCTCTCTCTTAACTGTGGCAAGCTGACTTCTCTTAATCAAGTAATATCTTGTTTGAATTTAGGTTTACTTTATTGACCAGTTCCAGCAGAAACAGGTGGTAGTCACTCTTGACAGTTTTTCAGTTCTCTCATCCTGGTTCCTCAGTACCATTGATTCAGATATTTGTCAGATGTCATACCAAAAAAAAGTTGAAATTTAGTTTTTTTCTCTTGTGCACTTCCTACACATTATGTTATGACATGATCTGGTTCAACTGTCTACCTAGAAAAAGCTGCACTGATATTGAACATCTGTCTTTCTATGACTTACTCTTTGCGAAAACAAGGGATCATCACTCATGCATTAATGGCGGGTCAAATTCAATCTATAAGTTTGGTGTATCATTTGCAAATAACTCTCTTTTTTAGCAATAACCTGACCATGAGCATAAGTTATCACTTGACACTGAAGAAACAAGGATGAAAGAAAAATGGGAGGTAGGAAATGAGAAGGCAGGGAGAAAGAAATCAAGAAAACAATCAACAACGTTGTCTATGCAACAACACAGACATAATGTATATAGAAGAAAGGGAGTGTAATCAGCCATTTTGGCATCATGTTTATTCTACCCTCATGATCTTTGTGTTTAAATAAAAGTTAGGTAGGCTTGGTGGCACAGATCTGTAATCCCAAGACTTGGGAGGCTGAGCCAAGGTGTGTGTGTGTGTGTGTGTGTGTGTGTGTGTGTGTGTTAGTAGTAGTGGTGATTAAACCCAGGGCATTTAACTTCAAGCTAAACTCCTAGTCCTTTTTTATCTTCTTTTGTTTTATTTTGAAATGAGTGTCTCACTAGGTTTCTGAGAGGTTTGTTAAATTGCTGAGGCTATTCTGGAACCTGTGATCATTCTGTGTCAGCCTCCCAAGTCCTGGGATTACAAATGTGTGCCAGCATGTCTGGCTGTTTCTCTTATTAAAGGGAATCTTAAGCAAGTAAACAGAATGATATTTGGTTAAAATAACAGCATACATGCAGAAAAATATAAAAATTCTAAAATAATGGAGGGGAAATCATTTTCTTAACCACATTTGTGAATAGAATTTATCAATTTCCCAGGAGAAAAGAATGACTGAACATTGACATCATTAATCTACTCTGTCATAATTTGGGAGGTATGGATATTTCTACATTAACTTTTGTAACTAGCATTGTGTCCTTAACAACATGAGATGTTTCCTCATTAATGAAGCCTGAGTTGAATATTTTTTTATAATTATTTGAATCACACAGAATTTTTTTCCAATTCTGCAGCTAAAATAGGGTGCCAAAGTAGGTATATTTGCTATATAAAATTATTATTTGAGTGTTGTCTATTGTCCTGCCAGATTTTCTGTTACATGTATATCTCCTATTTCAAAAGCATAAAATGTAGAGCCGGGCGTGGTGGCACATGCTTGTAATCCCCGCGCTTGGAAGGCTGAGACTGGAGGATCACACAGGTTCGAAGCCAGCCTCAGATACTTAGTGAGGCTTTCAGCAACTTAGTTTCCAAAAAAAATATTTAAAAAAAAAGGTCTGAGAGTATAGCCCGGAGGTAGAAAGCCTCTGGGTTCCACCTCCAGTACCATTCAAAAGCATAAAATATAAGATAAAATGTCATTAAAACATTATTTGAAAATAGGGTCAAATTTTAACCAGCCCAATTTCAAATAGATTCATGCTTAAAATAAAAGCAGTTATGTTAGACATAAGCAATACACAAAAATAAGAAACATAAAACTTAAGGTGGGAGATTTGAAGAAAATAATATTAGTTTATTTTTTTTGAAACATGACAAAGTTATTTAGTGCAAAAATTTAGCCATGAACTTCCAAGTATTAATGACAACAGTATATAATGTGATTTAATTTAAAGTAACAATTTCAATAAATTAAGTTCACATTCATTAGTAGAGTTTGTTAATTTCCATCTATTAGAGTTAAATATCAAAATTTATAAATAAATTATTTTTTCATAGATATTTGCCTTCTTTTGAAATAGCCACAGGCACAGAGAAGAAGTAAATCTGAGGATAAGTGTGTGAGTTTATAGTATTCTAATTTTGTCTTTGTCTTTCAAAAAAAACCTTAGAAATGAGTTTTAAAACATAAACTTGGATTGCATACCATAGCTTTTGCTAATTAAATTAAAACTAAGGCTAGTGTGGTTAAATTTTATTATGCAGAAAATCATATTAGCAAGGTCATTATTTTGTCCTTTAGTAGAAGTATCCTGTTGACTGTCATTTTTTGTTTGTATCCTGAGTACAAAAAAACACTGAAGAGAGACATTTTATGTAGTTCTTTTAAAAAATTATTTTTTCTGTGTGAAGTGAGAGTTCAAACACTTGTGTTGACTAGCCAGTGTTAGTCAAATGTTCTACCACTGAACTATATCCCCAAACTTTTTATTTCATTTTATTTATTTATTTGTTTATTTATTTATTTTGGTGGTACTGGTGGTGGAACCCAGAGGCTTTCTACCTCCGGGCTATACTCCCAGACCCATTTTATATTTTATTTGGAAACAGGGTCTCAATAAGTTGCTGAGAGCCTCACTAAGTATCTGAGGCTGGCTTTGAACCTGCGAGATCCTCCTGTCTCAGCCTCCCAAGCACGGGGATTACAAGCGTGCACCACCACGCCCGGTCCCCAATCTTTTTAAAGTTTATTTGCGGACAGGGAATCTCTATGTTAATCAGATTAACCTTGAACTTGCAATCCTCCTGCCTTATTTTCCACATCATTGGGATTATAGTCCTATACCACCATATCTTGCTATATCTAATTAATTTTTAATAAAAGAAAAGTACAATTTGTGGGACTTTTACACTGAAGTAATCTTAATATAAATATACTTTATGCTTAGTGACACAAATTTCAGTTTACTTATATTATTGGGCAGCTTTCATATTTTCATACCTTCTTGAAATCCTCAAGGTGTTACACAAATACCTCAAGAGATACAGTACACAGAAGCAACAGAATAATTGTATTATAATTTGGGGGAAGATTTCAAAACATCATTTTATTATGAGATTGCGATATGTTTTCACATAAACTTAAAAATGTCCATGGTCTTTTAAGGCAAAATTCTATTCTCCAAGGAAATAGTGTGGCATGTGTAAGAAAATGCAAGTCACATTGCTAGAAAAATGGCAGTTTTGAAGAAGCTAAGCAGGATTTGAGATGATCCTGTGATGTTCGTTTCCCTCCTATCCTGAGCCAAAATAAATTAAAATACACCACTGTTTGAGAAAAATTATGGATTAATAATGAATGGAAAATTCTAATTTTTATTGTTTGTAACATTGAATCTAAGTAAGTATATTAAAATCATATTAATTCTTTCTTTAAATATTTTTCACAAGACCCTTTAAACCATGAGTTCCCAGAATTTTTGAGAGTATAAGTTTACTTTCTTTTTCTAGAAAATAAAAAGTATATATTTTTATTTTGTATCGGTTCATTGAAGTCATACCTCTTAATGGGGTACAAGATGGTAGAGGCATACATGTGCACATCACTCATTTAGCCCTTCCCAATTCCCTCACCATTCCCTCCCGCTTCCCTCCTTCTCATGTTTGGCTTACTGATTGACTTTGATGGAGAACATTATGGTAAGTGAGATTAGTTAGTCACAAAATCATATGCTCTCCCTGGTATATGGAAGTTAGGAAGAAAATAGGAATATAGACAAAAAAGAAGAGAAACCATAGATGAGCAAATAAGGTAATCTAACTGAGGAAAATGGGAGTGGGGGGAAGAGAATTTCCCTAATATACATGATGTACATTCACAAACAAGTTTACTTTTAGGTACAAAAAAGGCAGAAAAATTTAAATGCATAACCTTAGACTATATGATCTTTATAAGAAAGAAAGAAATCTAACTCATCTGGGTGTTGCTAGGACCAGCGTAATTATGTGAGCTCACTGAATGGTTACTATAGTGAATTTTCCTCTTTTCTCTCCTTAAATATCTCAGACACCAAAAGAACACATACATCACTTCCAATCTCCTCAGAATAATGGCTCACAAAAGGTCGTGAATTCAATTTTTTTTCTTATTAGGTTCTTAAAATCAAAATGTTCCTGATAATTGCGTACTCTATGAAGCAGCTGCAGTTATCTGGAATAGTCCAGAATATATGGCTTTAAAATTTCTTCTCAAAGAGTATTTGAGGTATCCATCCAGTCAGAGGTGGGTGATGGAGAACTAAAAGGAAAGTCTTGGGGGCCAGGCTTGGTGGCGCAGTTTATAATTTCCGCGTTTGGGAGGCAGAGACAGGAGGATCGTTCAGGTTCAAAGCCAGCATTGAGGTAGAAGGGTTTCCAGGGACCCCAGTACCACAAAAAGGAAAGAAAGAAAGAAAGAAAGAAAGAAAGAAAGAAAGAAAGAAAGAAAGAAAGAAAGAAAGAAAGAAAGAAAGGTCTTGGAGTTGCATTATCATAACTGGCTCGTTGTTCTAATGAGCTTGGAGGGCTCATTAGAAATATAAAATTATAGCGAGGCATAGTGGTACAAATCTGTAATCCCAGTACTTTGGAGGCTTAGACAAGAGGATTTCAGGTTTGAAGCCAACTTAGGTCTCTCAGCAATTTAGACCCTGTTTCAAACTCAAAAAAAAAAAAAATAATAACAGTGCTGTTCGGGAATAAAATGCCTCTGATTTTATCTTTCAATACCAAAGAAAAAAGAAAATAGAAATAAAATTGTAGTACTTTGTTATATAAAAATAATAAATGATAATTATTAGAACTTACTAGAAAATCACTAATTTAGAAGAAAATAATTATAAGGAAGGAAGCCTAAATAAAATAAGATCATGTAGTTTAAAATATTCAAACTATTAAAATTAAAATAGGAAAATAATTGTTAAGAGCATCAACTTATACAATAAAACTGATTGACAGTTTTAAATAAAACCTAATAAAAATTTGTCAGAAATATAACTATATTTTACTTTGTTTGCAAAGTAAAGAAAATGTATGTTCCCATACAAACATGATGTCTATACTTACTTGTGTACAAATTAAGGAGCAATATGCATAGTTCAGTATTGTAAAATCTCCCCTCATTTTCAAGTACAATGCTTTTAAATACTGTGCAGAATTCTGAGTAATCATAAATTGGAAAACAAAGAAAAGAAAGTGGGCACTCAGCACTACTGAAAAATGTTATTATGCATCAAGAATCATTTATAGTCATGCTGAGAGAAATAATTTGACAACTTAATTAATATGTTGTTTCTCTTAAGCAAGCAACTCTGCCTCTAAAATCGTCCTTGCCTTCCCAAACAATGTTTTATTGATGTCAGCAGTGGCACAAGCCATGTATCTTCACAGCATGCCTGCCATCATCTTTTATTCCAAGGACATATGGCAAATGGTATAAGGAGTCATTCCCCATGGGTCTTAACTAAGTTATTCACAACAGTGTCTGGCACATGAAAACCTCTTGTCTCAATATAAGGATATCTATAAGTTATCTTTTGTTGGATATTAGAGCCTTGATGAACATAAAAATATTATCCTTTGTATAATTTCTAAACCCTACCTTCTTAATGCCAGTGGGTAGATAAGCTAGTAGTCAATCACCTGGGCTACCATATATACACCTGTAGACTTTCTAAACACTACCAGGTTGTTATAAAATTCCCAAAGATAAACACTGTTCTAGAATGAGTCAAGTTAGGACAAAGAACTTTAATGATTTTGACATTAATACTAATATGGATTCATTTAAACAAAAACTGGTTAGATATCATTTTGGTTCATCGTTTAGGATTAGCAGAAACAATTCAGGAGCTGCTACTGATTAGTTCTGTGACATGTTCATTGCTGTGTTAACTAAATTTTTACCTTCAGTGGGATTGCAGAATACTAAAGACTTACTAATCGTTGTTCCTATCACATCACCAGCTTACTTTGACAACCATGAGATCTATGCTACTCTTCTTTTTTATTTTTATTTTTATTGGTGATTTGTAATTATACATCATAATGAAGTTCAGAGTGGTAAAGACACACGCACCGAGCATTTGGAAACCTTCATTATGTGCATATACAAAATCATACGTGCCAATTTCAATATCCTGTTCAGAGAAGGGGAAGGGTGGGGTGGAAGGCAAAGAAATGTCCCTCTTCTTTGCATTGAAGATGTGACAAACGAGTTAGTCCCCACCAGATATTCTGAAATCACTGTGTCAAGAAATAAAGAATGGCACCAGGGATTTTAATCCCTGGCACAACACTAAAGTTTATCTGGCAGGTATGCAATCAGTTAGCCAGCCTTCTCTGGAATTCTCCTTCAGAAAGATTGTTTACATCAAAATCACTGAGCCAACATATGTTCCCTCCTATTCTAAATAAGATGGAATAAGCACTCTCAGCCCTGTATATCACATAATTTGCAACTATTGAATGTACATAGAATGCATGCGAGAAATATTTGAGGGCTCTGGAAAGTAAACAGTAGTAGCAAGCAGATTGAGAAAACAGATCAGTATTTGAAATAACACTGAACTAGAGTTATTTACCACTTTATTTTTCCACTTTATATTTTCCCAATCTAGATTAAACAAAACTGGAAACATAAAACTGGGCAATGATCACATGAAGAGAGCTCCATGCAAATCCTGTCTTTAGTTCTCAAAGTTAGAAATAGGTTTTGTTGTAGAATTCATTACCTGTTGGTTTTCTCTTCTTGCTCTTCTCACATCCCAATCCACAAGCCATCCTACAGCAGCAGTGGTAAAACGGGGTATATCAGGCTAAATCTTTTAGGAAAGGAAAACTCATCTGATCAAAGAAGTAGTGGTCTCAAGAAAGTAAAGTAATGGATAAAAGAAATAATATTTTAGTGATTGTTCCAAGCTCTATTGCAAAATAGTGTAAATTTGAGAAAAAGATAAAAACAGCCATTCCAAGTGTTTGTGAAAAGATTTATATATTTGGAAGTGGAAAAGGATAAACAAACATTAACTGAGCTTTGTGAAATATAAAGATTAAATTACAGATCAGAAAAGATTCCAATTTAATGTACGTTTACATTTGTTAAGGAAAATATCTGAAAATTCAGTGAAATTCTTATCTAAATGCCTGTGGTCTAAAAGTCCAATGACATTTAGTTATATTTTAAATAGTTCATCACCATGACTCTAGTTATTATACCATTATTATTTCTGTTCTCAGAGCTTGAACGCATCCAGCAAAGTAAGAAGTCATAAAGCTTTAGAAGATATGTAGGTCTACAATGTTTATCCCAAGCCTAGCATCTGATTTTATATGTACTAATTGGTAAGATATTCAAGCTTGCTTTACTTCAGGTTACCGACTATAAAACCCCACCAAGCAGGAAGCTAAAGCTAAAAGAGGTTAAGTATTGTTCATTTGTAACTTTGACCCCTTGCAAAAGAAGGAAAGTGAATAATTATTGAGCACCCATTATGAGCTCTCTGTTTTTTAAAGGTCATATGAGTCTTTCTAAACAACCACTCTCTAAGGCAGGTATTTTTAACCATTCTTCAGTTGATGAAATTGAGGTTCAATTTCTTTTCTTTTTTTTTTTTTTTTTTTTTTGCAGGTTTGAGGATAGAACCCAGAGGCATTTGACCTCTGAGCGACACCCCCTGCCCTATTTTTATTCTGTATTTTGAAGCACGGTCTCACTAAGTTGCAGAGTGCCTCACTAAGTAGCTGAGCCTGTCCACGAACTGCGATCCTCTAGTCTCAGCCTCCCAAATGCTGGGATTACAAGCGTGGGCCACCACGACTGGCTTCAATTTCTTTTTATTTTGTTTTATTCATGCATTGTGGTCGTGCATATTGCAGACATTCAGGATGATAGAGTCATATACACAGACACACACACACACACACACACACACACACACACACACCTCAGTGAACCTTTCCTCAGTTCCCACCTCCCTTCTTTCCCTCCCCATTGTCCTGTGCTTGACACAGTGACTGGCTTTGATGTTTGCGTATGAACATCATGTTCATTGAAATGTTTCTTTTCTTATATTTTTCAATATTACTTAATCATGAAGGAATAAAAAGCTGGTTTCTGCTTTCTTAATTATTTTACCCCCATCTCTCTTTCTTTGTGGCCAACTGGCTCAGTCGGGAATAATAAATCCAGCACTAAATATGGCCACTGAGTCCGCTCGAGATCGAGTTTCTCAGAAAGATGTGCAAAGGATTCGGGTGCAGTTCTGCAGCCACTTATCTGCAGCGATTCTTTCCCTTTTATGAAATAAACTCCTTTAAGTTCCTATTCATGGCACTATATGTGGAGATTCCTCTCCAGGAAAGAATCTGACATGGACCAATGCCTCTAGTGCAATTGACACTTTATTACAAGAACCCAGAAAATTTATATCCTTCACAGTGAGATTAATAGTAAAAAAAAAAAAAAAAAGAAGAAGTGCAATCACCACAAGACAATAGTGAAGGACATGTAAACAAAGTAAAAAGATTAGCTCCTCTTGTGACCAGATCCAGCCCCCTGTCCTTGAGCCCCCTGCCCTTGCAGACAGGCGGCTCCAAAGGGCAAATTCCAGAAGGCACAGGCATGCCCAGGGCTTGGAGAATACGGCTTCTCATGGAATCTCCTTTAACTTTTTTCGGAACTTTCTGTTTCTAGGGCTTAGTCCATATGGCAGGCATGGGGAGATATGGCGATCCAAGGGGATGTGATGGAGGGCTCCCAGGTTTTGTCCGCATTGCCATCTAAAGTCTGAAAGCTTAAACAAGCTCACGACACAGTTTAGCAGATAAACACCAAAAAGTAACATGAAGTTTTTAGATTTAGTTGTCAGATGTACTTCTCTAGCTGCTGAGCACTTTTCCTCAAACGATAGGCTTATTAGAAGCCTATTTCTCTTTTAATAATCCATTTTCCTATCACAGACCCTTTGCAACTTCCTTTTCTTTTCTGATTACCCTGCTTCTCTCTTTCCCATTTGGGACAATCTTAGGATAAGCTCTTCTTCATACAAAAATGCTTTCTTATTCTCACCATATTTCCTTTCTTTTCCACTTACACATTTATTATATCTATCCTTTGTTCTGATATATTCATTTCTTAGCCACGTGGCACCTCCCTGTTTCGGGAAGCGCACATACTGGGTAAAAAGGTCAAGAATCTTCCTGGCCTTCAGCTCTATTGTATTGGGCAGTATTAGCTGCTCTTCAGCTAGGCTGCTTTGATGTCACACACAAAGTTTACCTTCTCTGTATCTAGGCAGGATCACAAGGAGAGGGGGTAAACAGAAGCACCGGTTGCCTCCCTTACAAGTTTTTAGGGCTAATGGTTTCAGCTGACTCTTAAGGCTTTTACTGTAAGTTAATGATTAGAATGAAGGTCAGAGATAGAGGGGAAATCTGCATTTGTAATTACTGTTACTGGAATGCTACCACAGCATCTGAATTCTGACTAGATTTTATTACCATTTGAGCAAAGCCGAGGGCGTTTAGAGGCTTAGACAAATTACTAGAAAATTTATTTTCCACGGACTCAGTTTCTCTCACAGTCCTGATCTTACATCACCGGAGCAATTCGTGTGGAAAGTTAAAAGAATCATTACCAAAAAAATAATAGTTATGAAAGAATATCTAAGAGTGGGGGAGTACTTTAGCCAGAGACAACACTTCCCCTCGGGGCTCCACTTCCTTGAAGCTTTAGCCAATTTCTTGCGTGGGAATCACACGCAGATGCCGAGGAAAAGGAAGTAATCGCGGCATTTCCTTTTTCCTGTTTTACACTAAATCACTTAAGTTGTGAATAATTTAAACCACATAAACTATTAGACTAAGATTAGTACTTATTTCAAACATTCAGTGTCCAACAATGCCTTTATTAAAAGAATACTGATAAATACTAGAATATAATATTGGAATTTCTAACTGGGCAAAACAGAAAACACACGCTCACATTTAAGCTTTGGTACAGAACCAAAATGGTACAGATGGCATAAGCCATAGGATAAAGTTTGCAACATCTTCTTTCTGTTAAAAAAAAAAATGTATTCCAACTGTGAAACATACTAGTGTTTGGAGATAGAAGGCAAAATGAGAAGCATAAACTACAGTTAAAGTCAAAAAGAATCATTTCCTCTCCCCATGTACCCTGTTATTCTTGGCAGTTACATGGAACATCTGAATGTGCCATACATCCCAGCTTCACACAACCCAACCCAGATGTCCTTGGCAGGTACAGCAGGGATATGCTAATCTTTATCTGATAATTATGAAAGAAAATTTCAGGTAAAAATTGAAAAACTAATTTTAATAAAAACTAATTATCAAAATATCTTAGTCATTAATATTTTTAACATTTATTTTTGGCAAATAGAGCCTTTATGACTAGCCCTGTCAATGAAATGACATAGCTAATTAATGTTCTTTTATAGCTGATCAATTAAAATCACAGCAATCAAAGTGATTCGATAGCCAAACCAGTTTAATCCTTTTACTTTACAAATGACTAAAACTGAGTTCTGTGGGGTTAAAAAGGAAATTGTGAATTAGACCCTTAACAAAATCTAACCTAAAACTCAGAGTACTTTTATAATTATAAACTTTGGTCTTGGCTAGGTGCCTGGCACTGGTCAAAAGAAAGGAACAGATGTGAAAATGCATCAGTTCAAAACATACCCCTAAAATGTACAGACTTGTACTTCTACAATTAGACACCTGCAATGAGAAGAATCTGCCTCTTGTCACTGTTTCATGGACTAGGAGAGATGTGGGAGGCATCCCTTTAAGTCTGACTCTTGCACTGAAGTCTGTCTCCCTTATCATTCTCACTGCTGTGATACAATACCTCTGACCACATGCAACTTAGAGGAAAGTAGATTGATTTGCTCGCAGGCTGGGTCTGCGGAGCTCAGGAGATGGTGGCAAGAAGCAATGACATCAAGGAAGCCAAAAGCAAGCGCAATCAAGGGGAGAAGGGACCTTCTATAATCCCCAAGATCACACTCCAAAACTCCTACTGGCAACCAAATCCACCTTCAACATGGCTATCTGGATTTCAAGAGGTTTAGGGGGACATTCTGCATTCAAACTATTACACACTCCCAGGTGAACCCAGCCAAGACCAGGCCACCACTTCTCTTCACCTCTCCATCCCTGCATCAGTTCACCTGCAGAAACCATAAGTTGGTTCATCTTAGCTCCCCAGAGCTGCCCAGCAGCCCTGCTGAGTTATGAGAACAAACATATTTTTTTAAACTCATCTGTCTTGAGTTTGTTTGTAACCCAAAAACATTTTACCAGCAACCAACTGACAAACACATATTGCTTGCTATGGTGGAAAAATATAAAACACACATGCTCATGCACACACCAAATACACACATATAAATAAAAAGCAATATAAAAGAAGGAAGAGAGTGCAGAATAAAAAGTGGAGGGTCATAAAAAATCCCTTAGATTTGCAACATGAAGGCAAATATAAAGCACACCAAAAACTTTACAAGTTGTGAAGAGACTAAAGCTTGCCTGTTAGCTCTGTCCTCCTGGCTATTTCAGATCTTCATGAACTCTACTATTCTCTGGGATTTTAGTACTCAGCATGAGTCTCTATCTAAAAAGAAATATATCCAGTGGTTTTTGAAATAATTGATATCTCACTATAACCTGGCAAATGACTTCAAGTCAAAATTCAACTAGTATATACCATAATGGTCAGCTGTAATAAAACACAATTCATGGAATCCTAAAAAAGCAGCCCTCAGGCCCATGATCAATATTAGATTTCTTTTTATATTTACTTTCTCAATCCCCATAATACCTAGGAATAATATCTACTCTATTTTACTCATCAAAAATCAAACTTACTTCTTGGAAATAGTCAACTGGGTAAATGCTGTAGTTATATTCATGTCATTACTATGTCGTGAATTCATAAGGAGCACATATAAGTAAAATTACTAAAATATTGCTGTGAAAATATTTTTCCATAATAATTTTTTGCCAATTAGGGAAAGTTTAGAGATGCAGCCACACCAATAATGTCTTTAGAAGAAATGCTCATTTATAAATATTGACAATAATTTTGCAGATCTGGGGATGGAACCCAGGAGCATTTGACCTCTAAGCTACACCCCCTGCCCTAGTTTTTATTCTTTATTTTGAAAAAGGGTCTCACTAAGTTGTGGAGGGCCTCACTAAATAGCTAAGGCTGTCCATAAGCTGTGATGCTCCGGTCTCAGCCTCCCAAATGCTGGGGTTACAAGCATGTGCCACCACGCCCAACTTATAAATATTGATAATATTCATCAGCAAAATAGTAGAAGTGACGATTTTGAGTGTACAATAGTCCTCATAAACTCTTTAAAATTTTTATTTAGTAATTTAATTAAAGTACTTGGTATAGAACCCAGGGGTATTCTACCTCGGAGTTATACTCCCAGACCTATTTTTTATTCTATATTTTTAAACAGGGTCTCACTAATTTGCAGAGAGTTTAACTAAGTAGCTGAGGCTGGCCATGAACCTGCAATCCTCCTGTCTCAGCTTTCCAAGTACAGGATTACAAGTGAGCACCACTGCACCCAGCTTTTATTAACTAATGTATTACTGATTTTAATTAACTAATACTTCATATTGTTAAAGTATTTATATTAAAAATTTTAATAAAGCCAAGCATGGTGGTATACACCTGTAATCCCAGTGCTTGGCTACTGAGAAAGGAGGACTGCAGATTCAAGTCAAATGTGTGATAACTTAGAAGCCCCTGTTTCAAAATTAAAATACAAAGGTTATATATAGCTCATTGTTAGAAAGCCCCTGAGTTCAATTACCAGTACCACAAAAATGAATCTATAAGTACTGAACAGATATATTAATTTATTAAATAAAACAATGTGTATCAAATACAATGTCAATACAATATGAATAATACAATATCAATATAACTGATTATCAAAGAATCATGAAATGTATAATAATGTGAAAAGAGAGCTATGGAAACATTGGTACATATTTTCACATATAAGAAATATTGGTAACAATGATGTTTTCTTTAATCCTTCACTTAAATTGTAAAATATGACAAAACAACAAAAATGTTTCTGTTTTTGCTTAGTAATGCCTAACTCAATACTTCTTTATCAGTATGAAATTTCTATGGAAGAAATAATATATGAATGTTTATACAAAGACAGATAAATAGATTAAAAAAAAAACTTTGTTAAAAAATAAATGTTTGGGCCGGGCGTGGTGGCTCACTCTTGTAATCCCCGCACTTGGGAAGCAGAGACAGGAGGATTGCGCAGGTTTGAAGCCAGCAGCACTGGCTTAAGAAACCCTGTTTCCAAATAAAAAATATAAAAATACATCTGGGAGTGTAGCCTGGAGGTAGAAGGGCTTCCAGGAACCCCAGTACCACAAAATAAATAAATAAATAAATAAATAAATAAATAAATAAATAAATAAATAAATATTTGGGATATTGTAATCCCCTAGGATACTGATTATAAAATTTCTATATATTCAAATCTCACTCACTATAAAATAATTGCTATATGTAACACAAAAAACTTCATTTTTTTAATCATGAATAAATGTTATTCTATGCAATCTCTTACTTTTACACTATATTATCAATTTTAAGGAAATATTTTTTGGTGCATTGTAGTCATACATCTTAATGGGATAAAAGACTTGTGTAGACATACATGCACATATCACCCAATTAGCCCTTACCCAATCCCCATCCCATTCCCTCCCCATCCCTCCTTTCTATGCTTGGCTTAGTGATTGACTTTGATATGTTTAAGTACATCATGTGCTTTAGAAAGTTTCCCTCTTCCACCCTCTCATCCCCTTAGTTATGTCCCCTTATTTGCTCCTCTATAGGATCTCCTTCTTCATCTAGAGTTCCTCCTGCTACCCATTTCTCTGTACCTTTCATATATTAGGGAAACCATCTGATTTCTTCTTTTTTATTACTGACTAATCTCATTTAGCATAATGTCCTCCGGTTCCAGCCATTTCCTTGAAAATGATGTAATTGTGTTTTTTCTTTATGACTGATACATTGGTATCCCCTGAGATTAAATGATTTCTTCTCTTTGATCAGGCATGGTGCTATAAGTTTTAGTCAACAGCATTATTTCCTTGAAGAACCTAAATCAGGAGAGATGTCCATATTACCTAGGAGCTGGGAGTTTGGGACAGGAACCAGAGTTAAAAGTTGATTTCCTCCTTGCTGCAGTATGAAGGAATTACTACCATCAGCTTTATGTATTTATGTGAAAATACCAATGTCAATCTCAATACTCTGAATGGGGAAGGGAAGAATGGGGAGGGAAGTAGAGGAGGAGTCCACCAAGTGCTGTGTGCATGGACATCATTGTCAACATGATTTATATTATGATGTGAGACTGCAAACCTAATAAACCTAATAGAATGAAATATTGAAACACAAAAGAGAACAAATTATTCCAGGCCATAATTTCGTGGATGCTGATATCCCACATGTCCCAGATACTTTAAACAAGCTACCAGTTGTCCCCAACACCTTCAAACACAGTAGCAATGTCACCTATTTTACATATATTTCATGATCCATTTGCTAGGTTAGTTCCACACCTGCTAATGACCATTTTCAAAGCTTTTAATTTTTAGAAGCTCCTGAAACAGTGAAGTCAATGTCATGCATCTGTGTAACTTTTAAAATTTATGCCCCTTTAGCAAAAACCTTGAAATACCTGATCCAGTGTAAACTTCTAACTCTGTGTGTGTGTGTGTGTGTGTGTGTGTGTGTGTGTGTGTGTGTGTGTGTGTGAGAAAGAGAGAGAGAGAGAGAGAGAGAGAGAGAGAGAGAGAGAGAGAAAAGAAAAGAGAAGAGGAGAGAAGAGAAGAGAAGAGAAGAAAGAGAAGAGAAGAGAAGAGAAGAGAAGAGAAGAGAAGAGAAGAGAAGAGAGAAGAGAGAAGAGAGAAGAGAGAAGAGAGAAGAGGGAGAGATTCAGAAAGGAATATATATTTCCTAGCCTTGGGGATTATGTGCTTTAATTTTCTTGAAAGAAAATTTAAATTAGCTGGACTAATCCTGATTATTAGAATTCAGTGACTCACGATGCAGCTAGGCTCAGTGTAGGTCACTGAAGCTAATGTATGAAATGGAAATGAAGCCAACTCATGTAAAAGGAGCGGGTTCCTCTGTAGAGCAATTCAGTGACTGAAGGACTAGAGAGATGTACATTTCTGATCATTTGTCCCAGAACACTTATTGCTAATCTTGTAATTATATAAATTGTCTTCTGGGAAACAACTGAAATTTTTGTTCTGTGATTTCATATGATGCAATTACTTGAGATATTCTAGAAGTAAATTAACTCAGTTTTTTCAGTTAGTTTTCTACCTGGCTGATATATAGCTATAGCCAAATGTAATGAATGTAAAATTTTAGTAAAAGAACTCTTCCAGCCAGGCCAGCTCCACTGATAATGGAAAATCTCTTCACTTCAGGGAAGGAGTATATTTTGCATTAATGACTGATGAGGGATGAATTTTAGTCTCTCTCTGTGTGTGTGTGTGTGTGTGTACTTAAAAGCACATGAACATACACCAATATCCATAACATACAACCTCCATTTCTTCAGCCAGGCTACTATGCCCTTCCTGCTGTTTGCCATCAGAGACTGAATTGCATAGACTATAGCAGTAGGTTACAATACTCTCTGGATTCCATTCAGATTTATCCAATGGGTAGCCCTACCAGTTCTTCAAAAGGAACAGGAGTGTAAATTATGGTGTTTATTTTATTCTCTTGTTTCAATTAATATACATTACTTGATCAAAGCTCTTTGCTCTTATCAATATTATCATTTTAGTTGACTTTATCGTTCTGTGAGAACTTCCTCTGAAGCAATTATCCCTTCAGGCCTGGGTGAGGAAGAGAAATATGGTCATAGAATTTGTGATGTTTAAGATGCTCCTAAAGTTTTGGAAGTTTCTTTATTGCCACCTAAGTGCCAGTGAAAAGGAGACATACAGAGAAAGACAGCACTCCCCCCAGAGTGTGTGTATATCTCAGTGGGAAAAGACTACCAGATACCAGCAGAGCAGATTTCCTTTCTGCTAAAGAATTCATTGCAAAAAGGAGGAAAATGATTATCAAAAGAACTGCCAACAAGCCATCCACTCCATTGGTTTTCCATTGGTTCCTCTTGGTTGCATGTCACTGGCTGTATGAACCTGGGCAAGTGAAGGCCCTCAAAAAGCCATTCTCTCATATCTTTTAGGGAATTTACTTAGGAAGATAATACCTACCCCAAAGAGTAATTGCATTAACATAAAAATACACATATAGGAAGACGGAGTATAGTTCCTAGGACTGAGTAGTATTTCAATAAATTGTATTATTGTCTTTTGCAGTTGCCTTAAAAGGACAGCTGTGCCTTAGTGAACTCTAGGAAGCCAATACTACCCTCCAAAGTATCTCTGTTATTACCTGGTTTATATTTTTGATTTTCTGGTAGGAATCTATTTGAAGAAAGATATTGATTTTATTATGTAAGGGAAAAATATAAAAATCAATACTCAGAAAATAACGTCAAATATTATTTGATTATCATATTCTAAACACTATTCTAAGTGCCTTCTGTACACTCAGTGTTTTATATATCACAACAAATTTTGGAAAGGTGCAATTATCTATACTATTTTTTATAAAAAAGAAAAATGAGGCATGAAATAGCTAGGGAAATTATGTTACCTAGCTTATAACGTAAAGATATGGGATTTGAACTCAGAATGCTAGCACTTGTGCCCATATATTTAGCCTTTTTCCTATAATGCCCTTTTGAATATAAGAAATTCTCTCAAAATTCCAAATGCCACTTTCTCTCTGATGGTTTTTTGTTGCTTTTTTTGGCTATTTGTTTGTTTTATGGTGTTCTGTATCTAAGATATACCCCACCCCTTTTCTCTTATCCTTTATTTTGAAAGAGTCTCACTGAGTTGCAAAGGGCCTCACAAAGGAGCTGAGACTGTCTGTCTGCAAACCATGATCCTCTTGTGTCAGACTTCCAAAAGCTGGGATCACAGCATGTGCCATGCCCGGCCTCCCTGATGTTTTGAAGGTAGCAACTACATCACTCCAACATTGCCTAAAATCGGGAATCAATTGAAAAGATAGCCAGCCAAAAAACAAATTTTAGTTCCTACAAAACATCTCAGAGCCTATACACATGTAAAAATACTGTGAATTGGTCTATTGAAAAGTCATAGACTTTAAAGTTAGGTGGGCCTGAATTAAATCCAATGTCTCATAGTAGCTGTATATTCTGCATTAAGTCTTTTAAGTAGTTAATTAGCAAACATTCAACTTTTTACTGAGATAATGATTTAAGGATTGATTAAAAAGATACTAAACGCCTCATAAAACCTTGAAGAAGGTCAGGCCAAGGAAACTCAAGAACTGGAACAGAAGGCTCAGTACTGACAGGTCTTTCTTTTTTTCTTCTCCTGAAGTTCTTGTTTGCTTTATCTCACCCTCTCATGTGGCATAAGCAAAGCTGCTCTCAGCCCTGGGATTAAATCCACAGTATTGGTGGTCAAGAGTAAAGGATGAGACTCCTCTGCAGAGCTGAGCACAAATAGGGAATGATTCCAATTACTGCAAGGAAAAAAATCACCCTTTCCTTTTCATCCACCCTCCCATGTCGCTGAGACTGATGAGATCCACTCCTCTGATGAGATCCATTCCTCTTTCGAGGCAGAGATCTGTCTAAAAAAAAAAAAAAAAAAGAACAATGAGACCTTATCAAGTGTCTAAAATTCATGGTTACTCCAGGGACTCCACTTGTTATCTGAAAAGTCAGGCAATCCCATTTGCCCCATTCACTTGTGGTAATGATCAATTGAGAAATGTATGTAAAACAACTGGCAAACTGTAGCTGTTGAGTATATGAGGTCTCTCGAATTGGATGGTCCTTTCTCCAACTCTTCGGACTCAATAAATGACAGGAAGATCTAGATCAGAAAAAGGTATGTGCGTGCATGCGTGCCTGTGTGTGTGTGCGTGCGTGTGTGTGTGTGTGTGTGTGTGTGTGTGTGTGCGTGTGAATTGAATTCAGGGGCATTCTACCTCTGAACCAAACTCTCCTGGTCCTTTTCCTTTTCTTTTTTCTTTTTTTTTTTTTTGTGGTACTAAGAATTGAACCCAGGGGTATTCTACCTCCTATATACACTCCCAACCCTGTATTTTTATTTTGAGACAGAGTCTTGCTAGGATGTTGAGAGTCTTGCTAAGTTGCTGAGGTCGCTCTCAAACTCAGGATAGTCTTTCTGTCTCCGCTTCCCAAGTACTGCAATTATAAGTGTGTGCCACCTCTTCCAGTTGGGAGCATACATTCTTACAAAAGCACTTTTTTCTCTGTTATTTTCCAGGAAACAGTCCTCACTTGTGTCATGTAGGCTGTCTTGTAACACTCAGTTCCACTAACTCAACAAAACCAGTTGAAATGACTAAGGAAGAAGCTACAGCTCGCCTTAGGAGCAGAAGCTCAGACCATCACTGAGAAATAGCACTGAGTGAGCCTCTCTTCTGCCTCCAGGATAGAATGCTCTTATTTCCTTCAAATTCATTTTTTCCTCATAGCAAACATCCACAAACAAAACATAGATAGGCCTTTTTCCACAGTTTCTTTTTATATTAAGCAGTGTTCTTCTTAATGAAGAGAAAGTCTGAGTCTGTGATCTGAGACATGTCTTCTCAGCAGGCAGTTACCCTGGAAGGCACATCTCTTCTCAGAAGGTCTTATGAAATATACAGAATTAAAATGTTCGCCTTAAGTCTAAGATCACCAATACTCTCTTAATTTACTCTTTGTCAAAAAGTATGTGTGTGTGTCGGGGTTTATCTGTTATTTTTCTGAAATACTCTACTTTTCCAGTATTGATTCCATAACAAAAGTTCTTCTCTGTACTGTCTTTCCCTAAGAAGATCATTCTTTTCTGTTCACCTTGCCTTCCTCAGCTCAGCAATGCCGTGGTGATTACTGGTGGCTTTAAGTGATTCACACAGAAACTTAGCAGTGGCTTTTTAAAAATACATTTATGTACACCCTCAATTTATATCACTGAAATGAAAATAAAACTCTCATAGAGTATTGCTCTTAATTGTTGATATAGGCTTATATTTTATATTTTATATTTTACTTAATTTTTGTTTTTGTTGCTAAGATGGGTCAGTTCCCATTAAATTTATTTTAAGATCACATAAAAGATTATTATTTTCACTTTAACAACAACAAAATAAGCCTAATTTGGTGCAGTGGTATACACCTGTAATTGCAGTACTTGGAAGGCTGTGCAAGAGAATTACCGTTTTAAGGCCAGCCTCAGCAATATAACGAGACCCTGAGGAACTTAGCAAGACTCTGTTTCAAAATAAAAATAAAAAAGGCTGGTGGTGTAGCCATAAGGTAGAATGTCCCTGGGTTCTGTCCCAAATACCAAAAAAAAAAAAAAATAAACAAGACTTTGGAGGATGGAAAGCTGCCTTCAATGGTACTCCCAGCTGAGTGCAACCTTGTGCATGAACCCAGTTAATACTGTGTGCAGCAAGAGGACCACACAGCTGAGCTCAATCAGCCCACAGTATAATGAGAAATAAAAAATTATTGTTGTCTAAAGCCTAACAATAAAACCATGACAACCACAACAGCCAAACTGGTCTTGATGGGGATGAATATGTGGATTGATGAGCCTGAAATTTGTTCTGCTACATTAATTTTATTAGGTCTTCTCTATTTTAAAGGTGGTCCTAGTGGTTATCCAAGAGAGAAGCTATGAAGCCAGAGTGATGAATCACTTCCAAATTGCATAGATGAAATGACAAAGTATACAAAGACAACAAGGTATCTGGGAATATTCTCAACCATAAGAAAAGCAATGGTTTATTGGCATTATCAGATGTGGTTTTAAAGAGCCCATGGTTTGAATTACATAGAGTTTTGTATAAATCTACTGCCTACTATATAATATTACCATTATTAGCTAGAATCTCCAGTTCTCAGCCATATATTTTGTAAACATTATCTTTATAATAGAATTTTTAAATTAGGAAGTATATTAACATATGAGAACTGAAGTAGTAACCTGCTGTATAACTTAGGATATAAACAACTACCTACATGAATTTCCTGAATCACAATCTTTGCCTTTATACATTTCAGCTTATCACAATGTAGTGTCTCTAACCTACAACACACACACACACACACACACACACACACACACACACACATATACATTATAGATAGATAGGTACAGATGAAACATATGTATAATGATATAGGAATACATAAATGGTGTCAAAACTGAAGATTGATTCACATATATAATACTGAGACATGACAAAGGGACCCTCCCTGCCATGGTCAGTCTGAAATGTATGTCCAGAACGGAATCTCCTGTTCCTGACCTTGAAACTGTGAATTAAACAGGTGCTTCCCCCAAGTCTTTGTGGCAAAGGAGAGCATCACTCATCACAACACACTCTCATAAAGCCATAGCAATAAAGTTCAGTGGAAAATAGTACTGTCCGTGCACCTAGTACAAAGTGGAAGCAACACAATAGTAGGTGAAAGAAAAGAGGGGGCATCACTGGTCCATCACCACCACTGGGGCGTTGCTGCTGCTTAGCATCTTCCCAATTTCCAGGTCAAAATCTGAAGGGACAATCAGAAGCTCATTTAATTCAGCATATACCACTATCGGTTCCTTGTTTTTTTGTATTCTGTGCTGTGTAGGGGGGTACTGGGTATTGAACTCAGGGGTGTTCTATCTCTGAGCCACAACCCAGAGCTATTTCTTATTTTGAAACAAGTTCTCACTAAGTTGCTGAGGGTCTCACTAAATCTCTAACGCTATTCTCCAACCTGAGATCCTTCTGATTCAGCCTCCCAAGTACTGGAATTAGAGGCATGAGCCACCATGTCAACATTGTTGATTCCTTGTAAGAGATTGACTTGAGTTCTTCTGAAAGGGACATGAAAGAGATCACTGAGTAATCTGGAGGGATGCGGTGCAGGCTGAGCACAGTATCAGTGCAGCTGGTTTCAGAATGTTATCAATGGCGTTAGCGTTGTGCACTCATTTCCCCTGTGTTGTGTGATAGATCTACAATCTAATAAAACCAAAGCATAATATAGTAAACATAGTGTTGGTATTGGTCCCTGAGGACAATGGAATCACATGTTAGAGGGGGAAAAGAGCATGGCTTTGATGTGTGCAGTGAGTCTAATGATTTTGTTGCTTATTATATCTGCTGTCTCAGGCACACTATTGACTTCTCTAAACAAGTTTTCTGGCTGATAGTGAATTCATTACTTCTTCTTACACATCTTTTCTCACAAAAGATAAAAAAAGTAGAATTGATTGAAACTAGAAAGACAATGAAAATAAAATAGAATGAAAAAATACTTGGTCACTGCATGAACATTTTCATTGGCCACATGTATCTGAAGAGAAAAAAACAGTTTGACAGAAAAAATATGCCCTTATTATATTTTAAATGAATTTCATACGACCCCTGCAAAATGTGCCACTATTATTCCTGAACAATTTTAACAGATCCAGTGTCAGGCTCATCAAAGTCTCTCAAGAAAAGTCTTTTAGCTTGACCTTATGAAGTACAACATGTGAATATTTCCAATAAAACACCTTCACTACTTTCTGAAGAGGATGCTTTTTCAGCTGGTTATTTCAGAACAGGAGCTCTTCTATAGAAAATCACATGGCAGAACATTTCATTCAGTTTCGTAAAAATCTGCCTCTTAACACAAGATGCCTTCTTTAGTTCAGAGCTCAAGGAATGGGAAATTTAAAAGATTCTTATATGTTGGAGGGGAAAAAAGACCCATTTGTCTCTGAAATTGTTCTGCTGAGCCAGAATCACGCACTCCTTAGGGGCTAGAAAACATCCCATAACTACCAGCTGCTAGCACCTTTTACTTTTCATGGAAATCCACTTACTGCTCACATTTGACCAGTATTCTAGCTCATTTTCCCATCTGGAGACTCTTGATCCTTTGTGCTTTACCTTTCACTTTAAGCCTCAGGTGTACTTAGACATCGTTGTTTCCTTGGCTTTGAATCTCAGAGCTTCCTGGACATTACATTGCACATATTGCTTGTACTCACAGGTTTTTTTCTGCATCTGGATGTTTCATATGCACACCCTCTCCTGACCCAGTTCTATCTCATTTCATTCTGGCACAAATCCACTGAAATGATGCCAAGCCCTTTCCAACTATTAAACGGGGATATCGAAAACCATGTTTTTCAGGGAGTAGGACTACCACTAAAATTTTTAAAAATCCAATTAAAAATAGTTTGAACGATGCTGGCATTTACTGACTTACCTGATTGGAAGACTGAATGTAAAAGGTGCTTCTGTTGGTACAGCTGTTCAGTGTTTTTATCAAAGACCCAGTCACCTCCCATCTTTTCCGTCTGCCATCTTCAGCATTTTGACCATGAATATCAGACTGGCTATGAAATGGTGCCACAGTAAAGGACAGAGCCTAAGGAAAGGGTGTTCACAAAATGTTTTCTTCCTGCGTGGCTCTCTTTGAGGAAGGAGGGAAATCTTTCCCTAGATACACTCCTTAGACTTTACTATAACATTAGCCCCAACTCCCAGACCAATAAATAGTGCCTGTGGCTGGCATCTTTTCTCCCAAACCAACCTGGGTTCCTGTTAGCAAGAAAAGAAGAGTTAGCTTTGACTGACTGTGCCACTAAAATATATGTCAATCTGTACATAGCAGGAGTAAATAAAAGCACCACACCGCAGTGTATATATTATCCTTACTCTGGCCACATTTCCTGAAAGAATAAACAAGATGCAAAAGTCATAAGTTGAGAACAAAGTCTCATTCAAAAGGGCATATTCAGTATTATTGCCTTTGCAAATTATGGTGTGAAGCTTAAGTTGAAATCTGCTGAAGAAACCCTTTTCTTGCTGCCCCATGAGAAATCATCTTAGGCACTCCTACCAGCCTCTCTTCTATGGTCCCTTTCATCATATTTGCATCGCCACATAAGGCAGATGGGATGGTGTTCACAGTAGGGCTGGTACATCAATGTGGAGATGAATCACTTCTGTGTTTCTGTCTGCAGGATTCTGGCCCACAACACAGCATGATCCGGGGTGAAGGCTGCATGTGGAAAAGAGGAGCCAAAGGCAGATGCAAACCTTCTTTTGTGTGAACTGCGCAGCCTCGAGGAGCCTGCAGAGATATAGCCTGTGATGATAAATGTTAACGAAGGAGAAAGAGGGATTCAGCTCAATGCTATGACTGCAGCTCAGAAAAAAATTGCTGACTTGCTGAGATATCTGCTAAAATAGAAGGCTGTAGGATAGGCATCTAAAGTGGCACTTATCAGACTGCAGAAAGTCCTCAATCAATATCCGTCCTCATATAATGTACTTTGCAATTGCTTGTGTGAAGGGAATAGGATGGACTGAAATAATCCCCAAAAGGCAGAAACTTCTCCAAGAACTTTCACCTTTTTATTTGACACAAATTTTTATTTTATTTTATTTATTTTATTTTATTTTATTTTTGGGGGGTACTGAGATGGAACTGAGGAGCTTTCTACCCACAGGATACACTCTCAGACCTATTTTATATTTTGTTTCGAAACAGGGCCTCACTAAGTTGCTGAAAGCCTCAGTAAGTAGCTGAGGATGGTGTCAAACCTGCACGATCCTCCTGTCTCAGCTTCCCAAGCACAGGGATGACAAGCATATGCCACCATGCCCGGCTGACACAAAATTTTTTTATACAACATAAAAATAAGAACCATCCAGCCCTTGTTTTCCTGTTGCTTCCCCTATATACAGATACCACTTCTTGTGAAATATAACATAAATATGCGGTATGGCACAACTTCTATGTCAGAAACTAAATCTTGGCAAAATAATTTAGACCTTCCAACAGTGATTTCTTGCCCTCACTGAGCAGACTAGTCTTGAAAGATAAAAACCAGAGTACATTTGAAGTGCATTCTTCTGTTATGGAAATATCTGAGAGACTCCTAAGAAACACTCTTGAACATACAGGCCTAATAAAGACAGTAAACACAGAAATGAGTCATATGCCCAATGTTTGTTGCTTTGTATTTTATTTCTCCAATTGATTGACTCAGAAAGACATTATCATCAATAAGAGCTATGATTGGAAAATATCGCATCCTCAAAAGACATCAGATAATATTTTTCTCTAGTTTTTAATTTTTTATGAAAAGACATATATTGTAATAAATTTTCTTTAGGACAGCCTATCAAAAGAAAAGGGAGAGGTGAAAGAAAAGTAGGAGAGATATAAAGAGACTGGACAATCTTACTTAGAAAACTTTCAACATGTAATACCAAGAAATTTAGAGAGAGAGAGAGAGAGAGAGATGATCTTTAAACAACCCAATCTTATCTTACAGATATCACATATGAAATTCAGAGAACTTAACTGAATTTCTTAAGAGCAAAAGTTGACACAACTAGAGATTTAATCCTCACCCTTTCTTTCTTTCTTTCTTTCTTTCTTTCTTTCTTTCCTTCTTTCTTTCTTTTTTTCTTTCTTTCTTCTTGTGGTACTGGGGTTCCTGGAAACCCTTCTACCTCCAGGCTACACTCCCAGATCTGTTTTATACTTTTATTTGGAAACAGGGTCTCTTAAGATAGCAAGGCTGGCTTTGAACCTGTGCAATCCTGTCTCCGCCTCCCAAGCGCGGGGATTACAAGCTCATGCCACCACGCCCAGCTCATCCCTTCTAAGTCTGATAGTTGGTTTCCATTTGTAGTAGATGCTAAAAAATATGGTCAAGAAAAGAAGGTGAAGATGAAGTTTTGGTAGCAGCAGGTTAGAGAGTACAGAAATTAAACATGTAGTCTAAGTAGAGGTTGCTTCTCTTTTTCATTTGTCATCATATGAATTTATTCTTATAGAAGAATGTTGACTTTAAAGGAACAATAAAGAAACATCTTTATTTAGAAATTGAGCATTAATTTAACCCTACTATCAAACATTAATAAAAAAGAAATTATGTTAGATTTAATTTATTGAGATACAGAACTGAAACTGAAGAGGTCTCTCAATAGCATTATAACATAAAAAGTGGCTTTAATCAAAAGTGCATAATTATATATTTAATTATGAATGTTTTTTACAAACTAAATAATATACCCAAGTATAGGGATATATAGCATATGTGTAAAATAATCTACACAGAGATTTGAAAATATAAAAATATATGCTAGAACTTTCCAAGAATCTTGGGTCATCAACCCTTCAAATTTCCCATTATTATTTTTCTCCCTCTCATCCCATCAGCTGCTTCTACCACTCAGGAGGAAACCACATTCTGGTTGTTGGCTCTTTGTCATTTTTCTATTTATGCATTTTCATTGTGTCTTCCTTTGCCTAGGATGCTTTACAGGTGTAACCAAGTATATTTCAGTAGCAGAGAGTTCCAACATTTCCTATCATACCCACTCTGCTCATAAAAGTGAGAGCACATTGTGTAAGGACATTGTTGTATGCAACGTGGCGGGACTGAAGAAAAAAATAGTGAACTGGAGCCCTGAGAAATCTGCTAGACCTATAAAAAGCTGAGGTGCAAAGAAATTTTGCAGAAGTCCAAAGTTTCTCCTTGAGATAACAAGAGCAAGGATGATTTGGAAGTGTATGTATTTACATATGCTAATCTTTATGTATGATTCCATTATTATTCTTTGCCCACAAGAATTTATAATTTTGACAGTATACATTAGAAATTATAGTCATCTACCTCTTTGAATAGGATTCATCTCCTCCTTATTAGTTTTAGAGAATTTTAATTTACAATTATATTATTTTGTGTCCTTATTAGTTTTATTTTTTCATTAAATGCATGTGAAAAATATTTGGCCCATAATAAGGTATACCACATGTGTAAAAGGAAGCTTGCAGTCTTCAGTCTTGTTGACCTTCCATTACAGAGAGAAAAGCTGGTCACAGTTTGGATACATCTTTTCTAATGTTTACAAGTACAGTGGAATTACATTACTTTATTCCTTGAATGGGAATATATTACCTCTAATGTATTTCTTTACATTTTCTCTGAACAATGTGTAATGAATATATTTTGCTGTTGATATACTTCAAATACCTGTTTCTTTCAAATGCCTGCACTGTGGCCTACTTTATATATGTTGCTTATTTACTCTTTATCATGTTGATCATCTTTAAAATTGTTTATTTTGATTCTTGAAAACAATGGGGCAATATATATTTGTGTACTTTTGAGTTAAATTGGTTTTAAAGAAGACTTCAATTGCAAGTTTTATTTGCCATCTACCAAAATATGTGACCCATTTTTCAGCAATACACAGTAGCCAAGCCCTACCTCCATCACGACTGCCTTTGACTCTGAGTTCTGGAGGGAACACTAAATCCAAACCAGAGCACCTGAGAATGAATTTATATTTGTATTTATGGTTATAAAATCTGAGTTGAGTGTAAAAGTCAGCAGTCAGTATATTGATTATAAAGCCCTTAACCTTTTTCCTTGTACTAGACTAATAACAGATTAATAGAACAAAAATCTAGTCAGTCACTTATATTTATGGATACAATTAAAAATATTAAAACAAGTGAAGTAAAGAATGTAGTTTACACTGTAAAAGCAAATTAAGCATATTTTATTTATGAAAAAATTAAAATATCTTCACAAAAACCTATAAGTAAATGCTATGATTCAGTAAAAGAGCAAAAAAAAATCTCAATTGAAACAGACGATTTCAGTTATCAGAGAAAATAATATATTTGAAAAGCTTCTAATTATAGTTTATTTCACAAGCACCCTAAGAAGAGTTTGTCAATATGAGCTTAAGTTGAAATTAGTAGTACAGATGGTGTTAGGAAATAACATAGCCATCAAATCCTAAACACAAGAAAACTTGGTTCCAAGATTCTAAGAGGGAGCTCCCATGCCTCTCAGCACCAGTCTCCATAGGAATTTCACAGCTCAAATGAAATTTGAAGTTCACTGAATTGCCCTACCAGATCCAAATGGAACACTCATTATAAATACTTCTAGTGACAAATATTTCTTCTCCTGTTGCAAAAGTTTGTTTGTATATTTGCTTAATAATTATATTTCTTTTAAATCGTGAGTTTATTACTTCCTGTAAAAAAAAAAATGAAAAGAAGCTTCATCTTTCTTTCAGAGACAACCTTGCAGGTACCTGATGACAGCTCTCATCTGCTTCTAAGTCTTCTCAGAAGGGTAATCACATCTTGCCATTTGGAGACATTTGAATGCCACAAATCAATCATGCTTTCCAGAGTCTTCTGATCCTTTCTTTTCCTATTCATCCATCAATTTACTACTATCTATTGAAGATGGGCTGTTTGGCAGATGCCTGTAATCCCAGTACTTGGGAGGCTGAAACAGGAGTATGGCTGATTTGAGGCCAGCTTCAGCAACAAATATCTATTAGAAGCTTGTCACATGTTCAGTATGATATGCCCACTCCCTGTGAGCACAACTGTGTGCAAGGTGAATGAAACTTGGTGCCCATAAAGTTTATGTAAGAGTTAGGACAAAAAGACTGTGGTCAACATTTTGTCACACATGAATCCTGTCAAGTTGCAGGAGTTGTGCCATAGAGGACAATTTCAGGAAGCTGTGGAAGCACAGAAGAGAGAACTCTGACCTAGACTTTGGTGACAGGAAGGATTTTCTGATAACATGATGTTTGAGTGTTTTCTGAAGAGTATGTTGAGACACCTTGGTGAAGAAGTGGGAGAGTGGCTTTGGTGACACACAAAAAAGTGTGTATTAAACCTCTAAGTGGAAGTAGCAAAGTCAGAGAATGGTGGAAGAGCAAAGGTGGAATTCATAATTAGAAAGGATGGTAGGAGCGTCCACCCAGATAATGCACAAATCATTATGCTAAATGAAATAAGAAAGTCACAAAAATTGGAAGGTCAGATGTGCTGGATGTTCTCATATGTGGAAGACAAGAAGAAATTGGGGCATAGGAAGGACTCCAGATAAAGGAGGAGAAACCTTAGTGGAGTGAAGAAGGGAACCTAACTGAGGGAGATGGAAGGGAGGAGGAAGACTTGAGGAGGGAAATACCTCAATGGATATGATGTAAATACACAGATTTATCAAAGCCAATCCCTGTGCTGAGTACTGTGAACATGGGGAGGGAGAGTGAGTGGTATGGAAAGTGGGAGAGGATTCAAGAGTACTATGCCCCCCTATTGCCCTGAACTTCATCAAGATGATGATTAAAATGCACCAATTTACTTCCAGGAAGATGGTGACCAAGAAAAGCAGCGTTTACGAGTCCTGCTAAAACTCGATCTCTGTTGCCACAAAATCAGCACTTTTCAAAGCCAGAAAACACCATCAGCAGAGAAATGAAAAATGTAAACACAAGGGACAGAGAAGAAAAAGACTAGAAGAACAACCAGAGACCAGATATCAAGCTCACAATGTGGCAGCAGAGCTGCGCTGGTGCCATCTTCCCTCACAGCACCAGGCTCCAGAGAGGAAAGGTAAACAAGGAGCTGAAGTGAGCAGTTACAGATCATTTGGGTGTAATTCAGCAGTCCTTTCAGCACAATGAACATCTAAAACTCCCAGTGGCCAAGCTAATCACACCTTCCAGGGACTCAGAACGGAGCTCAAAACCAGAAAAGAAATACGCCAGCCTCACGACTGAGGGCGTAGCAGCAGTGCTATATTGCCAGCAGTGACAGCAAGTTCACCATGCCCTGCTACAGCTCCAGATCTGCGCGCACAATAACCGTGAGTGTAATTGCGGCCCCTAAAGGAGAAATCTCTGTACTGTATTCCAGGGACTTGCGCAGTTTTGATAATTTCCTTGGGTATGATATTTTGCAGTCCAACCCAATGAAGGAGTAGCAGTGGCAGAGACACCACACCCTAGTCGCAGCTCCCCATGGGAAATCGCCCAGCCCGGCACCCCCACGGTCTCACGCAGCCTCAATTAACTTCCTGGGTATGATACTTTGCGATACAACCCAGTGAAGGAGTAGTGGCAGCTGAGATTAAAACAGACTCGAGATGCAGAGCACGCTAAGTGAGGTTGTAGTGACTCAGGGAAGGCACAAAATTCTGAAATCATGGGAAAAGGAACAACAATAGAGCAATGACTGCTCACAACCCCATGTTATCAGAACCTGATAACACAGAAATTAAGAGATATCCAGAAGATCAAACCAGGAATGTAACTGTAGAAATAATACAGGACTTTCGAAAAGAATTTAGAGAGAGTCTAAAAGAAATAAAGAAAGCAATCATTGAGGTAAAAGCCTCAATTCAAAGTAGAAACAATCAATTAGACCACATGGAGAATAAAATTTTGCTCCTAGAAGAGGATCACTCCAAAAACGAACGCATAATTTATAACTTAGAAAAAATCAGACATCAGGAATCTGACACTGAAGAAATATGAGCCCAATTTAAGAGAGCTAACCTAAGAATAATCGGAATAAAGGAAGGAAAAAAGGTGAAACTAAAGGGATCAATAATCTCTACAAAGAAATAATAGCAGAAAATCTTCCAAACATAGAGCAAGAGGTCAATACACAAGTCCAGGAAACTTATAGAACTCCCTTTAGACAGGATCAGAGATGAGGATCCCCACACCACATAATTGTCAAAATGACCAATGTAGAAGCCACGCAGAGAATCTTAAGGGCATCAAAAACAAAAGGCCAAGTGACATTCAGAAGCAAACTAATTAGAATCACTCCAGACTTCCCAAACCAAGTCATGAAAGCCAGAAGGGCTTGGAGTAACATCTTCCCTCACAACTATGAAAGAAAACAACTTCCAGCCAAAAATTTCCTATCCAGCAAAGCTATCTATCAAATTAGATGGGGAAATAAGAAGCTTCCATGACAAACAGAAACTCAAGGAATTTATGTCATCAAAACCGGTGCCAGAGAAAATACTTAAAGAGATTAACTACAAAGAAGAAATAGGTAATACACACCAGAACCAGAGAAACAAGATTTTCCATCCAGCAATCAACTAAACAAAGAAAAATATATTCATGTGTTTATATGTTAAAATCTTTGGAGATTCATTAGTTATTTCAGTCTTTTACCTATTTCTAAATTGTATTTCAAAACTATTGTTTGCTTTTATTGTTGCTAATTTTTAGGATTTCTATTTGGAATATTAATATACCTTCAGATATAGCATTTGGAAATATTTTATCCCATTCTATCAGTAACTTTTAACTGTTGTACAATTTTTTTATTTTTTTAGGAAGTTTGTTTATTCTTTTGTTGCCTGTACCTTTTAAATAATATCCAAGAAATCATTGACAATTTCAATGTTGTGAAGTGTTATGCCCCAGGTTTTCTTCTAAAAGTTTATAGTCTTAAGATTTACATTTAGGTATTTTATCTAGTTTTAGTTAATATTTGTATATGGTGTTAGGTAAGGGTCCAATATTATTATTTTCATGTAATTATTATTTTTCAACAATATTTAGTGAAAAGATTATTATTTCCTTCACCAAATTTTCTTGGAAACTTTGTCAAAAATAACTTCACCATATATGGAAAAATTTATTTCTAGGCTTTTTATTTTACTCCACTTGTTTATATATCTGCCTTTATAGCAGTACTACACTGTTTCAATTATTGTAACTCTATAAGGTTTGAAATCAGAAAATGTACATCTTCTAGCTTTATTCTTTTTCTAGATTATTTTGGGTATTTAGAGTTCATATGTCATGTTAGGATATTGTTTTGCTGAAAAAAAATAAATGTATGATAGTTTTACCTTAAAAAATTATATCCTCTGTTAAGAAAGCAAAAAGAAATACTGAAATGTTATCTCTAAGTGATCAAAAGTTTGATATCAGACAGATGAGTCTGTTATGTGAGATTATCATTGTTAATTCTGGATAAATTGCTATAATATTAGATGTCAACCACTAAGCCAAGCATGGGAAGGAGGGATGGGGAGGAAATGGGGTGGGATCGGGTAGGGGCTAACTGGGCGATGTGTGCATGTATGTCTACACAAGTTTTTATCCCATTATAATGTATCAATACAGTGCACCAATAAAAAAAATTAAAAAATAAAATGCACCAATTAAAACAAAACTTTAAAAAAAGAAACAATGGGCTGGGTGTGATGGTGCATGCTTGTAATCCAGCATTTGGGAGGCTAAGACCAGAGGATCGAGGTTCACAGACAGCCTCAGCTACTTAGTGAGGCCTTTTGCAACTTAGTGAGACCTGGTTTCAAAATAAAGAATAAAAAATAGGGAAAGGGGTGTAGCTTGAAGGTCGAATGCCCCTGGGTTCCATCCCCAGACCCGCCAAAAAGCTTGTACTTCTAGTCTTTGGGAGGCTGAGATAGGAGGACCGCAGGTTCGAAGCTAGACTCAGAAACTTAGTGAGACCCCAGGCAACTTAGTGAGACCCTGTTTCCAAGTAAGAAATGCAATAGGTCTGAGCATGTAGCCTGGAGGTAGAAGGTCCCTGGTTACACACACACACACACACACACACACACACACACACACACACATCAGTGGAAAGTTATTGAAGGCTTTTAAAAGAGGGGTAAAGCTATTGAGTTTGCAATTTATGAAATGTCATTCTGATCTCTTGACAGAAGGCTATTAGAGGTAAAATAGCCAGTGCTACAGGATGAAGGGGAAACTGGTGAGAAATGTATACATTTGAGAGATATCAATAGAAAAGTATTTTTAGTTAAATGATCTGGCAACAATTGGTAGAAAATAGAGTATCTGCTAAATGGAAGTTTAAACAAAGTTGTGAAGCTCTTTAATTTTTACTTCTATTGTTTTAAAAAGATTAAAGACATGAACATTGGCTGAAGAATATGCTAAGAAATTAAAATTAAACAATAGTTTAGAAAAGCCCATGAAGTACAATAGAAAAAGATTCCAATGTGTGTGTGTGTGTGTGTGTGTGTGTGTGTGTGTGTGTGTTACCAGAAATTGAATTCAGGAGCATTCTGCCTCAGAGATACACCCCTAGTCCTATTGTATTTTTTAAAACAGAGTTTTAAAGTTGTACTAAGTTGTAAAGGGCCTCCCTAAGTTGATGAGGCTGGCTATGAACCAGCAATCCTCCTGTCTCAAGCTCCCATGTACTAGAATAAAAGGCATCTGCACTATGCCTGGTTCCCATGAATTTTCTCTTTTACATATCAAAAAGCATGTCTGAAGGTTTCTAGGTCTCCTAATTTAATGTTTCATCTTCTTAAGAGACTCTTAGTAGAAGAATAGAAAGAAAATTTAGAGTTACATACTTATATGGCTTTTTAAAGTATATGCCTTTCTAAAGCACATTTAGAGTGAGTGTTTATATGTTTTAAAGTATATATTAAAACATAAAAAGACAAATATTAAAATAAAAATATTTAGCCAGGTATGGTGGTGCATGCCTGTAATACCAGTAATTGGGAGACTGAGACAGGAGGATTTCAAGTTTGAGACCAGTCTCAGCAACTTAACAAGGTCCCCAGAAACTTGATGAGACTCTGTTTTAAAATTAAAAGGAAGAAGGGCTGGTTATATAGTTCAGAAGGAGAAACTCTTGAGTATAATCCCCAAGACCCCACACACACACACACACGCACATACACACACATACATACAGGCACGCACCTGTATGCTTTTATTTTTTGGCAAAGACCATAAATATTAAAAATTATAGAAAGTATTTCTTGCTTTAATTAACTATCAGAGTATTTTAATTGTAAAATTAATGGATTTAAGTATAAACCAAAATATTGAATGTATTGAAGAATTTCAAATAATGCTGTATGCAATACTCAGATTATAAATCCTGGGATTCTGTAAAAATTAAAGTTCAGTTTTTTTAATTGAAAACACTGTTTTTTTAAAGATTGGTTACCTAGCCCCACCTTCTGGTTGAATAATCATTTTTTTTATTTCAGTCTTTCTGCAAATATTTGCAGAACTAACTGTTGTGGTTTGGGCGCCACCTGCTGAATTTTTCTCAAAATGCATACACCCAGAGTTGGGAAATCAGGGTACCACCACAGAAGCATGATTTCTTACCTCAAGGAAACAACATAAAATATTATTATATCACCTGGTACATCTAAATTTGTCATATAATAAATAAATAGGTACATGAAAAGTAAATGTGTAATGCTATTTTCAAAGCAGTTAGAATTCTGATCCTAAAAATTATTCTAAATTATCCACATGTACTATTCTAAGTAATCATCATGTATTCTATGTATTCTCATAGAAAAAGAGGCTATGGATGCCTCATTCTTTCTTTTCTCTTTTACTGTCCTCATGAAAACCTTATCTACATGATAAATCATTATCACAGAATGTAAGAAGAAAATAAACTTATATTTGAGCATGTGTAAATAGGCTATTCCTTAAACCTTATCATCCTATGAAATATTAGTCCATTTTAGCACCTAGAAAATGTATCTGTGATATAGTTATACCTATAGTTACTTACTTCCAAATTAGAACACATTAATGAACCAAGGTATTCTCACACTGAATTTTTTTGCTTTTCCTACTCAGCCTGTTTTGTTGCTACTTAAGGAGGTTTGGGTATATTCACATGGTATAAAATGTAAATTTTAGAATATGTATTAAAAGGTTTTCTAATCTTTTTCCTTTCTAAATTTTAGAGCTTTTAGACAAAGTCACTTTATCTTCTTTATTAAATTTTTCAAAGGCTGCACGTCACTTGTTATACTTGTTGTCTAGTACTATTTTTCTGCCTGTATTTCTCTAAAACAAATTACATCATTCAAATCTCTCTCATTGCTGTTTGGAGAGAAAAGTCCTAAAGAAGGAATAGTAATGTGTCACTAGTTCTAAAGTGCCAATTAGAGTCACCTTAAATTTCTATCAATTTTAAAGTAGATGCTCACTTAATCATACTTAATGTGATCTGTTTAAGTGTGCATTTGAAATGTTTTTTTAGCTGCTAATATACCCCAGTAAAGATTCTCTTTTATAGCTGGCAGAGAGGCCTATCTTAGTATTTCGGGGGGGAGGGGATAGCTTAGGAGGAAGTAGATGTGACCAACTCCTCTCTTTCACTGAAAAACCTACCTGCAGTAGACAGAAAAGAAGCCACCTACAAAGGGAAGCAAAGCTAACAGGGAGATGAAGAATTAAAATATTTTACGACTAAACCAAATGTCTTCCTATATTTATTAATTTTCAAAACAAATAATTATCCTTTTCTGTTTATTACTTTCATGAGTGTGTCTGCTCTTGAATTTAAAGACATACTAGACCTGAGATGTGGCTTAGTGAGAGAATACTCACCTAGCACATATGAGGCTAAGGTTGTGAGTTCAATTCCACCACTATGTAAAATAAAAGAAAAAGGAAACCAAAGGAATACTAGTAACACATCCCAAATATATTTATTAACAATAAATGCCAGATGGAATTCTCCTAGTCTGGTTTCCTAAGTCCTTTTAGATTTATTTTCTTATTCAGTTATAAAATTGAAGTACTTAAATGCATATTATTTTCTTTTCAGTGAATATATGTTTTAAATTAAATAAAAAATTTAGATGCATGAAAAATGCTCAAAATCATTACCAGAGAGATGCAAATCAAAATTACCCAGAGATTCACCTAACTCCAACTAGAATGTCAATCATTCAAAAAATAAACAACAACAAATGCTGGCAAGGATGTGGGGAAGTGGGAACATATGAGGGAACTCTACTTCATTGTTGGTGGGATTGCAAATTACTGCAACCACTTTGGAAAACTATATAGAGGATCTTGAGATGAATGGAAATGAACTTACATATGATCCAGCAATACCAGTTCTGGGCATTTACCCAAAAGAATGGAAACCAAACTACCAAACTAATGCATGTATGTCTATGTTCATAACTGTACAATTCACAATTGCCAAATTATGGAACCAGACAAGATGTCCATCAGTAGATGAATGGATTACAAAACTATGGGATATATGCACAATGGAATTTTCCACAGCCATAGAGAAAAACACAATTACATCATTTACAGGGAAATGGATGAAACTGGAGAACATTATGCTAAGTGAGATTAGTCAGTCACAAAAAAATAAGAAATTAGATGCTCTCCCTAATATGTGAAAACTAGGGAGAAAACAGGTCATAGGAAGAACTCTAGAAAAAGAAGAAGATACAATAGTCAGGCAAATAAGGTGACCTGAGGGTATGGGAAGGAAGAAGAGGTAAATTCTCTAATGCTCATGATGTACATTAGCAAACATATCAAAGTCAATCACTAAGCCAAACATGAGAAGAAGGGAGGGAGAAGGAATGGGGTGAGAATTGGGTAAGGGTAAATGGGTGATGTGTGTATGTATGCCTCCACCATTTTGTACTCCATTAAGATGTATGAATACAATGCAACAATAAAATTTAAAAAGAAATTTAGAAATGTATTGTTTATATGCTATACAAATGCCAAAAATTATACCGTAAAAATATGCCATAATTTTGAAAAAAATGAATCCATGTGTACAACAAGTGCTCCTAAAGTATGGTATATCTTAAAATGTAGTGTATTTGTCAATGTAATCTATTTCTGTACTTTAGCTCTAACATACGAATATAGGAATGGTAACATTCCATGCTTTTTATCAACATGGCACAGTAATTCAATGTTATGATAAAATAAGTTGATCAATTTAAAGTATTAGTATACTAACTAGGAACAACTGTATCTGTCACATAAGAAGTGCCTGAATCTCTAGAGAAATAGCGCTAAATTTACATTTTCCTTGTTAAAAATTATTTATGTCAGTATCAATGGAGATGATTTATCTCACTGATTTTCCAGTTTCTGCTATCTAAAGATTGTTTTCTTTGAAATACTGATCCAACTCTTAATGTTCCTGTTCAGAACTCAGGAGAACAACACATGTTTAATCGTGTGATGTTAAGCACCTAACATAATTCTGTTAGACTCATTACAGATGCAGCATAAGAGGGAAATCGGAAGTCTTAAAAAGTGGTGCATTCATTAATCTTAGCTGCATAAGGTGACATTTCTCTTCCTTAGCAAATGAGTTTGTATTCTGTTCCATTTATTTTCTCAAAATAGCAAGAATTATTGAAGACTGTATCATTAACATTAAGAAATATACGAATAAAAATTTAATCTCCCTAAACTTAAATATAATTATCTATTATTAAACAAGAGGACAATCCTAAATTATTCACCCTCTTCTCCTCCCATCTTATCCATGACTTGGAATTTTTTTGTGTGTGGGGAGGTCTGAGGATGAAATCCAGAGGAATTCTGCCTCCGAGCTACACCCCATGCCCTATTTTTTATTTTTTACTTGAAACAGGGTCTCACAAAGTTGCGGAGGGCCTCACTAAGTAACTGAGGCTGTCCGCAAACCTTGATCCTTCTGTCTCAGCCTCCCGAATGCTGGAATTACAAGCGTGTGCCATCATCCCCAGCTATGACTTGGAATTTTTATAATTAAAAGTACTGAAAGAAAAACTCTATCCATCACTAAAATTTAACTGTAAATTAATTTTTGTTTTCAAAACAGACTTCCAGACAGGCATGGTACCTGGGTAAACTTAGCTTGTAGGCTGAGACAGGAAGGTTGCAGGTTTAAAACCAGACTCTGAAATTTAATGAGATTCTTTGCAACCTAGTGAGATTCTATTTCAAAACAAAAATTTAAAAAGGGTTGGGAGTATAGCTCAGAGGTAGAGTGTCTCTGCATTCAATCCCCAGTATCTAACACACATACACATACACAGAGATTTATTTTTTTTCTTCTAAGTGTAACATAAATAAAGTCTGCTAAAAAGCCATTAAGCTCTTCAAATAGGTCCCTCTTTGCCCCATAAATTTATATCATATGTTATAAGCATAGATTAAAAATGGATAGTAATGGTGCTACGATTAACCATAACATACTGTTTGTCTAAAGTATTACCTATCCTAACAAGATATCAGCAATATGACATTTCTAGAAATGCATGCTATCTTATAAAATGCATCTAAGATTTAACCACTTAAGGCATAACCTATTCAGATTAAAATATTCAATATTTATAAACTGTGAATATTAATCACGCATTTTACTATTGTTTTGACGGTTGCCCAAAAAGTAGTGTGAGGTCCTGACATTCAGGGTTGTTTTCCCAGTAAGAAGTCAATTGCCACTTCAGCTAAATGACTCTCTAGCAGTTTATCTTCAGATTCATATCTTCTCCAGGAACAAACATGAAAGTATCATAACTTTGGGAAATTTTCACCAGCTAGAAATTAGTCAGGAGGAGTATTTTCTTTTTTCTTTTTATAATTTTTTTTTTTTTTTTTTTTTTTTTTTTTTACTGGTGCATTGTAGTCATGCATCTTATTGGGGTAAACGATAGTGGAGACATACATGAACACATCCCCAGTTAGCCCTTACCCAATCCCCATCCCAACCCCTCCCCATCCTTCCTTCGCATGCTTGGCATAGTGATTAAATTTGATATGTTTGTTTAAGTACATCATGTGCTTCAGAGAGTTTCCCTCTTTCCCCCTCCCATCCCATCAGTTAGGTGGCCTCCTCTATAGAGTCTCCTTCATCTAGAGTTCCTTCTGTTACCATTTCTCCCTAGCTTTCACATATTAGGGAAAGCATCCGATTTCCAAACTATGGAACCAGCCAAGATGTCCATCAACAGATAAATGGATTACAAAACTGTGGGATATGTACAGAATAGAATTTTCCTCAGCCATAAAGAAAAACACAGTTATCTCATTACAGGGAAATGGATGGAATTGGAGGACATTATGCTAAGTGAGATTAGTCAGTCACAAAACTAGGAAGAGTATTTTCTATTCATCCACAGATCATCCTTGATGGAGGAGTCTTTTAAATTTATCCTATGAAAGTTGATTATTATGAACAAAACAAATTTGTTTGCCTTGTCAATGGTTTATTAGGAAACTCCTATAAACACAGGCCTAGTCTTATTTGTGAAGATATGTATTTCAGGATAAAGCCCAAACCACAGATTCTACAACCTTGACTTCTGTGATCAGAACAGCATAACTCAGAGACGCAGCAGAGAATGCTTCTAGATGCTCTTCGGCGTTGCCTGGGTATGAGAAAAGAGCAGTTATACCAAAGAGTAAAAGGCATGAAAAAACTGTTTTTACTCTCCTTTTGTCTGTGTGTGTGTGTCTGTCTGTCTGTCCCCCTGTTCGATAAACTAATAGTAAGAGTAGATCCATTCTAATGACAACTCTGTGTGCAGTTCTTTCCAAAGAATTTGAATTGAAATGTAGTATTGATAGAAAATTAAAGCATTTTGACTAAGAAAGATTATTTGAAGGCATACATACTCAAGGAGTTTTGCCCACTTGACTCTTTAAAATTTTAGAGATATAGACATGAACTACATTAGTTTAGATATAGTGCTATTTTCTGCCCATATTTCACTAAACAGTTTCACTCAACCTCTTTATACACATTTTCAACATCACTGTCTAAAAAATTACTAGTCACTTTTTTGTCATATATCAATTTTCAAGGACATATTACTCAATTCCATATCAGTGCCTTGAAGTACAATATTTTTAAATTCTAGTTTGATGCTGTTACATGTTGCTGGAAATTGAAGCATGTTTTTACATAATGTTACAACTTTTTTTTTTCATTTCTTCTTTGGGTATGTACTCAGAATCTCCAAATTATAGCCATTTTTCATTCTACTAATTTTTTTTTTTTTTTTTGGTGGTACTGGGGGTGGAACCCAGAGGCTTTCTACCTCTGGGCTATACTCATACACCTATTTTCTATTTTGTTTGGAAACAGGGTCTCACTAAGTTGATGAGAGCCTCACTAAGTAGCTGAGGCTGGCTTTGAACCTGTGTGACCCTCCTGTCTCAGCTTCCCAAGTGCGGGGATTACAAGCGTGCGCCACCACGCCCGGCTTCTACTAATTTTTAACTGATCTTTTAAAAGCTTGTTTAAAATGACTTTCAGATTTCTTAAATGTGGTGCCGTTCTCTAAGAGATACTTGCCAATTTTTACAACTCAGCTGGGTGATCTAGAGTACTCAAAATAAGCATTCATTAAGGTCATGTGCATCTAATGTGCTTTCCTGAAATTTTTTCTCAAAACAAAGTAATCGAGGAATATCTTTAAAACAGAGATATCATAAGGGATCTGACTCACTCTTTTCTGTAAAAAAAATTTTGAGGGACATTTTCATCTGATATTGGGGCTAACCCAATGTGTGCAGAGGTCAGAAAAATTAATGGCACTGAAAGTGTAGATCAAGCTCCAAGCAATTTAGGATGATACTTAACTGATAAAAGTAGAGTTGGTGGGTAGATGGTGCCTCCATTCACTAATATTCAAGGAGGTGGGTGAATGGGTGAGGAACCCACTGGTGAGAAATAGTAAGAAGAACAGCATCACAATGATCTGTGGGCCTCCCAGCTGATTTTCCTCCTATTTCTAATCTCATCTCTCAGTTCTTCTCTATTTAATTCTCTTTGTCAGTTGAAGATTCTGCTCATGGGAAGGAAGGCTTATGCAAAGGTGGTTTCTCAAGTGCCTCCTTTTCTGTAAATCTCTTTCTGGTGAACTCTCTCTGTTCATACACCTGAATCTAAAGGTGATTTAGGAAGTCCTTGTCTGCCTTTGATTTCTGGTGCCTTGTGGAATCTCTCTATCCCAGGCCCTTATTAATTCTCCTGAAGGCTTGTTCTGCCTGTCTTTTCTGGTTGCAGTCTACAACCTTAGTTCTTATTCATCTTCTTCAGGTCCAAGATTTATGAGGTACCACCAGTAGCCGGCAGTTTACCTCTACAAATTCCATCTGTGCCCAGCATTGATTAGACACCTGATTTATCTACTGGTCATGGAGGAATTCAGAAGCCAGAAACTGTGACACATGACTTTTTAAAAAGTCCCATCAAGAGGGATATGTGATTAAAACTGCATAAAGAAATTGTCAAAGACAATTTTTCATGTGAATGATGAAACAGGATGTCATTTATTACTTCTAGCATTTTAACTGTAGCAACTGGTTAGTTATCTCCCTGCAAAGGACCAAGGACCAACAAACACATTAACTGGGTACAATATAGGTAGGGAAAGTAAATCCCAAGTGACTGAAACAGCAAGCAGGTCCCCATGGAGTAAAGAAGAAGCAGGTGAAATTATTTCCAGTCCAGAGCCAGGTTGAGACACATGGCTCTCAAGATAAAAAGTTTTAATGCTCTTTATTGTATAAAATTAAAATTTAAAAGGCAACACTAACTCTGATTAGTGCGCAATTACTCGTAAATGTATTTTCACATCCTAATACCTGAGACCTATGAATATTACCTTATTTGGGAAAGAGGCTTTTGCAAATATGATTTAAAGGCAGGGATTTTGAGGTCAAGCGATTATCTTAGATTGTCCAAATGAGCCCTGTATGCCATCACACTGTTTTTATAAGGACCAGAGACAGAGATTAGATAGACACAGAGGAGGGGAACTTGTGAAGATGGATTCAGAGACGAGAGTGATGTGGTTATGTAACTCTAGCATGCAGGCAGCCATCAGAAGCTGGAGAGTCAAAGATTGGTTTCTGCCCTAGACTGTTTTACAAGAAATATCAGTACCCATATGCTATTCATATTTCTGCAACAAATATTGTATTTATATAGAAACCTTTAAGACAGTGTGGTGATGCACACCTATAATACCAGCATTTGGGAGGTTGAGAAAAAGGATCACAGATTCAAGGCTAGTCTTAGTGACTTGGGAAGGACAAACTTAAGAAAAAAAGTGCTGGGGGTAGAGCTCAGGGGTGGATGCTCCTGAGTACAAATCCTAGTACTATTAAAAAAAATACTTAACACATTACAAGTTAATTTTTAAAGAATCTGCACCATTTTCATATAAAAGCACAAAAGTAAAATATCAATTATAGAAACATTAAGCAAATTTTTTTCCTAAAATGTGAATAAAATATATAATGTTTCTACAATTTTGATTGCAAATGACTTTATCTGCAAAAATGATAGAAAATACTTAGTATTAACTAAAGAAAAGTGTTTGGATACTCTATTTGATAACTCTTATCCTAATTTATAGAATATAAATGTAACGTTTATTAGTAAAATGCTTCTTAACTAATTTCATCAAAATATATTTATCAAGCACTCAGAGAAAGATACTAAACATACCAGCTGCATAACATAAAAACCCTAACAAGTTAATCTTACTTGTATTATGAAACAGGCATTTAAACTATAAAACAAAAAATAGCAAATATTGTGTAGATATAAAATGGGACAATTTACTGGATGTAAGGAAATTTTTATTTAAATATCAATATTCAGTTTTCTTGATGTATTTATGACATAAAATCCATATTTAAAGTAATATAGCAATATATTAAATCATTCAAAAATCACTATCTTTATTCTAGAATTATCCTTATGTAAGTGAGAAAGATTTATATATGGCACAATACAAAGGAATCCCACCAGTAGGTAAATTAGAGGAATACTGTATAATATATGACCTTTCAAAACACATAATTCCTTTCATATATCTATAATCATATTATAGGTTCGGATATTCCCACAGTAAACATATTTAACTTTATGTAGCCTAGAGTTCATAAACTTGTTTTATCTGTACACATTCTTATATAGGAGGACGTGTGGATTATTTACTTGTTTTATCTTTCTCATAAAATTATAAATTTGAGCCGGGCTTGGTGGAGCACCTAAAATTTCAGTACTTGGGAGGGAAGAACAGGAGGATAGCAGGTTCAGGCCAGCCTCAGCAACTTAGTGAGATTCTTAGCAATTTATCAATATCCAGAATCAAAATGAAAAAATAAAAAATACAGCTGGGATGTAACTCAGAATTTAACATCCCTGGGCTCAATCCCAAATGACCTGTCCCTTTTCCCCCAAACTTATAAATTTAAGATAGTAATTTGGGTAGAATTTACTTTGAATTCCACATTTCTACCAATTAAAAATATATCACTGTGAGCCGGGCGTGGTGGCGCAGGCTTATAATACCCGTGCTTGGAAGGTGGAGACAGGAGGATCACGCAGGTTCGAAGCCAGCCGTGCTGGCTTAAGAGACCCTGTTTCCAAATAAAAAAGTATAAGAAAAAATAGGTCTGGGAGTATAGCCCGGAAGTAGAAGGGTTTCCAGGAACCCCAGTACCACCAAAAAATATATCACTGGGAATATTGACTATGGAGTCATTTAGTATTCATGATTTCCCATAATTTATTTTATAGTTAAGTTGTATTTACTTTTGCAAGTGTAATTTTCTTTGGAAATATATTGTCCAGTATCTGAAGTTAATACTATTGGCCCTTTTACCCTTTCTATCATTCATTAGTTAGTAGTGTTCAAAGAAATAGAACCATAAGTATATGGAGAGAGAGAGAGAGAGAGAGAGAGAGAGAGAGAGAGAGAGAGAGAGAGAGAGATATTAAGGAACTGATTCACGTGTTTAGGGAGGCTGTCAAGTCCAAATATCCCAGTTTAATCTTGAATTTTGATTGAAATATCAATATTCCGTTGGAACCAGGAACAGCCTGTTCCAAAGTTGCCAGGCAGAAGAATTTTCTCTTAACCAGATAAGGTTCAACCTTTCCTTCCGTTTATTTGGGTGAGCCCCACTCACAATATGGACAACCATCTTCTTTCATCTGTTGTTTAAATTACATTCTTACTGAAAATATTCACAGCAATACTCCAAATACTGTTTACCAACTCTCTTGGCCTAGGTAAGTTGACACATAAAGATAACTATCACATATGATACATTAGTCAGGATTGTTCAGAGAAACAGAACCACATCTGATTTAATATCTAAAAATGATCATTTCACAGTTAGGAGATATCAGTCCTGTTCAGGACACTGACAGACTGAACTGCAGCAAAGATGGGTGGGGTGGAGACTTGAAGCCATTCTCAAAAATCTGTGATGTAGAATAGTGATTTTCATTATGATGTTTAAAAAGTTATTTGTTGAAGTTAATTTGGGGAAACAGAATATAAAATATATTAGTTTAAGTATTTAAAATACTTGAAGCCACAACAACTAATATTAACATTTCAAATAATCTCTATTTAACATATATTTTTTGAAAACTAAAATATATTCTTGTAAATATAAACAAATTTCTTAAACTTTATTATACACCTTTATCACAATATTACATTCATAATAAACTATAAAAATAATGCATATGGTAGAAGGCATGATGTACTGTGCACTTATTAAGCTATGATCTTTTTTGAGAAGGGGATACTAGAGATTGAACCTAGCAGCATTCTACTTCTGAGAAACACCCCTAGCCCTATTTTATTTTATTTTTATTTTGAAACAAAATCTTACTAATTTTTGGTCCTCATAAAATTTCTGAGGCTGGCCTTGAACTTGGGATATTCCTGTGTTAGCCTTTCAAGTAAAGGGATTATTACGCCCAGCTTAAGCTATTATCTTTTACCCCTACCTCTACTCTTCTACATTCTTTGCAAAGCCATGGCTGACATTATGCATAGTAAAAACTAAAAATTTAGTAAACTGGATTCCTAGTAGATTAGCCAATAAGGAACATTGGAGGGAAAAGAGAAGGCAGTTGATTTGGGGAGGGTTTTGCTCATTCTAATTTTCCTCCTATAAGTGACACCCAAGCAATAACACCTCAGTCTGCAGTAACAAATACCTTCAGCAGCAGTTTCCAGTTTCTAAAACATTTCCACACTCCCAGAATTGGTTTAATTATTCTTCTTTCATACCAACACACGCCAGATAATGTCCTCTGGTGAGAAGCTCCACCACTCTTCACCATCCAACTTCTTGTGATACTGTGAAGCCAGCCTAGCTTGTCACTGCTCCTCACTGAGGTGGTCTGGTTCCTAGCATATGGGGCTCTTCCTCCAAATATCCATATTCTGATTATATCAGCATCTTGTAGAAGAGAATAGGTTTACTTTTTGAAGCCCTAGTATGTATTCTTATTACTAACAGTTGTAAAAGTAACAGAGTAACAGAGCAGTAGATTCCATATCAGTATAGATTAGGAGGTTCCAATAAACAGAGAAATCAAAATATTCAATGGGCTAGAAAGAATTTCCTACTTGTTGATTTAATGGAAAAGAAACTGTAATGCCTCTAAGTTAAATTAGCCCTGAGAGGATCTCAAATTCCTGGTGGAAGACTTGGATAGATAATATATTAAGATCCTTTCCATTTGGATGGGCTTATAGTGTGAACTACAGTAAAATATAGCTGCAACTAATCAAATTGGGTAAATGCTAGCTAACAAGTACTATATCCAATTGATTGGTTATAATATTTCTAGTATTTTTAACAATACTATCTTGTTAAACTTTAACATTGCCATGTTACAGATGTAGAACGTCATCACGACTCGCAAAAGATAACTAATTGGTCAGAGTCACTAGAGTTTTCAAGTTGTTAAGGCAGAATTTGAACTTTGGTGGGTTCCATTTCAGGAGACTGAGTGAGTTTGAGACATGTGACTCTGGAATATTATTTTGTGTCTCCCATTGCCAAATTTCAACTAATCATTATTTTATTTCATCTTTAGTCTTCTAATTTTTATTTTTGTACAAAATAAGGGAGGAAGAAAGGAGAGGAGAAGTGCTAAATTAAATGTGTTGATAACATAATAGTGGTCACCTGCTCGTGAAACTCATGACGCTGATTCAAACTCTGCCTTTCCGACATGTTGCTATCTGTCAGGAATGTTTTCTTTAGCTAGAGGCAAACTCTGGCCACTCAACTGAGAAGACTTCCTGGGATCCTTTCCAGAGAACACTAGAGGTTGAAGCTACTGAATGTCTGTGCTACATGGATCATTATTGAAGGTTAATGCACTGTTTTACCTTTTGTTGTTGTTAATTTTGTCTAAATTTCTTTGTGTAAAAGAATTTTATTCATAGAGTCTATCGAGCTATGTAATAGTGAGTCTAGATTTTTGTTTTTACCAAGTCCTTTGTCTCATAAAGTCAAGGGCTACAGAATAAAAGGCAAAATATGGAAGTTTATCTTATTTATTTATTTACTATGATACAGGGGAGTTCTACCACTAAGTGATACTCCCAACCTGTTTTTGTGTGTGTGTGTGTGTGTGTGTGTGTGTTTGTGGGTATTTGTGTGTGTGTGTGGTTTTTCTTTTTTACTTTTTTGTTTTGAAATGGGGTCTCATAAGTTGCTGGGAGTCTGTGTTAGTTGCTTTGGCTAGTCTAGAACCTGCAATCCTCCTGTCTCAGCTTCCCAAGTACTGGGATACAGGTCTTTTCCACCATGCCTGTCCCAGAAGTTTATTTTAGGCCAATGAAAAATAAGGAATAGAGAGACAAAAGGCTTCTTCCAATTTGTTCCCTTGTGATTGGTCAGATTTGGATCCTGGAATCTAATGTTCATGCTGCAATTTCTCTCCTAATTTGAATATTTCTTAGAATCACTTCATGATTGGCCAATTTTCTCTCTCTTCTGTCTTCCTTCTTTTGATATTTTCCCTACTACTCTTGGGATTTGTTTACACCAATTGCCCTTCAAAGGGGCTGAAGGTTAATGTCCCTGCCTGGTCATTGCTGTATACTTTTTTTTTTAATCTAAGGATGGAACCCAGGGGCATTTTACCTCCAAAAGACACCCCCAGCCCTATTTTTTATTCTTTATTTATATTATTAACCTTTAATGTTTCTGTTCTTTTTAAAGATGGTTTCTTTTAATCCTCCTGTTCTTAGGTCATCTACCCTCAACTGCCTACACATTTCTAACTCCTGAAATAATGTGATGTATGTGTTCAGGGGCAAGGTTATAGAGTTTTTCTAAGCCTTGTTCCCAGAAAGGAAAGTTTTATGAAGGGAAGCACAACAAGAGTTTTGTGCATGTATGTTTTTATCACTCTGGACCTCATTATAATATATAATTACAATGTACCAATTTTAAAGTTATATACTTGGGCAACATTATTAAATTTTTTTCTAAATATGTCATCCAGTAACACTATTCAAAAGTCATATGGTTAAAAAATGTCCATTAAAGTCAGGTGTGGTGGCACAAGCCTGTATTCCCAGTGCTCAGGAGGCTGAGACAGGAGAATAGCAGGTTCAAGGGCAGCCTCTAAAAGTAGTGAGACTTTCATTAACTTAGCAAGGCCCTGTTTCAAAATAAAGATAAAATAGAGTTGGAGTATATCTTAGAGGTATAATACCCCTGGGTTAAATCCCGAATGCCACACACATATACAGACACACACAAAAATAAGTCCATTGGATTTAGCAGAAAGATCACTAATGACCATTTTGAGATCAGTAAACAATGAAGTTATGTGGCTTATAGCAGGTTGCAGTGTTCAGTATTATACTGAATGTACATAAGAGACAGGAGGAACTGATAGCAATCATGAACTTTTAATACAGAAGATGGAAGGGAAGATGAGTTAGAATTATTGTTGTTCAAAATGGTTTCCTCTAGTAAAGAAGAATAAACTGAGGCATAGGCTATTTAAATGTTTAAAGAGGCAATAAAAAGAAGCTAACTAGGAGAGGGAACAACCTGGTTACTAAGCTCTCTGAAGAGTCTTCTAGGAGGGAAATGACATGGGTAAAGAAATGAACAGACCCTATTTGATGCAGGATGAGAAACACTAATGTCTTCTGTATTGATGGGACTGCAAACAGAGATTATGGAGACAAATAGAAGTATGCAGAAAGGGATGGAGTTATCTCCAGTCTGAGCTTCTTTTTAAAAGCAATTGGCAGCACAGTACTGTGGTTAAGAGCACATGGTCTGGAGATGGTTTCTGGATTTAAATCCTAGCACACCTTCCTACTAATTGTATACTTTGGGGCAAGTTATTAAAGATGCTGTGTCTGGTTTCCTGGAGGATAATAATCATATGCTTTACTCCTTTGGATTGTCTAAGGAATTGATTAGTTAATATATATAATTTTATCTAACAGGGCTGAGCAAAATAAACTCTATTTGTGTAGCTCATTATCAGTATGGAAGAGACTTCTGTTTCTGCTACAAATGACAGAGCTGCTGGGTTCAGAGTTTTTAATAATAGGAAAAGCAATCTGAGGGGAATAGTGAAGAGCACAAAATGGAAAGAGCTAATACAACACAAAAAGAGTGTTAAACTGGGCATGGTGGCACATGCCTGTAATCCTAGTAATTGAGAGGCTGAGACAGGAGGTTTGCAGGTTGGAGACCACCCTCAGCAACATAGCAAGACTCAGCAGCCTAGTGCAACCCAGTTTAAAATAGTAAAATAAAATAAGGCTGGGAGTATATATAATAGCTCAGAGGTAAAATGCCCCTGGGTTCAACCTTTAATACCACCACAAAAAAACTGTTGGAGATTATGAATATATATTGCAGCCATCTTCCAGTTCTCATCCTTACCGGCTCCAACCTTTAGCCTGGTACTGACAGACAAGAAGAAGGGAGACAGTTGGGTTGACTCATCTAGAATCCATGAGGGAAGACAAAGAGTTGATAAAAATGAGAACACCCATAACCAAGAGGCAGGAATGATAAACCTTGAAGTCTTGATAAATCTTGAAGCAGGTTATGCTAAGAAGTGAAGGGTGTTCCATAGAGAATAGTGGGGTGCTATCTAGAAAAGGTGCAATGTTGATGTGACGTCATTTTTTGTTCGTTTGTTTTTGGGTTTTTTTTTTTTTTGGTTTTTTTTAGCAAGAGGGATAGGATAGAGGGAATTACAGCAACCTGACATTCATAATTCTAAGACACTCTGTGGACAACACAGGTCTTTGCCTTCCAGGCTTTGGGACAAAGGGAAAGGGTGTGGCTCAAGCAGAGATAATAACAAGATTGTGATGGAACTGGGCGGGGCGGGGCTTGAAGCCCAGGAGCCAGCCCAAGTGGAACCTCATCTCTCCATAGGCGCCGGAGCGCCCCGGGGCTCCGAAGCATGTGCCTGCGCTTTAGGGACAGCGAGGCTGTCCAAGTCTCCTCTGTGAGTCTTCCCAGGGCCCTCAACACCTCAGGCTGCCCTGCCCTGAGCTGAAGCTCTAGCCCAAGTCCACCCAAGCTTCCAGCCCTGTCGGGGGTGGACTGATTGGAGCTGGACGTTAGGAAATCTTGGGTGGGGTACACTGGAGATCCTGAGCTCCAGGTCCTACTTCGTATGAGGAAGCACACCACCCAGGTGCTGCCAGGGGCCCAACGTGGTCAATGTACTGTTGGCTGGCCCACTGGCCTGCCCTAAGGAGCTGGTGGGAATTACAGAAATGGGGACAGAATAAAGTATCATGTTGAGATGCAGAGAAGATTACTTTTGGAACTTCAGGTTAAAAAACTGAATCCAAATTGGTATTTAAGGGACAATTCAGAAACTAGGGCAGGGTGGGAACGCAGGAACTAACAGCTAGCTCCAGGTACAGCACCGCCTCACTGCCCAGCTCCTCCAGGTTTTAGAAGCCAGATTAAAGACAAGACCCCTTGGGAAAAGGAGGATAGCACTCCTGCACACATACTAGAAGAAATGTAAATTTATTTCAAAAAAGAATCTGCATCATTTTCCTCTAGAATAAATCTCATCCCTCTACCTATCCTCTGCAACATCCATAGCTGGTCCTTTTTTCTTGCAATACCTCTGACCTCCATGCTCAGATTTCTGCCTTAGATTGTTCTTATTGTTGTCCTGCCTCTTGCAGTTGAGATAATATTAATACAGGACATAACCCAAACACAGTGGCTCAGGCTTCCTGTTATAATGTCGGATTCCTTGGCTTTCTCACGACTTTTATGTGTTTACATCTGTAATTTTACATTATGTAGGAAGGACCAAGACTGCAACACCCTTCAGTGGTCACTGAAAGGCAGGTAATGTTTATAGGAACTAACTCTATATGTTGCAATATTGTATATTTAACTTATTTATGTGTGGTGATCCTTAAAATTATAGGATTAATTAGACACTTGGGCAATATCTTTTGGGGGACTCTGTAGTCTTCTGACTATAATTGGAATGTATCTTAACTAGGGTAAAATACTGACTTGCATTGTCATTTTTTTAATTTATTTTTATTGGTGCATTGTAATCATACATCACATTGGAATTTAAGACTTGAGAGGATATACAAGCACACAACATCCAATTAGCCCTCATCCAGCCCCCATCCCATTCCCTCCCCCTCCCTCGATCCCATGCTTGTTTGGTGATTAACTTTGATACATGTGTTTATGTACCTCCTCTTTTTAAAGAGGCTCCATCCTCCCCTATTCCATACCCTCTGATTGGTCACCTTAATTGCTTCACTATAGGACCCTTTCTATAGCTCAACCACTTCCTGTTGCCCATTTCCTCCTAGTTATTGCTGATTAGGGGAAACATCTGCTTTTAATTTTCTGCGATATTTCTCTGTGCATGCCGCATTGCAAATACCTATCCCACTCTTGACGGCCCCAGTTGTAGCCTGGCTACCCAGTGGACTGGTCCAAACCTCGCTGGCTCAAGCAGCGGCCTTGCCTCATGGGAGGCCCCAGTTCTGGCCTCGCTGGCCCCGACACCGGCCTAACCCCTCAGCTGGCTCCGATCCCGGCTGTGAGGCAAGGCCGGTGCTGGGGCCTCCGAGGCCGGGATCAGAGCCTGCTGAGGGGTTAGGCCGGTGCCGGGGCTACTGGCCGGCATCGGAGCCTTCCGTGAGGCAAGGCTGCTACTGAGGCCTCCGAGGCCGGGATCGGAGCCTGACGAGGGGTTAGGCTGATGCCGGGGCCATCAGCTAACATCGGAGCCTGCCGTGAGGAAGGCATTGTCATTTTTAATATAACATTATGAGTATACATACATATAGATATGACATATCTATTTCACAAAATAGAATAAAACAATATACCTCCAACTTGAGACTAAAATGTTTTAAGTATCTTTGAATATATCTAGGGACAGCCTCTCTAGTTTATCAACAGGCATCTCTCTTAGAGCTAACCACTACCATTAATTTTATTTTGTTTGTATTTATATGTGTATTTTGTGGTATTGGGTATTAAACCCAGGGGAGTTTTATCTCTGAGCTGTACTCCCAACCCTTTTATTACTGATTTTCTATTTTGAAACAGGACCTCACTAAGTTCCTGAGAACCTCCCTAAATTGTTAAGGCTGGCCTCAAACCTGTGATTCTCCCACCTCAGCCTCCCAAGTATGAGGATTGCATGTGTGTGCCACCATGACCAGCTTAAATTTTATTTATATATTTACTTACTTACTTAACTTACTTAGAGCACTGGGGATTTTTTTTTTTTTTTTTTTTTTTTTTTTTTTTTGCGGGTCTGGGGATGGAACCCAGGGGCATTCGACCTCCGAGCTACACCTCCCTGCCCTATTTTTTAGTCTTTATTTTGAAACCAGGTCTCACTGAGTTGCAGAGGGCCTCACTAAGTAGCTGAGGCTGTCTGTGAACCACAATCCTCCAGGTCTCAGCCTCCCGATTGCTGGGATTACAAGCGTGTGCCACCACGCCTGGCAAACCCAGGGCATTCTATCTCTGGACATTACACCTCTATCTATTTTTATTTTTATTTTGAAACAGGGTCTTATTAGGTTGTTGAGACATTCCCCTAAGTTTTTGAGGTTGGCTTCAAACCTGTACTCATTCCTGTCTCAGTTTCCCAAGCACTAGGATTACAGGTGTACATCACCACATCCAGCTTTAATTTTTATTTCTATCAGTCTCATTCTTTTAATGGTTTGCCACACGTGTGCCACTTTGTTCATTTTTTCTTGGCTTTAAATTTTGCAAACACAAGATTATAAAATGTTAAACCGTATGGCTGTCTTTATTCTCAACACTGTTTCCTGAGATTATAGATATTGCTGTGCATAGCCATAGTTTCTTCCACTGCTGCTTATTATTTCATTGAGGAAATCATTGCAGTCCCTTAATTCTTTCTATTGTATATGGACTTGGGGTTTTTTCTACACTTTCCTCTAATAAACAGTACAACTGTTAACTACTATAATAAACAGTAATACTGTTTGTTATAGAAAATTAATATAATAATTATACTTTATAATTATTACATTAATTATATTTTATAACTATTACATTATAAAACACCAACAAACAACAACAAAACACCAACAAACAAGTGGGATGGCACTTATTATATTATAAATAATTATTTATTATTACATTACAAAATTATTACATTAAAATACATTATTACATTATAAAATTATATTTTATAATTATTACATTAATTATATATTATACTGTATATTAATTATATTAACTAGCATAGTCTTTGAATACAAAAGTTATCATTTTCCATATTCTCTCTTCTCCAACACTGTGATTTTTTCATTATTTTCAAAGCATTCCAGTTTATTGTCCTTAGTCTCTGCTATTTACAGATATCATACAATGGTAGCATATAAAGCTGTGTGTGAAATGTAACATTTAAGAACTATGAAGAATGGGAAGTATTCTTCATACTTTAGGAAGTATGAAGTACGGATTTTCTTGATTTTATGAAGTAAATCTCTGTGATATTTTAATGAACGTTACATTGAAAATAAAATTAAGTAAATATATCTGTGAATGTAGATTTATAGAAATGTGAACAGTAGTGAGATGGGAGTCCATAGTCTCCTTCGAAAACTCTGCTGATGCTCCAATGTGTTTCTCTTCACTTATGAACCACACGTTTGAAAGAAAGAGTGATTTCTACTTCTGTTAGCTATATAAACCACTCGTTCTATTTCCCCACACCCTCACCAGCATTTGTGACTTGACTTCTTTATGCTTGCCACTCTGATTGGGGTTAGGTGGAATCTCAGTGTAGTGTTGATTTGCAGCTCTCTGGTGGCTAATGGTATTGAACATTTTTTCATGAATCTATTGGCCATTTGTATCTCTTCTTTTGTGAAGTGTCTATTCAATTCAGTTGCCCATTTCTTGACTGGGTTGTTTGTTTTGCTAGTGTAGAGTCTTTTGAGCTCTTTGTATATTCTGGATATTAGCCCGCTATCAGAGTGGTAGCTGGTCAAGATTTTCTCCCTTTCTGTAGGCTTCCTCTTTAGGTTTGTGCTGGTTTCCTTCGATGAGCAGAAACTTTTTAGTTTGATGCCATCCCACTTGTTTATTGGTGGGATTGCAAACTAGTTCAACCAAGCACAGAAAAAGAAGGGTCATATGTTTTCTTTAATATGCACAAGCCAGGGACTATTACGGATACCAGAGGGACTCCAGATAATGGAGGGGAAGCCTCAGCATAGCCAGAAAGGAGGAGTAGGAGAGGAAAAAGGCTGAGGCTGATTAATGGAGGAGCTACATTCAAATATGTGTATACATGTGAATATAACATAGCTAACCTGAACACTCAGTATTAAGAGGGAGGGAAAAGTGGGAAGCAGGGAAGAGAAGAGCACCAAGTATTGAATGAATATATTCCATTGTCAATGGGACCCACATTATGATGTGAGACTATAGTGCATCAATAAAATGAAATTTAAAAAATAAATAAATTACATGTTCAGATTATTCTTCTCATTTTTAATGGAAAAGACCAAAAATATGATTGGTAGGTTACATTTATATGTCATAAAAGTGTGATTTTTTTTTCTTTACATTTTACTAAAGTCTGCAGATAAACGTATCCGGAATATGCAAAACCTAAAGAAAGAGAAGAAGAAATTAAGTAAACGGTTTGCAAGGCCTTCTCCTATTCCAGAACCAGGACTTCTGGTAAGCAGAGAGCTGTTGATAAATTTAACAGATCCTTAGGTACTGCCGATGTTCTCTTTCTCTTTTTTTTTTTTTTTTTTTTTGGTGGTACTGAGGTTCCTGGAAACCCTTCTACCTCCGGGCTACACTCCCAGACCTATTTTTTAAATATCTTTTTATTTGGAAACAGGATCTCCTAAACCAGCAAGGCTGACTTCTTCGAACCTGTGCGATCCTCCTGTCTCTGCCTCCCAAGAGCGGGGATTACAAGTGTGCGCCACCGCGCCCGGCTGCTGTTCTCCTTTTATTTATTTATTTTTTTAAATTTTTTATGGGTGCATTATATTCATACATCATATTGAGGTAAAAAAAAACTTGTGTGTACATACATGTACACATCACTGATTCAACCCCTACCCAATTCCCACCCCATTCCCTCTCCATCCCTCCTTCCCTTGCTTGGCTTAGTGGTTGACTTCGATATGTTTAAGTACATTGTGTGTTTTAGAAATTTTCCTCTTTCCCCCTCCTTTCTCCTCCTTTAGGTTGTCTTGCTTGCTCCTCTATAGGATTTCCTTTTTCATCTAGAGTTCCTCCTATGACCCATTTCCTTTTAATTCATGCAACATTCACTCTAAATTATACTTTTTCTATTTCATTTGAGTAATTTTGATCTGGAAAGGTACTTAATAAATACTCCTATAATCAAGTTCTAATTATTTGTATATCCTTTTTTTTTTTTTGGAGGTAATGGGACTTAATGATTTTTTTATTGCTGTGTTAGAAATGGAACCCAGGGGCATTCTACCTCTGAGCTACATCCCCAGCCCTATTTTGTATTCTTTATTTTGAAAAAAGGTCTCACTAAGTTTCAGAAGGCCTCACTAAGTAGCTGAGGCTGTCCGCAAACCGCGATCCTCCAGTCTCAGCCTCCCAAATGCTGGGATTACAAGCATGCGCCACCACAACCAGCTTAAATTATATTTCTTATAGTACGACAGCCCTTCTGTTTGAAAGTCTTCAGATATTAGAGGGTGTTTATTACTTTTCTTTGGGTTAAAAACCCAGTTTTCTCAACTATTCATCCTTCATCCTACTAGTGAGCTTTATTCAGGAATTTTCTGGGATCATGCTTATACTTGGGATAGAACTATTCAGTCATTTGATCAGGTTCACTGAAGTATAACTGATAAATAATAAGCTACATGGTCTATACTATTTTATGTCTTGACCTGTGTAAATTAAGAAACCACAAAGAAGATAGCTAGCATAACCGTCACCCTCAAAAATGCTCTAGGCCGGGCACGGTGGCACATGCTTGTAATCCTGGTGGTTGGAGGCAGAGACAGCAGGATGGCGCAGGTTCGAAGCCAGCCGCGCTGGCCTAAGAGACCCTGTTTCCAAATAAAAATATAAAAATAGGTCTGGGAGGGTAGCCCGGAGGTAGAAGGGTTTCCAGGAACCCCAGTACTACCACCCCCCCCAAAAAATGCTCTGTGTCCTCTTTTATAAGTTTATAGACTTTCTAGAGCAGTTTTAGGTGTACAGAAAACCTGAACAGAGAGTTTCCATATACTTCCTCTCTTCCTCCCACAAGTTTTCCTACTATTGAAGTCTTGTTTTGCTGTTATAGGTTTGTTACAAGTGACGAACTATCATTGCCATTAACTAAAGCCCATAGTTTACATTAGGGTCCACTCTATATTGTTCTATTCTGTGTGTTTTGACAAATGCATGTGATGTCTCTCACCCACCATTGTGGTGTCACACACACTAGTTTCACTGCCCTGGGAATCTTCTCTAAAACCACCTATTCATTCAGATCCTCTTTCCTCTCCCTCAAACCCCTGGCAACCACTGATTGCTTTACTTTCTCTATAGTTTTGTATTTTTCCAAATACTCATAGAGTAGAAACCATACAATATGGAGCCTTTCCTGATTGGCTCCTTTCATGTAAAAATGTGCATTTAGTGTTTTTCATGTCCTTCTTGGCTTGATGACCCAGTTATTTTAGCATGAAAAAATCATTTTGTTTTATGGACATACCATTTCACTTATCCACGTAGGCACTTAGGGATCTTTAGGTTGCTTTTAGTTTTCGATAATCCTCAATGAAATTGCTACAAATATTTATGTTCAGGTTTTTGATTGGTTGTGAGTTTTCAAATCATTTAGATATACACATAGGATTAATTTTGCTGGATCACATTGTAGAACTATATTTAGATTTGTAAGAAAATAATGAAATATATTACAAAGAAAGTGTATCATTTTTGCCTTATTTCCAGCAATACATTTGAGTTTCATTTGCTCCTATTATCATCATTTGATGTCATCAGTATTTTGTATTTTAGCCATTCTCATTAGTATATAGTGGTATATATCATTGTTTTAATTTTCAGTTCCCTGATAGCATGTGATACTGATCACCTTTTTTATATACTTATCGTCTATGTGTATAAGTTCTTTGGTGAGGTACATATTCACATGTATTGTGATTTCTTTTTTCTTTTTCTTTTTTTTTTTTTTTTTGGTGTTTGAGTATATTGTGTATGGTACTGAAAATTATAGCCAGAGCTATATGTCCAGCCCTATTGGCCTCACTAAGTTGGTGAGGCTAGCTGGAAACCTTCTATCCTCCTGTCTCAACCTCCCAAGTACTGGGATTACAAGCATGCACACCACCATGCCCAGCTAGTACCAAAATTTTTTAAACTAACATAAGTGATTACTCCAGATATCTCTATCAACATTGGTCTCGAAGCGGTAATGATCATAATTTTATGTTCATTTTTTATTTGTACCAGAAGTGAAACCACACAGAATAGAAAATTTTACTGTACTTATTCTTTTACCTTTCTTTCTCTTATACCTTTTGCAAATCATTTGCTTATAAGCACTATCAATAGTCAACTTAAATGAATGAAGAAGAAATTAAGGCCTATTTTCGTATAAATAACAAAAAAGACCTGTGCCCAGTAGAACACAGGATGGATGTTATGCCTAGAATTTCCAGGTATAAAAAGAAGTTTGAAAAAAGGTTCTTAAATGTACATAAGGTACATTTACAAACATATCAATGTCAATCACTAAGCCAAACATGAGAAGGAGAGAGTGGGGAGGGAATGGGGTGGGAATTGGGGAAGGGCTAAATGAGTGATGTGTACATATATGCCTCTACCAACTTGTACTCCATTAAGATGTATGACTACAATGCACCAATAAAATAATTTTTTAAATACCAAAAAAGAAAGAAAAATAATATTTGGTATATTTCCAAGAAGGAAACATCTCATTAAAAACAAAAAAATTCTAAAAAACTGTGTCTGTTTGTCTACACATAAAAATGTTTTCTAAGTACATATATTTGTGGCTATTAAAATTGTGCTGAAATATTATTTTTAAGATTAAAGGCCTTTAAAACTTGATTTACATAATCTTTTCACTTTTATTTAATGATTTATCCATGTTGCTCCTTTCATTTTAAATAATTTCAAGACTTAAATACTTCTAACAGATGTCTAGAATATGCTTTCATGGTCAATCACAAAACATGACACTTTGAAAAGAAAATTTCTATTTTTAGCCATTTTACAACCATTATGTTCACAATTTAATTTGATCTTTTCCTGAACAGATATATTGGGTTTTAGAAATTCTCCTAGTTGGAAGTGGTTGTCAGTCTCACAGAGAACTGTTTTATCTATAGCCATCCTCAGAGATGACATATTTGATAATATTTTTCATAGGTGGCTTCTATATGAATATGACGTGACTTTAAATAGATTTTACAACTATTGAAAATTGTTATATACAATACTCTGCATAAAAAGTTTTTGACTCCTGATAATTTTCCACATATTTTATATTAGCTTTTCTTATATAATTTTAATATAATTTTTATTTTTGTATTTTGTTTTATTTTTAGTGGACATCTTGATAAACCTGAAGTTTATTTGGAAGATACAATGCTCCAGACCAAATTATGTGGATTTTTAACATCAGTTGGTATAAATGATTTGACTTCATTTGAAAAATAACAGGTGGTACTCTGCCATTTCATCAGAATAAACACAATGCATGGATTTAACATCCAACTACAGGCTCTCAGATTTTATTAATAATATAACTCCCTACAACTTTTCTTCCTGTCATAACTTTGAGATTTGCTGCTTTTCAATAAGTAATACTATGTATAGGCTTTAGGAAATAATATGCTCATTTTCAAACTTTTGTAATTGAGACTTATGACTTATTTAGACACCAGGAATGATGCTGTAATAATAGAAAAAACATTTAAAATGACTATACATATACATATATACATACATACATACATACATACATACATACATACATACATTTTTTGGTGGTACTAGGGTTTCTGGAAATGCTTCTACCTCCGGGCTACACTCCCAGACATATTTTATATATTTTTTTATTTGGAAACTGGGTCTCTTAAGGCAGAGAGGCTGGCTTCAAACCAGCGCGATCCTCCTGTCTCTGCCTACCAAGCGCGGGGATTGCAAGCGTGCGCCACCACGCCCAGAGTTAAAATGACTCATATTTTTAACAAATGCTTAGCTGGGTGTGGTGGTGCATGCCTGTAATACAAGTGGGTGGGAGGCTGAGACAGGAGGATTGTAGGTTTGAGACCAGTATCTGCAACTTACCAAGACTCTCAGCAACCCTGTGAGACCCTGTTAAAAAAAAAAAAAAATAGACAAAGAAGGAGAAAGCATACATAGAAAAGAAAATACGGTGACCTGACTGAGAGGGAGGGGCAGAGGAAGAGGGAAATTCCGGAATGTAAGTATATGATGTACATTCACAAACAAATCAAAGTCAATAAATAAGCCAAACATGAGAAGGAAGGAGGGGAGGGAATCGAATCAATGAATGATATGTGCATGTATGCCTCTAACATCTTGTACCCTACTAAGATATAGGACTATATTGCACCAATAAAAAACAAAAAAGAGCCTGGCATGGTGGCACATGCTTGTAATCCCCGCACTTGGGAGGCGGAGACAGGAGGATGGCTCAGGTTCAAAGCCAGCCTCGCTGGCTTAAGATACCCTGTTTCCAAATAATATATATATATATATGTATATACAAATAACATATATAAAATAGGTCTGGGAGTGTAGCCCGGAGGTAGATGGTTTCCAGGAATCCCAGTACCACCACCACCACCCCCAAAAAAGAAAAAAGGGGGCTAGGAGTATAGCCCAGAGGTAAATGCCCCTGAATTCAAGCCCTCAAAACACATTTACATCTTACATGCAAACACACAACACACACACACACACACACACACACACACACACACAAAGTTGAAACTTTTAAAATAATACTGGAAATAATTGTAATATAACTAAAGCCTATCTTAATGTGGAAACTGCAAGTAAGGCATGATTTAATTAAAGCTTCTATTTAAGGTAAAAGTTAAATACTGAACTATAATTTTAATTTTATGTGTAAATAAACAATTATGTTTTCCTTTCTAAAATTCTTTTTTAACTATGCAGTAGTTTTTTTTTTAAATGCAATGGCCAACACATATATGAAAAATATTCATCATCTTTAGCAATCAGGGAATTGCAAATCAAAACTACAGTGAGATTACATCTTACTCCAGTTAGAATAGTAATCTTCAAGAATACAATTAATAATAAATACTGGTGAGGATGTGGATAAATAGAAACCCTATTACACTGTTGGTGGGGCTGCAAACTAGTATAGGCACTTTGGAAATAATTATGGGAATTTTTCAGAAGATTGGTAATGGAGCCACCATTTGACTCAGAGATATTACTGTTGGGCATCTTCCCAAAGGAAATAATATCAAAATATTATAATAATACTTGCATATTCATATTCATAGCAACACAATTTATAATAGCCAAACTATGGAATCAATCTAGATATCCATCAACCAATATGGATCACAAAACTTTCCTATATATACACAATGGCTTTACTCAGCCATAAAGACGAAGAGTTTTACTATTTTCAGGAAAATAGATGAAATTCAAGAATATCATACTGAGTACACCCAGTCTCAAAGAACAAGTAGATATATGTTCTTTCCTATAGGTGGAAGTTAGATATTCAGGAATAAGGGCAACATCAGATAGATGAGCAGAGACTCCAGGGGAACACTGAGTAGGGTTAGGGAAGGAAGAAGAAGTCAGAAAGAATGCATAGTACAAATAATGCCTTGAATGTTTTCAAAATTACCAATTTCAACTTCAAAGGCTTGAAAGATGAGGGTGAGGGAGGGGAAGACCTGATGGGCAGGGCAACAAGAGTTGTGTGAATGTAGTTTTCTAATACTCTGTTGACAGAAGACAAACTACCTGATAGAGACAAAGGGCTTTGCCCCTGGCACAGCAGGGAGCATCAGGTGCAGAGATTTGCATTTGGTTCCTTTGACTTCCCCAGTCCCCTGAGGGTGATGTAGGTGTGCCCAGGTGCATAGGTTTGTGTCATGGCTAAGGAAGCTGCCCAACTTTTGGTCTGGAGAGAGAAAAAGACATAATTTTAATTTTCCTGGATCTTGAATAAATTGACACTAGAGGGAGATTCTCCCAACTTCTCTAGTGTACAAACATGGTCGAAAAAGATACTCCAGAGCAAAAACTATAAAGCCTTTTGGTCAAAATGTATATAGAAATAAGGAGACATGGATAATTTTCTCCCAACAAGTAGAGATTATCAGATTAAGTTTTAAAAAAAGAATTCAAAACAAGAGCCAGCTATAAACTGTCTATTAGACATAAACATTGCTCATTTGTTGTTAAAAAAAACACTGAAATTTTTAAAAATAGAGTTATATATTTTATACAAACACAAATCTTAAAACTGAATGAATGGCTATAATAATGGCATACAAATTGGTCCAGAAAGTCATATTATCACAAATATAGGTGGACATTTATAATATAAAATGGTCAGCTCACTATAAAGACATAATAATTGTTATGGTTTATACATAGAAGTTTCCACAGAAAAGCTAATGGTTAGTCCTGAAGGCATCATTTTTGGGTAATGGAGATATTCTCTATCTTCTTATGGTGATTACATGAGTAAATACATTTGTCAAAATCTCAGCCAGTCCCAGAGGAGCACACCTGTAATCCCAGTACTTGGGATGCTGAGACAGGAGAATTGCAGGTTTGTGGCCAGTCCCAGCAAATAAAGGACCAAAAATCCTTTGCAACTTAGGCCCTTTTTCAAAATAGAAAATAAAATAGGACCAAAAATTTCGCTCAGAGGTAGAACCCCTAGGATCAATCCCCAGTGACAGACACACACACACACACACACACACACACACACACACACACACATACACACACACACACACACCCTCAACTAATGTCATGACCTCTAACAACATAATATTGGTAAATGATAGAGAAGGATCTAAAGGATGCATGTATACAATTCTGCCATTTGAGTTTATGTATGTGTGTGTAATAGAATTAACAATGTCAAAATTAAGTGTACTCTGAATTATTCACAGGAACTGTTTGCCTTTGGAGAAGGAGGTTAGGAACTTGTGACATTTAGGTCTTTGATAAAGTTTGGGATTATGGAATTGAAAAGAGACTGAGACAAAAATTACAGGCTAAAGAGGCAGGGAATACAGATCAGGTGATGCAGGCCTGTAATTCCACTATCTAACAGGCTAAAAAAGGATCACACATTCAAGATAAGCCTGGAAAACTTAGCAAGACCCTACTTCAAAGTAAATAAAAAGGGCTGGGAATATAGTTCAGTGGTAGAATTCCCCCGGTTCAAGAATCAATTCTACTAAAAAAGAGTTTCAGGGGAAAAAATTACAGTCACAGGTAAACAGTCTAAGAATAGGGAGGTCAAAAGCCAGTAACAAAGAAGAAATATGTCTGAAATTTAGGCTAGCTAAGGAAAATATCAAAGCTATATTGGTCAGTAACTATACATGAAACATGGATAAATTGTGCTTTTTAGCTCAATAAATATCTATTTAAAAATAAAAACAAATAATACTTCAATACAATCTCTTTATTAAAATTGTAAGAACTTAAAATACCAAGGTTGACAATGTGAGATAAGGTCTCATATATATATATATATATATATATATATATATATATATATATTATAAAGAATTTTATTTTATATTTTTAGTTTTTTTTTTATTTTTTCCATATTTTATTTTATTTATAAATTGAACATATTGAAAATGGTGTACATTTAGATTGTGCTTTGTGTCCTCTCTCCCCCATTTCCCTTCCCCCCCAATAAAGAGTGTCTAGATTAACCATGTTATATTTATACTATTACACATATTTGTATGTAGCTCCTCCATTGAACAACCTCAGCTTTCTTTCTCTCCTATCCTTCCATTCTAGCTTTGCTGAAATTTCCTCTCCATCATCTGGAGTTCCTCTGGTATTACTAATACTCCCTAGCTTGGGCATATAGAAAACATATGTCCCTTCTCTTTCTGTGCTTGACTAATCTTACTTAACATAATGTTCTCCAGTTCCTTCCATCTTCTTGCAAATGCTATTATTTTATTCTTTTTTATAGCTGAATAGAATTCCATTGTGTATATTTCCCATAATTTTGCAATCTATTCATCTGTTGATGGAGTTCTAGGTTGGTTCCATATTTTGACTATTACAAACTGTGCTGCTATGAGCATGGGTATGCATATGTTAATGTAGTTCTCTGATTTCAACTCCTTTGGAAAGATACCCAGGAGTGGTATAGCCGGATCAAATGGTGGATCTATTCCCAATTTTCTAAGGAATCTCCACACAGATCTCCATAGTGGCTGAACTACTTTGCACTCCCACCAACAGTGTAAAAGAGTTTCTCTTTCCCCACATCCTCGCCAGCATTTGTTGTTGTTTGATTTCTATATGCTTGCCACCCTGATTGGGGTTAGATGGAATCTCAGTGTAGTTTTGATTTGCATCTGCCTGATGGCTAGTGATGTTGAACACCTTTTCATGTATCTATCGGCTATTTGTATCTCTTTATAAGAATTTGAATTGGAAACTTAGAAACTTTAAATAATGTTATCATTTGACTCATTAATTCTACCCCTAAATTTTCTCAAGGCAAATTAAAACATATTTACTTATAAAGAGTTACATGTTTCTTATAACAGCAAAAAATGGAAACAACTCATAAATTCATGAATAGGCAAATAAATAAGGGAAAATGTTGGGAAAATAAAGTATGAAAAGTTCTTTAAGAATAATTAAACATGACATAAATTCATAAACATATCAAAGTCAATCAGTAAGCCAATATGAGAAGGAAGAAGGGGGAGGAATGGGGTGGGAATTGGGAAAGGGCTAAATAAATGATATGTCCATGTATGCCTCCACCATTTTGTACCCCATTAAGATGTATGACTACAATGCACCAATACAAATTTAAAAACATAAAAGCAAAAATCCCCTTTCAATGCAGAAAAACCCACAGTGGGGGGAAAAGCCAATTTATCATTGAATAAACATTAACCCAACTGTAACTTATAATCTGCTAAAGAATTGATGATGAAAAAATAATCTCACCACTGTATGTAGCCTCACATGTACAATCCACTGCATACATTTTAACTAGTCTTATCTAAAGGAAAGAAACAACCATGAAGACAGGGAGACAGATACCACCTTTTTGTTTGTTTGTTTGTTTCTTTGTTTGTTTGTTTGCAATAGTGGGGATGGAACCCAGAGGTATCCTACCTCCGAGTTACATCCCTAGCCCTATTTTTTATTATTTTGAAACAGGGTCTCACTGTGTTCAAAGGTCCTCACTAAGTAAGCTGAGGCTGTTCTCGAACTATGATCCTTCTTATCTCAGCCTCCCAAATGCTGGGATTACAAACATGAGCCACCCCTCCCAGATGATATCACCTTTTTGGATGTTGAGTTTTTTAATAGAAAATTACTAAGCCTCCAAAGTTATTTCTGGGAAACAAACCTGAGGAAAAGTTTTATTTCGTTTTTTTTTTAAACATTGTACATATATTGAGTGAGAAAGGAATAGCACTTATAATTTCAAGTTTTCTAAGAAAAATTGTAAATAGTAGGGGATGAGTAATTTCTTTCTGCAACAGAGAAAATCCACTTTTTGTAGGCTTGTATTTGACTTATAAAAATGCTATGGAATGGAATATTTAGTATGAAGAAGAAATGAAGCACTATTTAATGCAAAGACATGGAATAATCTAAAAACTATTATTCCATATTCAAAACTTATACCACTCGTGTCAAACTATTTTACAGATTACAGAGATATTAATTTAGCGTTGCTTAGATCAGACTATGGGATAGAAACGATTGATTGTGAATGAGTGGGTACAAGAAAACATTGGGGTGATAGAATTTTTATATCTTAGATGTGTTGGTTTATTAAACCCAATTAATTAAAATCGGTATTCATTACACGTAAAATTGTCTACAAAAATTAGCCTACACACAAAAAAGAATGTGCATAAAAGTTCCAATATTTTCTTTAATGTTAAATGCCACTTCATATCCTTTTTGTCATGTTTGAAATTTTTTAAACAAGTAGGAATAACTTTAAAAATACAGAAAAAATATATAAAGTGTTGACGTGAATACACTGCCTGTGAATTTACAACTGAATCTCAGATCATACTGTTTTTCCTAAATTGCATTACATTTTATCAAGATGACGTGGTTACTGCTATGCTTACTAAAATTTGAAAAACACTTCATTAAAATTTTTCCAAATACATGAATCTTAATCATTGCCTCGGAGGAATAAGTGAAACCCACACGGCAGAAACTACCCAAAATTTCCACTAATACTGCTTTTATGAGGATGGATCAAAAACATAACGATGGGTTTTATGTTTTGCCCTCTCAACTGATTAAATAATACTGAGGTCCACTAAGAAGGCAGCGAAGGATGCTGATATCAACTTCAAATTTGGGGCTTTAGCTTTAATTTCTTGAAGGCCAGAATCCCATCTCACGAAACAGGTAGCACGACACGCCTGGGACCCGTGCTCCTTTATAAATGGTGGCGCAAGAAGAGCGGGAAAAGCTTTAAGAATCACAGCCAAGCCTTTCCATCCATTCTATCGCACTGCAAGCAGCAGGTGCTTCTGAGCATCTGCGCTCCTCCGAAGGGCGGGGAGGGGCAGAGGACTGCGCAGCCGCAGTAGGTGGGCATAAGGTCTTTCTTCAGGGGGCGGAGCCTAGCTGCAGGGGCGGTGCGGTGTCAACAAGAGAAAATGGGGGCGTTGCCTCTTGGGGGCGGAACCAGGCGGTGGCGAAGGGTGGTGATTGGGCGTTGCCGCAGGGCGGGGCAGCCCAGCGCAGAGGCTGGCACCGTGTGTGGGCGGGGCAAAGCGCGGAAGACCTGGGACCCGGGTCTGGCCGCGCAGTAGCCGCCTGGCCCAGGCGGGAGAAGTAGGGTTCCCGGGTCCGTCTCGATGGGGATGTGCTTTCCCTGTCCCGGGGAGTCGGCGCCCGCCACGCCGGACCTGGTGAGTGGGGCCCCCGCTCGCTCACCTGTTTCCCCGCAGGCCGCACCTGAGGCCCGAGCTGCGAGCTGCAGGTGCGGTTGGGCCGCGGCGCGGGCCTGGGCGCAGGGCGCCGGGGGCCTGGTGTCGAAGACGTGTAGACCAGCCTTGGCATCGTGCACGAGGACCCGGGGCTCTGCCTCCCCGTCGCCCTCTCCACTTTCCTTACAAAAAAAAAAAAAAAAAAAAACTCCCTAAAGAAGCTCTGGGGTGTTTTTACTTTTCGTTGACTTTGGCAATATTGAGAGTTTGTAGGACCGTGGTGAATACGCAGGAGGTGGTGTGTAGGATAGTTCTTGGCGGTGCGGTTGATGGAATTGGAATTCAAAAAGAAATCTTTTTTTCTCCGTGAAGTACTTAATGTCCTAGGAGATGTGTATTTTCCTGTGTCTGTACCAGCTGTTTAAAGAAGGAAAGTCGCTTATACCCCTGTACTTTATTGGATATCGTATTAATCAGCGATTGCCGTTTAGTATTCATCTCCATGTTTTTTTTTTCCTTTAAAAATGTTTTATGTAGTAAAGAGTGTATAGTTTGTAAGGTCACTGTCTAACAGAAATACTGGACGCCCGGTGAATATGAGTGTCAGATAAACAAGGAATATGGTTTTAATAGAGATTCCTCCCGTGCAGTATTTGGGATATATTTATGCAGAAATACCCTTGTTTATCTGAAATTCAAGTTTAACACGGTGATATGTAGTATAATACATTTACACTTTGTGTAGTTTTCTATTAACAGTATCTTTAGTGTGAAGAAATTGATGACAAAATTCTTAATTCCTCTCCCTTCTCGTATCTCGCTAAATATTAATTGAAGATATATTTGGGGAGCTACATTAACTCCAGAGCCATTAGATTATAGGTATTAAAATAACATGTCTGTTGGTGGGGGAAACTGAACTTGTTTTGTTGCTGCTCTTGTTTTTAAATGATGTTACTTTTGTTCGCCTGGCTGTTTATAAAAATCCACTCTGCCAGCATTTAAGAACTCCTCCCCCATCTTAACCCTCTTCCCTTGATAACCACGGGGCTCACTGCTGTATATCATTTATCAGTGAAGCTTTTTCTATTCCCCACAACCCCCCACTCGTCCTTCCATTATTTATCCACTCATTCTTTGTATACCTCCAAGACACTATATCTAACAGACATTTATTTACTTGACTATATATTTCTTTTTGTTCCTTCATTCCACCCATTTTCATCTGGGTGGAAGCTTTTATATGTTTCTTCATTGGTGTATTCCCAACACCTAAAAATATTCATGAGGCTTGATGGTGCTTAATAATTTGTCTAGTGGATGAATGCATGTCATATTTTTTTTTCTTGGTGGTACGAGTGGTGGAACCCAGAGGCTTTCTACCTCCGGGCTATACTCCCAGACCTATTTTATGTTTTAAAACAGAGTCTCACTAAGCTGCTGAGAACCTCACTAAGTAGCTGAGCCTGGCTTCAAACCTGTGCGATCCTTCTGTCTCAGCCTCCCAAGCGTGGGGATTACAAGCATGCCCTGCCATGCCCGGCTGAATGAATGTATTCTGATATGGAAAACAAGGGAATTACTAACATCACTCCTCAGGAGAATGCTATTTGTTGTCTTACATATTTAAAGATCTTATAATTTTATAAGTAGCACATGGTACAGAAAAATAATATTCAGTGTTTCTCAACATGAATAGTACTGCCACTCAGAAATGTACTTGCCTTTCCTGTCCTACACAATAAAATTAGCCCATGTCATTCTTGAACCTCTTCTGAAAACTCCAGACTATTTTGGTTTTCTTTTTAACTACCAGTACCAAACCTGTATTTTTTCTCCCTGTAGTTCTAAAACACCATCTGTTTTATTATTGCCTTGCCTGTAAGCCCTTTTCAAAAAAAGGTAAGCAAATAGATTATTAGGTAGGCCATCCTGTTATATTTATCTTAGCATGTGCTAATTTGAAGGCATATTGACAGAAAATTAACTTAAGAAAGTGAAGTATTTTATACATTTTCTAGTAAGAGTATTTTTGTTTGCTTTTTTGGGGGGAAGAGGAGGATAGGACATTGTCTTTCTATGATCCTAAACTCCTGTGTTCCAAGGATCTTCCTTCCTCATCTTCCTGAGTAGCAGGGACTACAGGCATGTACCATCAGGTCTACTTTTGTGTGTGTGTGTAGTACTGGGGTTCCTGGAAACCCTTCTACCTCCAGGCTACACTCCCAGACACCTGTTTTTTTATATTTTTATTTGGAAACAGGGTCTCTTAAGCCAGCAAGGCTGGCTTTGAACCTGCTTGATCCTCCTGTCTCCGCCTCCCAAGCGTGGGGATTACAAGCATGTGCCACCATGCCCAACTTTAGGCCTACTTTTAATAGTGACATTCTTTGTGGGACATTTGGAGCCAGTAGTAAATCTTTTTGTAAACTGTTATAATACCTAGAGAATATGGGTGTATAATTTATATGTAAAAATGTTTGGTTTTTAAAATATTTTTACATATTTTCTTTAGGAAGAGAAAAGAGCAAAGCTTGCAGAGGCTGCAGAAAGAAGACAAAAGGAGGTAAGATTAAAGATAACATTATTCCTTATTATTCCTACTTAGATATTCCTACTTAGATATCTAATTAGGCTTCAACTTTACCCTCCATAGATGTCTGTTAATGGTAGCTCCTGTAATGTAAATGTATCTGATATCCTATTATATTTAAAGATAACATTTTTCAAAATAATTTGTTTTTATAAGTTACATTGACATAGTTACATCATTCAGTATATGAAAAATATCCTACAGATTTTCTGCAAGTTGAGTTGCTACTGTTATAATACTCTTCCTTGGGATAAATTGCCATGCCTTTCAAAACAAAATGACAAATGTGAAGTAAAGTTACAGAAAAAAATTGTATGGTTGCAAAATATTTAATGAAGAAATAACAGTTGGCTTTGCATAAGGCTTATTTGGAAATACTTTCTTATGTCAAATATAAAACACCCCCCCCCCAAATAAAAACCTAAAAAGTAAAAACCAAATACCAGTTGTCTTATACTTCTTATCGAATTTTTTAAAGGCTGCGTCTCGGGGAATTTTAGATGTCCAATCTGTGGAAGAGAAGAGAAAGAAAAAGGAAAAAATAGAAAAACAAATCGCCACATCTGGGCCCCCACCAGCCGGGGGACTTAGAGTAAGTATTAAAATTAAAATTTAACTTAACTGTTATTTTTAAAACTTAATTAGTAACCCATTCAATACTTTCCTTTGGAAGTACACTATGAGAAAAAAATGTAAATTAATTTAAAAGAAATATAGATTGGAAGAGTAATTTAAAAGAAGAGAAATGTCAGTTTATGTTGTAAGTAGAATAGATTTGCTGCTTTATTTTAAAGTGAAAATAATAGTTTTTTTCTAATTCTTTTACCACTGTATCTTAACACTTTCCTATTTAAAATAATCTTAAGTGTGTCAAAATTTCAGCATGTAAAAGTATAAAAAATAATGTAAATCACCCAAACTTAATATCATCTTGAAAAATAATCATTTCTAATCTCCATTTACACATTAACCATTGTATTAGATTACTATTTAAATTCTGCTTGATAGCCAAAAATTTTCATAAATCCTGCTTGATAGCCTATTTTTTTTTTTACTCTATGATGTGGTGTCTTTGGTCTTTTTCTTGTCACTTATTATGGTTTTGTGAGTGTTAATTTGGATCATAAGGTTTAAAGATGTAATTGTGACAGATGACTTTTCCAGTGTTTCTTTGGCAGAGCTAGAAACTGGGTATTTAATGACAAACAGGTTATTCAAGATCACTGAACCTTTGAATCTTTACAGTCTATCAGGACTATAAAAGTTTTACTTTACATGTTGTGGCTCAGGAAAATAATGATTCAGAATTAAGATTTTATTTCTGGTTCATTTTTAAAGGAAGTACATTTCTAAAGTAAGTATATAGATGATGGGACAGTGCCCTTAATTTCAGCATTTATGTTTCACTTTTCAATTATTTACAAGTGTTTTTTCGTTGATTTGCTGATTTTTAAATTCAGTTTTATTTTGCTTTAAAACTTTGGAGCAGGCAGCATCCTGAGTATAGTTGATTTTGGCTCAGGAATATTGGTTGTATAGAGATGAGTTGTGTGTTATTTTGCTATATTATATAATTTAATTTAATTAATAAAATTAAAATTTTTCATTTCTGTGAACTTTCAACAATATATAAAATTATTGGTTTCAGTATTAAAGTGTATAACTCAATCATTTTGTTTATTTTATATAACTTTACAAAAGAGAAAAATTGACATGGTTAAAGTTGGGAAATGATAAAGCATTGTAAATATAGATGCTTTCTTTCAATATTATATTGAGATAATGAGCTAGAGGACTAGGTTTAAACTCAAAAGAAAAGGCTTTCTTAATTAAATCTGAACTTTCTATACCCTGAAGCATATAACGTAAAAAGAAATTAAGATTTATGTAACTTCAGGTGCCCTCAAAAGTAATCGGAGCAAAACTATTTACAGGGTTATATTCAGTGCCTTTTTTAATTTGTGTATTGCTCTTCCTTATAAGAAATCTGACTCCTTTAATAAAAATGACTCTCAAAGCCATAAAGCTGGATTGTTGGAGGATTTCTCAAAAGGATTGTCTCACTCTCAAAATTTATTACTATTGACCACTTTGAGCCATTTTCCCTTGGGATACCCCTAGTCACCTCTGCCACCAACACACTGACTTCTTGGGGCACATTCCTTTTTTCCTTGGCCACATGCACAATCCAGCCAGAGCACGTAGTTTAAAAAAAAAAAAAATGTTTTAGATGTTCAGGGATCCAGAAAGAAGAAAAAAATCCAAGACAGATAGTATTCTAATCCTCAGACTTCTTGGCCCAGGGTCCTTTAGAGCTTCTGTCTGCCTTGTTGCTTGGGATGGCCTGCAGTATCTTTTATGATAGCTAGATTCTTACAGCGAGGAAAAATTTCTTGCCTCATCTTCTTACCTTCTATGTATTCATTTTCTGACCAGCTCTGTCTCTTCCTGGAATAGTTGGCACAAGCAGCGCTGTCTTCTGGAAAGGCACTCTTACCTTAAGGAGTCTTATGATGATCACATCCGATGCAAAGCACTATCGGTGCAGGATGCACCAGTACAGGACGCCTGCATAACCTCGTTGCACGTTAGGTTTATGGGAGCTTTCCAAATGAGGGATTATGGAGCACTTTCCAATAGATGATCGATCACTTCCTCACACCAAGCAGTCTCTGAGAGTAGTTTAGCTATGAGGAATATTTGAACTCCCCCCAAAAATTTAATATGAAGCCAGATTAAGAATCACTGTGAGCCGGGCGTGGTGGTGCACACTTGTAATCCCAGCATTCAGGAGGCTGAGACTGGAGGATCGTGGTTTATAAACAGCTTCAGCTGAGTGACACCCTGTTTCAAAAATAAAAAAATAAATAAAAAATAACAAAAGACTAGAAAATAGGGTCTGAAGGTGTAGCTCAGAGGTAGAATGTCCCTGTGCTCCATCCCCAGTACTGGGGAAAAAAATAGAATAACTGTAGTTAATGCTTTTAACACTGGTCTTAAGAAATATGTTGTGGAAAATAGAGTTCTGTAGTAAAACAAATAGCTTAAGAAACCTGAAAAGTATATAATATATTGTGAATAGAGTATAATGTAGACCGTATCCTCCTCTTACAGATTAAAAAAGGTATAGTAGCCGGGCGTGGTGGTGCATGCTTGTAATCCCTGTGCTTGGGAGGCGGAGACGGGAGGATCACGCAGGTTCAAAGCCAGCTGCGCTGGCTTAAGAGACCCTGTTTCCAAATAAAAAGTATAAAAAGAAATAGGTCTGGGAGTGTAGCGTGGTGGTGGAAGGGCTTCCAGGAACCCCAGTACCACACACACAAAAAAAAGGTATAGTAGTAAATATTCTAAAATGTCCTCCTATAAAGAAAGATAAATTTACTTGGAGTAATTCTTAATTTTAAGAACATTTAAATATAGAGTTTTAAAACATATAATACCAAGTATTTGTTAGAAGTTTTCTTTTTTTAGATGCTGTGGGTTGATTCCTGGGTCTCAGGCATGCTAGGCAAACACTTTACCACAGTTACATCCCCAGCCTCTTGGATGTGCTTTGAATACACCACTCAAGATTGTTGAATGTCTCTGGTCCTTTTCCAGGGGCTCTTTCAGAACCTACTATTACATATTTACTAGAATTGGTTAAACAAAGCAACAAATGAGATAGTTTTCTCAACTCAGTAAAGACCTTGCTTGACTTACCATTATTTATTGATTGATTTATTTATATTTGATTAATTTTTTTATTTTATTTTATTTTTTTTTGGTGGTGGTACTGGGGTTCCTGCAAGCCCTTCTACCTCCCGACTACACTCCCAGACCTATTTTATTTTTGGAAACAGGATCTCTTAAGCCAGCACAGCTGGTTTAGAACCTGCGCGATCCTCCTGTCTCCACCTCCCAAGCTCAGGGATTAATAAGCGTGTGCCACCACGCCCAGTGACTTATCATTATTTAATAATCACTACCATTTCTTTTCTTCCTTAGTCAAATGAGAATTTATTTATTTTTATTTTGTGGTTCCATTGTTTTTGTTCTGCTGTGTGTTTATTTTTCCTTAACTGGTTATTGGATATTTGGGACCTAGCTACTGTGAAGAAGTATTACTGTGCTGCACACACCAGCTTCTGAATCTGATGAGATAGAACACCCAAGCACAGAACAAGTGACATGAAGCAGGATTTTTACTTCCTGATGGACCAACAGAAGACAAGGATTCATCACTTCAATACTAGAGGGTCTCCAAGGCTCAGAAAGGTTGCTTGGGTAGAACCTTGACTGCATAGGCCACTGCAGGGCCATCAGAGGCTCTGGATAGCAACCCACCTGGGCTTTGTGACTCATTGGTTAAAGCACTGAAGGGTATCCTGTTTCTAGTGGGGGCCTGCATCAGAGCCTGAGCCCTTAGGGCCAGTTCCTCCCTGCCACAGGATGTTACATTCCTCATCACATTCTATGGTTATTCTTGAGAACTGCAGGCAGGAAAGGTGGAAGAGCTGGGTCAGTCCAAGGCTATCCATATACTGTAGATACCCATTGGTCTTCCATTATATATATATATGTAAATATACATATACATATATATATACATATATATATATATATATATATATATATATATATATATATATATATATAATTTGTGGGGGGGTACTGGGGTTCCTGGAAACCCACTACCTCCAGGCTACACTCCCAGACCTATTTTATATATTTTTTTTTTTCTTTAGAAACAGGGTCTCTTAAGCCAGCGAGGCTGGCTTAGAAACCAGTGTGATCATCCTGTCTCCTCCCAAGCACGGGGATTACAAGCATGCGCCACCATGCCCAGCTGTCATATTTATATTTTAAGCCATCATATCATATTTTGACTGTAATGTAAATTTTATTACTAGTTACTACCACAAAAATCATTTCACATTTCCCTTTCACATATTGTTTTTTTACCTGTTTGTTTTTTACCAGTTTGTTTGTTGAGATATTGTTGCATAACTATAAATAATAATTTACTTTTCTTTGTTTTTGTCTTCTAGTGGACAGTTTCATAAAGCAAAGCACAAATGGGAGAGTCTACTGCCAATACTTGTTCAACATCTGCAATCAAATCGACTTCTTCTCTTTGAGTACATGAAAAGTCAAACTTTGTCATATTAATACCTTGTAACTGCAGTGCTCAATCTATCCTGAAAAGTTTTTGGAAAAACCTTTGATTTTCAAGTTTAGAAATTGATCAGAACTTTCATTAAATTCTTATTTCCCTACACTTTCTCTTCTACAGGAAGTGAGTGACTTGCTATTTTTTATCTAAAGTATAGATCTAAGGCTGAGGGTGTGGCTTAGTGATAGAGTACTTTCCTAGCATGTGCAAAGCCCTGGTTCAATCCCTGGCACCTCAAAAAGTATGTATGTTTATAGATCTAATTGGTATATGTACATAACATGTAAAATTCCTGCATAGATATCTAATATTGAAATTTGCAATTATAGTTTCTTCCTTTATAAAATGATCTTGCTACTTGTAGTTTTGCTGCATAGCCTTATACCTGTTTGTTATTCACTGTGTATGAAGATTTTTGCTGAAACTTATGGACTTAGTGCCTTTAAAATGATTATCAGGGAAAATCTTGAAAATTCATTTGAAGGGCTTATGTGAAGGAATGTTATACATTTTTATGACAGTAATGAATATTTGTAGGCATATATTGAAATTCTCTTAATTTATTTTCTTTCTATAGCTTGCAAAATTAACATTGTGTTTTACATTATAATAAGGATTTTTGTTTGCTGAATTTAAAATTATATATTAGTAGTACCATCAGAGGGCAGTGATATACTATTGTATAATATTGAATTCAGCTCTATAAAGATTTATCTAGTAATTGAGTTAAACAGTGAACCTGGGTGGATTATAATGAGTGCAATATATTTGTCCAAATTTCATAAGTGTTTCTATTTTATATTTACTACAGAATAATTATAATATTTATATAGCTGTGAAATTGGTAAAGCAAAGATGAATGTAAGAGAGACATGTAGGCACTGTGTTTAAAACAATTTTACATCAAACATAAAATAGTATTAGGAGGTAATGCCATATGATGCATAGACATAACATTTTTAGATTTTTATTCACTAGGAACACAAATTTTATAGCATTTTTGTTTCTCTTTTTGATAAATAATAAGCTCAAGTACAAGAGTTGCTATTAACTACAAGGATGCTAACTCTTTTGAATGGCATATCCACATAGCAGAGCCCTATATTAGAATTTCTAGATATTGAATGTTAATAGGGGCTGTAAATTAAATAGACCAACTCACTTATTTATGAAAATGAAACTGAACCAGTGTCTCACTCATCTGGACAAAACTTTTATCACAATATGTTGTATGTCTTAATTTTCAAGAGTTTAAACTATCATATAGGTCCCTTGGCTCCCTGTGGAAAAATGACTTTATTATTGTATGAAATATTCTATGAATAGGTAATCAAGACATATAGTTAAGCTAAATTTTCCTTGTTCCCTAAGGAATTAGTGACATCATTTTTGTTCATAAAGGATATTGAAATCATGGAAAGTGCATTTTAGAAATAAAATCTTTGACTTTAATGTGATGATTAATTTCTCCAACACAAAAGGAAGGAAATTATTAATAGCTGAATAACTATAGAACCAGAGCATATCATCCTTGAACTGTGTAAAGACTTCCTCCTAAGTTAATTTAGCAAGAATAATTGTTTTTTCATTACATCTTAAGCAATTAGAACTTGGATTGTGTAAATAAGTTTTACTTTCAGGGGATAATGCCTTATTTCTAATAGCAGTTTATACCAAAATAACAAGTTTAATTACTGTTAAATCATGAGTGATAGGTAGATGTATTGCTTTTTGGGAATAATAGGATATATTGTTCCTACCATCCATGGCCTACATCCTAGGATGGTTGTGACCAGCTTTTCCCTGGCCCACATGCTTTGTAGACACTAAATGGTGGTGCTTACTCACTCTGAATGTTGTTAAAAAGAGGAAAACAACAGGGGAACATAGATACATTGTAAGAAGCTAGTAAATGATTGCTTTACAACATTTTACTCACGAAGTTATTGATCCATTTCTAGCAGAACCTTAAGTTGGAGTAAATTTCTCTTACTTTGTCAGTCAAATAAGATAACATTCTAATGTTTAATACGTCAACTGAAGCCCATATTCAAATTGCTAAAATATACCTGACACAGTAAGATTTGTATATATTTGTATATCATGTTCAGATGTAAAATATCTAAGTCACATCTTAGTTCTAATCATACTATTCATATGGCTGATAAAAAATGCTATATATTATTACATAATTTTGAAACATTGCATAATTTTTAAATTTCTATGTCTGATTCTATTATCTGGCTAATTGTATTAGGAATGTAACTCAGCAATTTTGCCACATATATTTTGTTAATAGTCTATATCGCCTTTGGAAGATGTAAATATACATTTTACTGTATAAAATTGGCTTTGGCCATCCCAGTTTAACAAACTTCATCTTGACTATGACTTAAACCAGAACTTAGCTTGGTATTTAAGAATACTTTCATCTATTTGCCATTAATAATAGCAAACAAACTAATAGATGTTGGGTGTGTTCATTTAGTCTCTGGGTTTATAGGCAAGCATATTTCTTAAACTGTAAGGGAGAAATGATGTTATTTCCTGAATTTTTTAGAGAAATGATATGTAAGTCTATAATGCACCAATAAAAGCATAAAAATAAAAATTGTGAATGGTATACCTATAACTCTAAAGATTTGTTCTACAGATATTTTTAAATAATCAAATAAAATTTATATTTATTTAGTAATAAATAATAATAACAATAAATGCTCTATCACCCTTGGTTATGCAGGAGAATTGACATAAGCTTTGAGTTCTTTTTTTCAAAAGTTCGACTTATTTTCACTGATGCTTATACTGTGTCCTTAGGAAAAAATAATATATATATATATATATATTTTTTTTTTTTTTTGAGCCCAAAGTCGTAGCGTACACCTGTTATCACAGCATTTGGGAAGCTGAGACAGGAAGATCATGGTTCACAGACAGCCTCAGCTACTTAGCAAGGCCCTTTGCAATTCATTGAGACCCTGTTTCAAAAGAAAGAATAGAAAAAATAGGGCTGGGGATGTAACTTAGAGGTAGAATGCCCCTGGGTTCCATCCCCAGTAACACACACACACACCGCACACTATACATACATATATATACACACACACACATATATACATACATATACATATAAGCCATTTTGAATAATTATTTCTGCATAAATAGATCAGCAAGACACAAATAGGCATATAGATATGCCTGTCCATCTGCATGGAGATTTAAGCTATATTTCTTTAACACCTTCTCCAGACAAGCATCTTGAATATGGTGATGAGGACCTTTGATTTTCTAAAAAGCCCTGACACAGGCTTTTGTGTGTATAGCAGGCTTTGAAGTTCTGTTTTGATGCTGAAGTGTGTCTCAACAATTCAAGTACTTTGAATTTCACAGAAGACTTACCTGTTCTTCTAGGTTTGCTTCATTTTATAGATATTGCCTCAGAATCCTACCACTATGGTTTAATAACTGAATGTGAATAAATACTTTGACCTGCATATAATATTCATATATCCTGAATTGCATCGCTTATTTTTATAGCACCATACTTGTGCTGAATATTGAGTTAATTCTGTATATTCATCCAATTTTTTTTTTTAGGAAATAACATTGGGATTGTCTTTTCAGTGACACATTGTGGGCATTGCACCCTGGATAAGTTTTAATATGAAGTTCTTTTTTGGAGTTACATTGATGGCCAGAGATTTCTACTCATTTACCCTGCATCTACCCTTTTGGCTTTAACAGAACAATCTTTAAGCAAGAAAGCAAAAAGTCCCTGTAATTAATTTTTAGCAGTCCAAAATGTGTACCTCCCAGAGTTTCTGAAATCATTCCTAGGGTGTCAACGATTCAAGCAACTTCTTCGATCTATTCTCTATAGGATTATGTCCCTCCTGCACCAGAAGAAAGAAATAATATGGCACCAGTGGGTCATGTAACAACTTCAAAAAATTAGGCTTGTTTGCCCCGTATGTTGATAATTCTTCTGGCTATGACCTTTTCACTATTTGCCTAGACTCTGGTGTTTGGATGCTTTTTCTCTGTTGTTCTCAACTAGATTTCAAAACTACTATATTTTAATCCTGTATTTGCTTGTATAGGACACCTCACTCCCTCTTCCTTGGGTCTTACATCTAGCTGAGAATAAGGTAATACTAGCTCTGTCCATTCTACTGCCTGGTCAGTCTTTATTAAATCAGTGAATAAGAGCCATCTGATACCTGTGGCCATTTTCTTCTATATAAAATATCATTTTTCCACATGTCTTTTAGTGCTGATCGGCTAGCAGCTTGACCCCAGTGTCAGCTGTGACGATGTTCTCAGTAGCAACCAAAAGACCATATTCAATGTGGTACAGGTTTAGTAATCCTCTTCTATCCACATATATATCCATGTCCTAATCCTAAGAATCTGTGAAGATGCTTTTTCACTTAACAAAAGAGATTTAGTAAATATGGTCAATTTAATGACCTAAAGGAAGACTTATCCAGGTAGATCAAATTAGATCACAGTGACTCTTATAAGTTGAAGACTTTTCCAAACTATGGTTAGAAAAAGATGTGAAAAAGAAGGATTAGAAAGATCCTCTACCACTAACTTTGAGTCAGGATGGAAAGGGCCAGGAGCCAAGGAACACAAGTCATCTCTGGAAGGTAGAAAGGGCAATGAGATGGATTTTCTCCTAGAGTCTTCAGAAAGAAAAGCATTTGCATAATGCTTTGATTTTAGCCCTATGAGACCATGTTGGACTTCTGAAAACAGAGCTATTAGATAAGTAGGCAATAAAATTAATATTTTGTATGATGTACTTATTTTGGAACTAAATGGAAATACCTTTCATTATTAAAGACTATGAGAATGGAAAATAATTTAGCTATTCTGAGAAATTTAGTGTTAATGTTAGTTTGGTAACATAAAGATTAAATCATTCAGTGTTACATTTTAAGAACTATTAGAAGTATTCCTGGTGCCAACATGATTGTATCTCCTTTGAGAACTTAAAGTTTTGTTTATTCATTTACTATTTTTTTTAGGCTGCACTGATAATTTTTCCCAGAATGAGTATCATCACTAGCAGCACTGCCAAATCATATCAAATCATACCATGCCTGTTGCTTAAAAATTACCCAATTACCAGGTTGTATGTATTTCAACTAAATTGGGCATGGGGCAAATACATTCCTCCTCCTTGAGTTTTGGAACAAGAAAGGTATTTTTTATTGCTGTTGAAATAATGAAATGACACGATAACTCTGCTTGTATGTTTTAAAAATACATAACTTGGGACAGCACTTAAGGTTCTATCAATGATGAAAACTAAACCCTCTGCTAAGGAGAACAAACACCACCACTACTTGCCTTCCCAGTGTGAGGTGGTTCTGGGCCTTCATTGTTTGACAATCTTTATAACTCTCAGGGAAATAAGTCAATCAATTGTAATTTAACTTTATTCCAGGTTGAAACATTGACAAAGAGACAAATAACATTTTAAAAGTTACCTTTTTAATTCTTGAAATTATGAGGACATTATCTTGCTGTTTATTGGTATAAAACAGCCCTGTCCTAGGTATACAAGGGTATATATAAGTCTGTAACATCATTATAATGAATTTACTAAACAGCATACCAAAGTAGGATTAACTAAAGATATATTTTAATAAGAAACTGCTTTAAAATAAGACAAAGTCAATGAACACTTGACTGTACATTTTAATTCATCAAAATATAAATGTATGTCAGCTTATGTGTGTGAATTACACTAAGTCATTCTAAAAATAGCCATGTGCTTAGGAATGTGTGAAATCACAAGCTACTCTCTATGAGGGTGTACTGAAAACTTTCAAAAGTACCCCAGATATTTGGTCAGAAATAAGAAATAATCATTAAGGCAACCTTCCAAGTGAATGTAAACTTTTCTGAAGTGGCCTTTCCAGTAAAGTATTATTGTTATGAATACTTTGTATTTATGTATAGTGCTTTTGGGTATTTTTAGTAGCACATTATCACATTAATTGTCATTGTTTAAAAAAATAGCTTAAAATCATGCAGTTATGAAAATGTCTGGGGTGCTTTTACTCATAAACATACAGCAGGCACTTTCTGTTGACTTATCTGAAAATCCTAAATATTTTTTCCTAATAGAACAGTTTTTATCTTTTGCATCTCTAGAATTATGTTCCTAATATTGGTTGTATTCTAAATACTAGGCTTGTGTGTTGAGAAATAATAATTTGCCTATAATTTGTCTAATTTAAATGAGTGTAGAATTTCTTTTATCAGGTCATTTCTACAGAAGTATTAAAAATAAATAGTGCTACCCTTTGAACACTTTTATGGATGATGAGATTTTCCTTACTGTTGCACCTTTTTCCAAAGTAGTTTTCAGAGCCTGTGAACTAAACTGACTATCCTGGAGAAGTGGAGATAGGCCATTGTGAGAGTCCCCTTGTGGCAACCAATTACTTTCATTTAATCTCCTTCTTAGCCTTATAATTGGCAGAGACCACCAGATAATTGTCTGGATTCATGTCCTTAAGTGTTGGAGATTTGCTCTGGATGGGGGATGTTTTGCCATCCACACGGGAGATCTGCAGCATTCGGCAGGGATCATGTTTCAACAAATACCCTGCAAAAGTCTCCCATCCTCCTCCCACACGGACCATGACGTGCTTGTTGTGCAGCATCTGAAATGAAAGAAGAGCAAAAATGTAAATTCCGAGAATTCTTAGAACATCTTGAATCAACTTGTAGTGTCAGTGAAATTGCTGCTTTCTGTTTGTCTTGTATTTCACGCTCCATTGTTTTTCTACTTAGTACACAGTGCCTGAGTTTGCGTTTGATTTATAAAAGAAGCCTTGTTATTTCCATGAAAGTGGAACTCGGGTAAACATCCCCAGCATCCTACTTTGCCTATGGGACCCAGCATCTCTGCATAATTCTTGAATCAATGTGTGTGAAGGCTTCTCTCTCTGATATCTGATATTCCATTATAGCTCTCATCACTGCCTCTGGTTCCTGCCTATTTCCGCAAATAAGTGCTTCATTCTCCCCCCTGGGTTATATGCCTCTCGACTAGAATGTAAAAGACCACGGAAATGTTTGCTATTGAAGTATAATGTTAGCAATCATGTACATATTTGATACAAAACATTATTGAAAATACATTCAGAAGAAAATGAAATCTTCCCCAGTTATTGAGCCCTTCAAGGAAAGGTGTTCTTGAATAAACATTTATGTTTTTATATTCTTCCTAATTCAAAATACATAGTTTAAAAAAAAAAAAAACACATAAAAAGCTTACCTCCAGGCCCAGGAGCAATCTAGATCTCTAGGTTAACAAGGCTGTAGATTTAAAAGGTGAAGAACACCTGGTTCTTCCTGTTTGGTAAGAACATACCAGAGTTGTGGAGATTTGGCATGCAAAGCCAAAGAATTTGACCTTGGTTTCTTCATATATCATCAAATTTAAAAAGAGGTGTCTTGCAGTCACCAAAGACCCCATCCTGCTGCGATACTATGGATACCCACCAGTAGTGTAATGTGGGGAAGGAAGGGCTATCCTCCTCAACAGAAGACACAGGAAATGTGCTTCCATTGGAGAGCCTGTAGCCTGTTTGATGTCCTCTCACTTTATGTCATCTTGAGAACTGATCTATATTTTTACTCTAACACAGTGCAGAATAACCTGTTCTCATTCCACTTTCCTTTAGTCTCTGAGAATCTAAAGAAAGATTTGGACCCTCTTACTATGCATGTATCTACAAAATTTTGCATGGTGGTAAAGGGTTTTATAGAATCTTATAAATCTGTGACCACTCAGACTGAAAGCCCTTACTTATGTGGTTGACATGTTTTTCAAATCAAATATGGAAATTATGGAAATGCAGTGAATAACGATAATTAAAACTATTAGATTTAGAATTAAAGGTAACTCAGTAAGTTATCCTCATTTTGCATGATAATTTTAGAATAGAAGGAAACTTAGAACATACCTAGTTGGAATTCTTTAAATTGATTTTAGCATTAGAATTGATCCATTAAATAAAAATCTCAAAAATCCCTGAAATATAAAGCAGGTTTAAAGAGCTAAGATTTATCCTGTCTCCCCTTCGTTTCCTCTGTTCTTGCCATGGGTACCATGTTCTTGTTTTTTAGATGAAGATATTGAGACCAGGTCTTTGGTGTTACTTGCTGAAAACACAGATTCAATCTAGTGCTTTTAGCACAACTGTTCCTACTGAAAAAAAAATCCATCAAAGTGTTTATAATTTATCAATATATTTCTATGCTCTTAAGTTTCTGTAGGTACTAATACTGCCTACTTCAAAAACTTGAAGACACTGGGACAAAATTGCAAAGGCCAGTGTCAAAATAGCACTTTGAACCTTCCTCCCACTGTTCCAGAGAGCTGCTTTGCACATCACTGAACTTCTGCAACCTCCCAGCCCTGCCAATTACACTCAAAAGTTCTCATTCTCAATATGAATGCCTGTGGCGGTATGCCCAGATTCACTGACTGTGAGCTGGCTAGTTCAACCAGAAAGAACCACCAGCCAGAACAGTTTTAAAATAATTAATTCTGGGAAAAAGTGATAGAAATCCTTTTCAGCCCGGAGCATCCTGATCATTCATGTGCATATTATGCTCGCATATTTTTTCTAATGAATTCACAGGGCCTTGAGAAGTGGATCTCGCATGAAACAGTCATGCTGAATGTGAACAACACAGGAATTAAGTTTCTGTCCACATCTTTCCTCTTCCACATCCTTCCTGTGGCAGATGTAGATTTCAGCCCAATATTACCGGAATCAATAGCTGAAAATTAGTAGAAAATATTTTTACAACATATCTAGATTCACTTTTCTGCCTTGAAAGTGAAAGCTAATGGACATACTATATTTCCGTAAATGACTTCAGTTTCCTGAAGTCCAGCTTCATGTTGCAAAAGTGTCTTTAATGACAACCACAGTGGGAGAAGGCATGAAGATAACTCGTGAGCTATAACAGCTTTGCTGATAAAATGACTGTGTGAGTGTGGGATGGGTGTCAGGAGGAATGTGTTTGTTGTTTTCACATTTTGAAACCCGAATCTTGGTTTTTCCTATGATTATCTTATTATTTGCCTTTTATTTTGTAGGCAATCCCTAGAGAGATGTTTTTGCTCCAAAGGTATAAACTGCCTATCCTCTACTCACTTTTAGAAAAAGATATAGCTTCTTGTAATATATTCATATGCGGTCTATTTCTACATCACTGCTTCATTCATAAGCTCTATAACTGGGATATTGTTAATACTAAAAATATCAGAGGGTTTTATTTTCTCCTGAAAATTTGTATTAGGACTCAGACTTAACATTGTATTTTATTTTCCCCAATTTTTTTTTTTTTTTTTTTTTTTTTTGGTGTGTGTGTGTGTGTGTGTGTGGTACTTGGGGTGGAACCCAGAGGCTTTCTACATCTCGGCTATACTTCCAGACCTATTTTATATTTTATTTGGACACAGAGTCTCACTAAGTTGCTGAGAGCCTCACTGAGTAGCTGAAGCTGACTTCAAACCTGTGCCATCCTCCTGTCTCAGACTCCCAAGCACTGGGATTACAAGTGTGTGCCACCATGCCCGGCTATTTTCCCAAAATTTTAAAGACAATTTTTCTGCCTGATTCTCCTTCTCTTTGGACCTAGAGATGTATCTGAAGCTTGGATATAAATTTCTCAGAACTGCAAAAATGTCTTATGCGTTGAGGCCAAACTTTTCTGCTTTTATTTTATTTTGTGGTACTAGGGATTGAACCCAGGGCATTCTACCTCCAAAGTACACCCCCAGCCTTATATTTTATTCTTTACTTTGAAAGAGGATCTCACAAAGTTGCAGAGAGCCTCACTAAGAAGCTGAGGCTGGCTGAGAACTTGTGATCCTCCTGTTTCAGCCTCCCAAGTACTGAGATTACAAGCATGTGCCACAAGGTCTTGGATTTCTTTTATGTTCGTAAGCTATATTATGAACAAAATAAACAAATACACAATAAATGCATTAACACCTTTCACTTAAGTGCTCTTTCAATGCATCATTTATCAAGGAGCTATACAGCTATGATCGATGTACACATGCATTTATTCCGACTACTTAAAAAAAGAAATGTATCTTCAATAAAGAATATTGATTCAATATTGAAGAAGATTATTGTGAAATCCATTATCTTTCCTCATTCTTCATTTTGACCACACCTGAAAGTTAGAAAGGGTTTAGGTTATTATTATTAGTTTCTACCAAAAATTTTTGAAATCATATGTCAATGATTTGTTAGGTAAGTGGCCCTTTCTGAGGATACACCTAAGAAAGCAGAGTTTTCAGCTCTGAGATGCTCCTGCTCAGGTCTTGTTTGAGCCTTGATAATCAGGAGCCTGTAATTCACTAAGAAAGCCAGTGTTCAAATGAACAACAGTTTCAAGCATTGGATTAAGATATTAGGGTCACAGTGATTGAGAACTCTGATTATAGAGATTTAAATTCTGTGCTTTTTTTTTTTAGTATGTGCTCAGTCTAAAAACAAGTTTAATATCTATTCATCTTTATGAATGAAACCAAATTGCTTAGCCTAAAAGCATGTTAACTTGCTATAAACACATTTACTCTTAACTCTTTCCTTTTTTTCCTCCTAACATTTCCCCTTTAGTGAATGAGTCACTCCAACAGATGGGCTCATCTGATTTATTTATTTTTTATTTTATTTTATTTATTGGTGGAACCCAGAGTCTTTCTACCTCCGGGCTATACTCCCAGACCTATTTTATATTTTATTTGGAATCAGGGTCTCACTAAGTAGCCAAGGCTGGCTTTGAACCTGTGTGATCCTCCTGTCTCAGCCTCCCAAGCACAGGGATTATCAGCGTGCCCGGCTAAGGGCTCATCTGATTTAGAAGGAAGGTTGTATGTTGACTTGCTAACTCTATCTTAGGAATTAGGGACATTAGATCAGTTGCCACTCCTTGATCTTCTTCCTTTTTGTTTCGTCCAGCTCCATTTCTCATTCCTTTGTGTCGTTCTCACTCTACCCTGACCCCCTTTCATTGATCTAATGATACCTTCACCTAGACTTAGCAAGCTTCCTGTCTTCCACTATTTCTACCAGTATTACTCTCACATTATATATGGGAAAATTGATGCTCCTAGAAATTAAGCAACTTGTACTAGAATACACAATAAACCAGTGGGCAGAACTAGGACAAGAATCCTTTCTTGACCACATCCACTTAATCTGTCAAGTTTCTGTATTTGGGTTTCCAAACATGATAAGCTACTTACCAGTAATAATTTAGCACAGACAAGTCATCATCATTAATATCAGAAATAGTAGTAAGTAGCTTAAGCATATTAATTGTACTTATTTTAAATGATTTGTAGAATTATATTTTAATAAGCTCTAAATAAACATTTAATTTAATATTAGAAGATAATTTTCTGAGAATAATTAAGTGGCCCTAATTTTTTCAGAAATAAATATGTGTCAAGCATAGGTAACAGAATAGTCAGGAAATCTGCTGGTACAAGCAAGACCGGGCTTTTCTTTCTCTTTCTCTTCTTTCTTTCTTTCTTTCTTTCTTTCTTTCTTTCTTTCTTTCTTTCTTTCTTTCTTTCTTTTGTCTCTTTCTTTCTTTCTTTCTTTCGTCTCTTTCTTTCTTTCTTCCTTTCTTTCCTCTTTCCTTTTCTTTTCTTTTCTTTTCTTTTCTTTTGGCACTCAGGAATATTCTACCAAGTTACACTTCGATTCTTTTTTTTTTTTTTTTTTGATACATGGTCTCACTAAGTTGCCCAGGGCCTTGCTAAGTTGCTGAACAAGAGGAATTGAACCTGCAGTCCTCTTGTTTTAGCCTCTCATTTATTGGTATTATAGGCATGTGTCACAATGCCCATCTGGACAGGGCTCTAATGTTTTGTCCAGTATACATCTAACTCTGCCTTTATTTTATCCTTCACAATACTGAACAATTTTGTCCTTATTACAAAAAGTAGCTACTCTTGACAGAAAGCATCAATGCACATGTCAATAGAGTTTTATTAAACATTTAACTCTATGTAGTTTTGTGTTGCAGTACTTCTTAAGAAAAACAAGTTAGTGTTGCTACAAATGTTCTCCAACACTGCATGTTGCAAAGATGTAGATTTTGCATGTTAGATCCTGTTCTGGTCTTTACAAACATTTTCTATAATCCATTTCATTCCTGTTTAGGTCTTCAATTCTAGCAAAGGGGAGGATATCCATTATTGATTTGAGGAACATTTCTCAGTGCTAAAAAGAAAGACACAAGCTAGAAGCCAAAATATTATCTCTGTGCTTCTCCCAATAGCCTTCATGAAGTTCTATAACGATACCCAGGCAGCTGCAAGCATTGCAAACGCTTAATTTTTATGTGTATGAGTGACTCATTGTCTTTGCCCAGAGAAAACAATCATTATGCTTCAAAGTTGTGCTTTTGTTTTTAAATACTTTTCTTTATAATGGATAAGATCTTTTCATTCTTATCAAAGACATTTTTATTTTATAACTTTGTCTTATTATGATGCTTAACAATGTCTTGTTTTCTTAGGAGGCCTCTTCAAGTGTGACAATAAACAGGAACTCTTGTTCTTAAATGATAAAAAGTGATATAATAAAATCACTTACTATGTGCCAGAAACAAGGATATAAAGAAATATAAAATAAGTTAAAAATATTGAGGTCATTGGCAATGTTCTTGTTCACAAATGTCTAAACAGACAGACAGTGTCATTCTGGTGGTTTACAAGAGCCAGACTAGAAGTCTCATCTCCTTTACTCACAAAGAAAATCACAGATTTATAATCCAAGAGCTATATTCTTCCCAAAACTATTATTCTGAAAATGAATCCAATATTTAAATGTGGGTAAACCACTTAATATATAAGCAGTTATTTGTAGCATGTCAGATAAGTCACCATCTTTGTTTAACTGAATTGTCAGACTACAATGTACTGACCTAACGCCTGCTTTCTAGCACTGACCTACTAGGGTAAGAAAATGTCTCGTAATCAAGTTCTGTAGCTCATTCAGATATTTATTTAAAAAGGAAAAAAATGATTCAAAAGGAAATGAGTTAATTCTCACATGTAAACTTAGAACATAATGGAGATTTCCTAAGTTGTAGAAATGGTCAATCGGCAGCTTCCTGCAAGTCTCAGGAGATGCTGCCATATCAAGGATCTCAGTACTCGGGAGCACATGATATGCAATAATAAGATTTCAGACAGGAGACTTTTTTCCTCTCCAGTTATGCAGCTTGAAGAAGCAGACTGGAGTCACATTATATGTAGGTATTAAGAGCCTAAGCAAGAAAAATAATGTGTTTTTTCTTTTCTTGGGAACAATAATTAGTGTTTCAAAATAAAACTCTATCAGTTCACTTTTCATTGAAAAGTAAAAGCCTGTATTTAGATAGATCACAGAAAATCCTGGGTTTTATTAAGTTAAGGAAAATGTTCACATGAGATAATTGGAAAGATATTTTTGATTTACTGGTAATGTACTTGCTTTTTAAGGTGACCATACTATATCTAGAGGAGCTCTATTACATAAACAACAAACAAACAAAAACATATTAAAAACAAAAAGTACCTAACGGGAAATGGCTTTTGAATGAGCAAAATTTCACATTTGATAGCTTTGTTCAATTAAGTGTCTCATAGAGCTCTGCTTAAATGTCTATGTCTGTCCCAAATCTTAATTTCTATGAAAGGTTTCAGGTGTCCTCACCCTCTAAGGATTAACAGACAAATCTGTTCCATTTTGACTCTAATCTTGTGGTTGTGGCTCTAAAAACAAAGGGCTGCAGGAGTATTTGTCAAGTGGTCTGCACACAAAGTCATTAGCCCTGAGGCTGTGAGAGCCTTTCAGCAGATGCCCTCCCCCTGACCTACCCTGCAGGAGTCTATCCTCCACTCCAGAGCCACCATGATCTCTCCTATAGAAAAATCTGATCATGCTGCTGCCTTACTTAAAAATCTATGAGTGGTTCCCCACTGTGCACTGTGGTTCTCAGACAATTTGACCTTTAGCCCACCTGAGTACTGATTCATTCTCATAGGCTCAACAAATTAGCCGAATGGCAAAGATTCTGGACAGATGTGGGGGGTCAGAATTGAGGGCCCTAGGGTGGGCAGAAGTATGCATCATTTAAATAATTTTCTAGCAAATTGCTACCTCCTGCCTATCTTTGCTTTCTACTCCATTCATCATAAGAATGACCCAGTGCACAAAGCACTTTATAATCCAGCTATATGTTTTCCATTCCCACATTTTTTCTCACTATGTCATGACTATACTGTGTCCAATGTGTCTTTGTCCAAGGCTACTCTCCAAATTGCTCAATGCACAGATGTTATGAGCTCCTTAGAATCTATACAAGGTTTCATGTCTTTCTTCTTTCCTTTTCCCCTTTTTTATAGTATTGGGGATTTATCCAAGGGCATTCTACCTTTGAGCTACACCTCCATCCCTACTTTAATTTTTATTTTGAAACAAGGTCTTCACTAGGTTGCTGAGGCTGACGTCCAACCTGTGATCCTCCTGTCTCAGCCTCTCAAGTGCTGGGTTTCCTGGTGTGTGACACTGCACCCGGTTTATGCCTTTCTATATAGAGGTACTCATTCTGCATTCACAAGGTAAATTAAAGTGAATCCTGTCCTTTGTCCATTCAACAAATATTTGTTGAAGGCCAGGCAAAGTTAAGCCTTACTATGTTTCATACCCTTGAGGTCTTGCATAGTACCAAGGATGCAATGCTTATTAAAGGCTTGTTCAATGAATAAATGCTTAATAAATAAGTGAACATCTGGGTGTGGTGGTGCACACCTGCAATCCCAGCATTTAGGAGGCTGAGACAGGAGAATCATAGTTCGGGGACAGCCTCAGATACTTAGTGAGGATCTTTGCAACTCAGTGAGACCCTGTTTCAAAATAAAGAATAAAAAATAGGGCTTGGAGTATAACTCAGAGGTGTAATGACCCTAGGTTTCATCCCCAGCACTGCAAATAATAAATAAATAAATAAATAAATAAATAAATAAATAAATAAATGTAAATACTTACTCATGCCCCATGCAAGCATCAGTGCTTGAGTGAAATATGGCTGCTTTGTTCATGAAAAGATAGAAGAAAGGGAAAGTTGAAATGATTTCTGTCCTTATTTGGAAAGAAGAATCCCCCCCAAAATCAGGGTGTAAATATCAGTCTAGTCTATCTTTGCTTACAGAATTTCTTTGAACAAAAGAGATTTTGTGATCATGAAATGAAAGTATAACTAGAACCACGTAAGAAAGAGGGAGATTTGTGTGGTGAGTCAAGAGAGAAATATACAGAATGAAGAAAAGAAAAAAAATCGCAACTTAATCCAGTCATAATACAGGACATTATTCTTCATGATCTTCCTTCACAAATTCTCCTTTCACCTAGAATGCAGTTTTTGAAAAATGGCTTACAGGAGGAATAAATTGCTTCACAAAATTTTCTCAGACCCCTTCCTCTCTCTTAATGCTCAAGTGGCAGGCATCACTCAGCACAACTCTGGCTCTCATTAAGACCTGCCCCACTTGAGGGACCACAGAGACTCATATTTCTGCACAATCTGTTATGCGCTCTGCACTGGAGCCATCTTTTTGAGAGGCGACCACGTCTGACACTGCCTGCCTGGAGGAGACAACCCACCTCAGCATAGCTCCATTCAGCCTCCTGGGATATCATATGCTTCCTAATACCTCCTTGTCAAGCCTGTTCACTGTGTGTTTTTACAAGCCATCATAACTGGAACAAAAATATTGTTCTTAGAATACAGTCATCTGTTCTCCAGAGGAAGAATGTTAAACTAATTTATAGGACAACAGATGCTGTCACTGTCTAATATTACTCTGTAATGGCATATGTTCAAAATTGAATGACTGGGAATTCAGCTCCCAGAGTAAGGTACCTCGACACCTGGAGGAGCAAAGATAGCAGGTGTTTAATGGGCAGTTGGCTGTGGCAAAAGCTCCATACTAGTATTTTCAAGGTAAGTGATAAGATCACCTGTTAGCAGGACAAACTGAGGTGCTGCCAACAACACATGAGATCTGAAGGTTTCTTTGGCAAAGGCTGGGAATTCATCTCAACCACTCCAGCTATGTAACAAAGTGAACAATTTAGTACAACTCAAATATATAAGATTCTGGAATGAGCACTTTACTGTTAACACATACTTTTCATGTTTATTATCTCATGCTATCTCCCTAACCGTCTTCTAGCTTATTATACCCCTTTCTTTGCTAAAACTTCAGAAAGATGAAGCAGTGAGCATAAGCTATCACTTATTTAGTCTATACAAGATACTTAGTTATAGCAACCACTAATTTGCTTGTCATCCAAAAAGTTCATTGAATCTTATTATGCCTCAGTTTCTTTTCTGAAAAATGATGGCTACAATAATTCATTCCTTCTGGATTTGTTGTGACAAAGATAATAATATGTATGATGAGCAGGTATAACAATGCTTGTGATATAAATATATATATACACATATATATCAATATATATACACATATATATGTATATCTATATATATCACAAGCATTGTTATATATTCGATATATTCAATTTATTATATATTCAATATATTGTGATATATATATTCAATATATTCAATAATATTCAATAATAGCCTGATATGTTTTAAAATAATATTACTGACGTGATGACAGTACTTCTGATGATGATGATTACACAGAAGGTAATCACAAATTTATTAAATCTTTATTTATTTATTTATTTTTTTGGTGGTACTGGTGGCGGGGGGAACCCAGACGCTTTCTACCTCCGGGATATACTCCCAGACCTTTTTTTATATTTTATTTGGAAATAGGGTCTCACTAAGTTGCTGAAAGCCTCACAAAGTAGCTGAAGCTGGCTTCGAACCTGTGCGATCCTCCTGTCTCAGCCTTCCAAGCGCGGGGATTACAAGCGTGCGCCACCACGCCCGGCACAAATTTACTAAATCTTTAAAGCAATTCTAAGTGGTTTACATTTGTGCCTATTCATAAATGAGGAAACAGAAGTACAAAGAGGTTAAGTGTTCGAATTTATCTAACTAGGAAGCAAAAAAACTTACATTTGATTAGAAGCTTCTCAGGATTCAAAGGCAATATTTACTACCACTCAACTGCAAGCCTCTGATGGGCCTGGCTAAGAGTTAAGTTCCCTCCACCTTATCCAGACCTTTTCCAAGAACAACACCTTTTTTTTAGGGGCATATATTGCCATTTTATTATATCCTCGTTGATCACAATATGTTTGACTCTGAACCTTAAGCTCAGAACAAAGGAGGTTCTTTAATTCATGCTTGAAATAATTGACTTGAATTTGAACCCCATTGTTTCACCAAACAAAACTATTGAAAGTTGGGTGCACCTGAAAAGTTTTGTTCTGGACAACATACTGCAAAACAGAGCTATATAAGACCTTGACAATCTGAAAACTGTTTACTTATTTCATTTACTATCACAACTACTCGGTGGTTTTGCAGGCTAGCACTACTGCCACCACTATCTAAGTGGAGACCTGGAGCTTCAGAGAGATTAAGTGGATAGACCAAGGACCCATAGCACACCAGTCTTCTGATGATCAGGTATGGGATTCATTGGCTCTGGTAGTAAATTATACACTGGGAGAATGTCACAAGTCAATCCCCAATATTAATAGGACCTTGAGTCAAAGATATTCTGACTTTTGGGGTTGTAGGGAAAGAAATTCCTGGCCTGCTGTTTTATTTTCCTCTAGGATGGAAAGTTAATTTCTGATGATCATTATAGAGAAAAAAAGCTCTAGTATCTTCTTTCTGGAATCAAACATGAGAAGTGCAGCTATAGATGACACAGAATGTTGAGCCAGCCAAAAGCTTCCTTTGCATCTGCTTGGCAGTACATGCAGGAGCACTTCCCACCAACTCCTGTCAGTTTTCATCTACTCCTTATGTAAGGGCTCCATTTTCCCAGCTCTGCACCAAATGAAATTAAGAGGGCTTAGATGCAGTCTAATGACTAGTGCACAGCACCACTTCAGACAAAGAATTCAAAACCATAATAAATACTTTCTAGAACAATCAGCATAGTGAAAACAATGAGGTGAAAAACATTGGTGCTGGAAACACTAGGACTGTCTAGTGAAAGGATCTGTAGCTGGTTTATACCAGAACGAAACAAGGATTTATCCAGCTCAAAGATATAAAATGATTCAAGAACGGGAGCTGGGTTTCAGGAACAAGAACAGCTAATTCTCTCCAATAAGCAAACACAGTTGTTTTTCCTGATTCAGTCTCTGCTTCATTACTACTTCTGAGGACTGATAACAAATCCAACTAACAGACTACAACAAGAAATGGGAGAGCCAAAGTTTAATATTTCATGAAAATGACAGTGGCTTCCAAACTGCCATCCTCCTGGGTCCTGAAAGATAAAAACAGAGTTTGCAATCTAGATATTCTGAAAAACTATCACTATTACCTAGCCACTGATTGTAGTGTATCTTTAGTATTTTGATAGAACCACTGAAGTGAAAAATTCGGTATTTGTAAATACATCCATATCTTTATATGGATAAAAAAGTTTAAAACATGAGTCATTTTCTTTCTAAAGACCCATTCAGATGAAAAGCAAGAACTGAAATGTTATAAAATCACAGAACAAAAGGAGAGAATAAGATGGCAGGAAATACAAATCAGAGTACTTCTTGAAAATATAAATAAAATGTGTTACAATTGATTAAAGAAGGAGGAGCTAAAAGTCTGAAGTGGAATCTGTCCATGATAAAGTGACAAAATCATGTACCACTATAGAAAAATGGCCTTTAGAATCACCAGTTACCGCCAACAAAGGAATAAACAACAAATGAAGTGCAGCTGAATAAAAACATAATGGGATGAAAGTCAACCTAAGTCCTACTTAGTCCTCAGAATCATCAGGCCCTGCTCCAGATGGACTAGGATAGTGGCCATCTCATCATCATGCAGTGACTCCATCATCACAGCAGGAGAATGAAGGTTTATCTACCAAGTCTGAATTAGAGATATTTCCAGACTGGGAGATAACATGGAGATATATATATATATAAAATGTGCATTGACTTCTTTGTATGTTTGAAAATTTTCCACAGTTGGAATGGTAGAAGAAAAATGTATCTAGATTCTAATCTGTTCTTACATCTCCACTGCTACCTCCCTAATCCAAGGTTCCCTCTTCTTATCTTTTTTTTTCTTTTTTCTTTTTTCTTTTTTCTTTTTTTTTTTTTTTTTTTTTTTTGGTGGTACTGGGGTTCCTGGAAGCCCTTCTACCTCCGGGCTACACTCCCAGACCTATTTTTATATTTTTATTTGGAAACAGGGTCTCTTAAGCCAGCGAGGCTGACTTCGAACCAGCATGATCCTCCTGTCTCCGCCTCCCAAGCGCAAAGATTACAAGCTTGTGCCATCACGCCTGGCTCCTCCTTCTTATCTAGATTACCAAATTAATCTAGATTATCTCTTATCTAGATTCCCTCTTCTTACCTTGATTACCAAGGTAGCTTTCAGATTAGTCTCCCGACTCATACCTTTGCCCCTCAGTATATTCTCAACAAGACAACTGGAGGGATCATGTTAAAGTAAGTCAACTCAGGGCACAACTGTATTCAGATTCTGTACAGCTCCCCTTTTTACTGGGAGTAAACAGAGTCCCCCCAATAGCCTAAGTCTCTCCATGGTCCAGACTTTTGTTATTTCCCTGACTTACATTTTACAACTGTGTAAAGTATATCATCATATACTCTGGTGCAGCCACTTTGGTCTCCTTCCTTTTTTTTTTTTTTTTTTTTTCAGTACTAGGGATGGAATCCAGAGGCATTCTACCTCAGAGCCTCAGAGCTACACCCCCAGGCCTATTTTTATTCTTCATTTTGAAACAAGGTCTCACTGTGTTGCTAAGGGTCTCACTAAGTAGCTGAGGCTGTCTGTGAACCAGGATCTCCTGTCTCAGCCTCCCAAATACTGGGATTACAAGCATGTGCCACCATGCCCAGCTCCTTACTATTTTTTTTTTGTGTGTGTGTGTGTGTGTGTGTGTGGTACTGGGGTTCCTGGAAACCCTTCTACCTCCAGGGTACACTCCTAGACCTATTTTATATTATTCTTATTTGTAAACAGGGTCTCTTAAGCCAGCAAGGCTGACTTTGAACCTGCATGATCCTCCTGTCTCCGCCTCCCAAGCGCAGGGATTACAAGCATGGGCCGCCACGCCCAGTGCTCCTTCCTATTTTTTAAGACCTTGGACTCTCTCCAAGCATGCTGTACTTGGAGTCTCCTCTAGGCAGAATTATTTCTCTAAGAGAGTTGCAGAACTAACTCCTTACTGCTTCATGGCCTTGCTAATGTCTTATTTTAACAATGACACTTAGTTAAACCACTCCTTCAAAATTCCAATCCCTCCTGACACTCCACAGGTGCCTTATCCTGCTGTATGCTTTCTTCCCCAACAGACTATGGCATTATTTTTTTCTCTTTCCTTTATGCTCAAAATTGACCCTAGAGGCATTCTACTCTGAGCTACATACCCAGCCTTTTTTAAAAACAAAAACAAAAATATAAACAAGGACCGAATCTCCCTAAGTTGTTGAGGCTGGCCTTGCACTTGTGATCCTCTGGTCTCAGTTTCCCAAGTACTGGTATTACAAGCGTGTGCATGTGCCTCTGGGCCCACCTTGGCATTGGGCACCTTCTAACAAACTATTTTTTTACTTGATATGTTTTTTGTTTATACAATCTAATCCTTCCCAATTATGGCTGGTAGATCAAATACCCAGTTAAATTTGAGTTTCATATTAAACAGAGTATACTTTCTTTGTATAAGTATGTCCCCTTTATTACACAGAACATATTCATATTAAAAGTGTTTGCTGTTTATCTGAAATTAAACTATAACCTAGCATTCTGTATATCTGGGACCCTTACACACACACACACACACACACACACACACACACACACACACACACACACACCTAGCATCCTGGAAGAGTCAAGGAGCTTCTGTTTTGGTCCCGGATATGTTCTTAGTTCCCCAAATGCTGCTTGTTTCATAGCAGCAGCTAAATATGTTTTGAATGATTAAATATGTACACATTTTCTCAGACAAGCTCTAAAAACAGGGGAATAATTCACAGAAAACTATTATCCAGGAAATAGGAGATTCCATATAAGAACAAATTAAAGAAATTTCAGTTTGACGGTGCAAAACAGACCTAAGGAGAAAGAAAAATATACAGGTGCTGGACATGAATCCAATAAGTTGACTGATATGCTTGCCTGTGACTTTATTATAATAGATTTTACTCCTCTTTAAGGAGATCTAAAAGGTATGTTTAGGGTAATTTAGGACACACTTATGACAACAATATTAGACATTATCAACTTCAAGAAGAGAAATTGTTTCAAAATGAAAAAAATAATCATCATACACTACAATATCTTTGTGATCATTATAAAATAAATGCTTGATAGTCATTTGATCAACATCATGACATGACTAAAATTATTAAATAAGAAAAAAGAAAATGTGCACATGTGGTAGGATGATATGGAGACTCAAAATAGTGAATCATCTTCCTACTGCTACTGTACTTTTTATGATTATACCACAGAAAAACCTCTAAATTTGAAAAACTAGAGTCAAGAAACATAATTATACTAGCAGACACTTGGAGATAAATATAAGAAAATCCATAACAGGTAAGCCTCTGGTTGGGGTGAACTCAAGAGAAAGAGTAGGGAGGGGTAAGAAGATGTGGAACATGCATTCTGTTTTGGGTTACAAATCTTCTAGCACTATTTTATTACATACACATATTTATCTTTTATAAAAATTAAAGTAAGTTTAAAATACCTAGTTATGCTGCTTAATAAAACAAAAGCAAAATGGGAGAATTAGAATTTGAAAAACACCTACATTAAATTTTTATGGGGAAAATCGTTTCATTATTATGAAAGTCTTATTCTTTTTTGTAGAGTAGCTGATAGGTTCTTAGACACTTCACTTTATAAGGATAAGTTTTTATCTGAAATCAGTACAAAACCAATGATGATATTTTTCTCCTAAACATACCTCATGATTAGCAGGTAATATAATAGTATTCAGACTGCAGGCACATTCTAACCACCTTATCTCAAATCTATTTCCTAACAATCCAATAGTACTTAACAGTTACAAATTCTTTCTTATATAATTTCATTTAAAATTTTTCACATTACACATCAATTTCCCCCATCATCAAACAGAACCATCATCATGTCCTCAGAAAAGTCCCTAACGTGAACTTGACAACTTATTGTTTGACCATTTCAGTTGTTTCTCCTCATCTTAGTCTTCCCTTTCTGTAAGATTCATCAGACTCTGAATGAATTAGACTCAGTATTTCTTTCCCAGAAAACTTTTTGCCAAGATTACAATGATTTGTTTTTTCCATTCCTCTCTACACCTCCCACAGTCTGACCATTGTGTCCCCTAGAATCATACTAGGCTCCATTTTGTTCTGTTTCTCAGTTTTTTTTATTTATTTATTTATTTATTTATTTATTTATTTATTTATTTATTTATTTGGTGGTACTGGGGTTCCTGAAAGCCCTTCTACCTCCGGGCTACACTCCCAGACCTATTTTTTAAATATATCTTTTTATTTGGAAACAGGGTCTCCTAAGTCAGCGCGCGCGGCTGGCTTCAAACCAGCGCGATCCTCCTGTCTCTGCCTCCCAAGCGCGGGGATTACAAGTATGCACCACCACGCCTGGCTCTCAGTTACTTTTAGACTAGATGATGGTAATTGGTGAATTCTTTCAAAGCTGTAATCATTAAGCATTTTTATGCTACTTAAACAGTCCATGAACATAGATAAAAACTATAAACCAATCTCATTTATCAATATATATGCAAAATCTCTTTTGTATCCTGGCCTTTGCTTTTACCTTCTACACAGCTATATTCTGCCACATCTTTTAAATAGTTTGACGTATTCTGGAATGCCAAAGTGTTTACTGAGTATTATAATCTCACCATTTATTTTCCAATGTGAGTAGGTGAAGCTGGGAGCGCAGGCCAATTTATTCAGTCTTCTTAAACTTAAAGTCCAAAAGAATTAAGGAATTCATCACTGACCATGCTTATTCCCTCCTGCTTCAGGGAGGGTCACATGGTGACTAATAAATGAGCCAATTGTTCCCACCCAGAGACGCCTCCAGAGAGAACGACAGAAAATCTGTTTATAAAAGCTACAGAGAACTAAAGCCTTGAGACATGATCACCAGGACCTGCTTGCTAAGACTCCCAATGCTATTGACTTTCTCCTTAAAAAAATTCTAGTAACTTCAATACCTATTAAGGTTTACTCTACAATTATCACCATTTCATCTTCTATTTCTATATTTTTGCTATTTCATGTTTATATTCTCTCATTTATTTAAGTATCCCTATGTTTTTCTAAGATCTTTCATATGTTTGTATGGGTATGTGATAGGCATATATGTACATGTGTACATGTGTACATGTGTAAGAAAGTCATTTTTTTTGGTGGGACTGGGGATGGAACCCTTCCACCTCCAGGCTACACTCCCAGACCTATTTTATATTTTATTTGGAAACAGAGTCTCTTAAGCCAGCAAGGCTGGCTTCGAACCTGTGTGATGCTACTGTCTGCGCCTCCTAAGCACAGGGATTACAAGCATGTGCCACCATGCCCGGCATAAGCAAAATAATTTATATAAATATATTTCATTTGATATTGATATATTTGGGATGTAGTATATATTATGTTGGTTTTTATTTATGCATACATTTGTATATATAAATATACATGTATATTCCTTTGTCCTTTTCCTTTCAATTATTATACAGCAATATTTTGGTGTGTAATTAGAGCCTGGTCAACACATTAAAATTTTTTTTTCTTTGTTTGCTCAGTTCATCTCTTTCAAATGATATGTTTGTTGATACTGAGGATTGAATATAGGGACATTCTACCTCTGAGCTTTATCCCCAGACTTGTTTGATTCTCCTGTCTTAGCTTTCCAAGTACTGAAATTATAGGCATGTGCCACTACACTCAGTTACAAATGATATTTTTTATGTTGTTGTGTGGTATTGAGGATGAAACTTAGGGGCATTCTATTTCTGAGCTACATCCCCAGCCCTATTTTATTCTTTTTTTTATTTTGAAACAGAGTCTCACTAAGTTGCAGGTGGCCTATGGCCTCACTAACTTGCTGAGGCTGGCTGCAAACCTTTGATGCTCCTGTCTCAGTCTCCCAAGTATACACCACCACACCAGCTTATGTTTTATTATAATGAAATCAAAGGTACATATCCTTAGATGGACTTGGCCACAGCAACTCTCTGCAGGCAACAGTATATTCCTATTTGTACAAATATCTTCATATATTTCAAGCACTGCCCTGAATGGCTGTAAACCCCTCTGTCAGTAAGAATTCATGGACTTTCTGAAAAATGCGTCCTGGTGGGTTTTTTTTTTTTTTCCATTCTAAGCTAAATAATGATGTAGCAGGAGCACCAATATTCACTCATCACTGACAAGTCTAACTTATATTTCCTAATTCTATATCTCTAAGTAAGCTAAATCTCAGAGGATGGGTTTGTTTCCTTATGGCCTAATAGAGTGGTCTGTCCCTAACTTACTAATGGAGATGACACCACATTTGACAGAGAAAAGCCAAGTCTTTACCTGTCCTACAAAGTCCAGGGTGGCAATGCCAATAATTGTATGACTCATTCCAAGTCTATTTCTTCCTTTTATGTTTTAAATATCCTCCTTTGGCCGGGTGTGGTGGCGAACGCTTGTAATCCCCGCGCGTGGAAGGCAGAGACAGGAGGATCACGCAGGTTCGAAGCCAGCCGTGCTGGCTTAAGAGACCCTGTTTAAAAAAAAAAAAAAAAAAAAAAAAAAACCTCCTTTGTCCTGTCTTTAAATGTCATCCAAAGCTCTCTTCTGTTACTTTGTGAATAATGACCCTTACCAGCTCATATAGCAAATCAAAACAAATTTTTATAATTAATATTAAAGCTACATTAGTGGTTTCCATAAGCTAAGATCCCTCCTTTCTCCATTTATTTATTTATTCATTTATTATTTATTTATTATATGGTACTGGAGTTGAACTGAGGGGCTTTATACTTCTGAAATTTTCTATTTCTTGTTTTATTTTGAAATAGGGTCTTGTTCTGGGTGATCCTCTTGGCTCAATCTCCCAAGTCCAGGGTTTACAGGCAGCCACCACCATACCAGGTTACCTTTCTCCTTTTACAATAATGTGTTAGTACATACGGAAATGGATGTTCCACCTTTGTTCCATTAGCTCTGAAAAGCCATTCTCAGAATTACATTTGTCAGTGTGGAAGACCTCAGTACTGACATGCCCTCCATCTACAAGACTGGAGTGGTCTTTAAAATATGATATCAAGCCGGGTGTAGTGGTGCCCACTTGTAATCCTAGCATTTGGGAGACTCAGACAGGAAAATCAGAGTTCTCAGGACAGTCTCAGCTGCTTAGTGATACTTTTTCAACTAGGTGAGACCCTATTTCAAGATAAAGAATAAAAAATAGGGCTGGGGGTATAGCTCGGAGGGAGAATGCCCCTGGGTTCCACCCTCATTACTGCAAAATAAATCAATAAATAAATAAAAAAGAAATATAACATCAGCATCTACAATTCTTGCTTCTTTTTATTTTCCTACTTTCCCAATGAAGAATGCTCTTTCCCTCACTATTTCTTTCCCAGCTCTTGCCAGTTTCACAACAAGCAAACTCTTTTACATGATCTCAGAATCTTCCTCATCTACTCATTCTCATAGCTCAAGCCCACCTCCCTTTCTCCTCTACCTCATGCCCTATGACATCTTCAGAAAAGGGATTTTATTTCTCCTAATCTACTTGCACTGTTTTTTTCATCCTGAGTCTATTTGTTCTCTGGTAGTAATTTCTTTTGCTAGAAATTCTTGAACTTTGTAGGAGTTTTGTAGCTATCTTTGCCTCTGATGATACTTTTATTTCCCCTCTGAAATCCATTTGTGTAAGTTGTGTTATTTCCAATTTTATTTGATATTCTGAAACAGAAAAAGATATTCTCTGCTGGTACCATATTTTAAATTTCATTTTATAATAATCATCTTCCACATATTTTGTTATGCTGTCTGACTAAGGTATGCAAAGGATGGTATAAAAGCGTACTAGGCTTAGTCTTTGAGGATCAAGGGATCTTGTGAAATTTTTATGAAGGAAATCATCTGACTACCAATAAAAATTAGAATTTTTCTGGATCAAGAAGAGTCATAATGGAATCCAAGGCTGATGGGAAAGCATGTACAGAGGACAGCAAGGTCTGTAAGTAACATTGAAATTTACTATTAACACAGCCAAGATGTGAGAGGGAAGACAGAGAATGTTAGGAGATAGGACTATTGAAGTGAACACTAATTGTGTATACTGATGGCCTCCAATGCCTTCTTATGCACTTGGGTTAGGTCTCTGATGGGCTTTTTTTTTTTTTTTGAGAAAAATACTAGGGATTGAACCCAGGGGACATTCTAACTCCAAGCTATACCCTGGCGCCATATATATATATATATTTTTTTTTTCATTTTGAAACAAGGTCTTGCTAAATTGCTGAGGTTTTTACAAAATCGCTGAAGCTGGCCTTAAGCCTGAAATTCTCCTGTCTTGGCCTCCTCCTAAGTACTGAGATGACAGGCATGTACCATCACAGCCTGCTGACTAATGGGCATGGAACAAAGAGTTGTCATGACTACAGTCCTGCTATAAATAGTCCTTCAGCAGACCTATAGAGAAGTCAAGACTTGAATCGATCAAAAGTTGTATAGCATTTATGAAATAGACAAAGATGGCTAAGACAGGGCTCTTAAGATACCTTGTACCTTTCTGTCCTATCTTCATTTTGAATCGATCAAAAGTTGTATAGCATTTATGAAATAGACAAAGATGGCTAAGACAGGGCTCTTAAGATACCTTGTACCTTTCTGTCCTATCTTCATTTTGAAGCAACTTCATCTATTATCTATCACATCCTCTGATTGTTAGTAGGCCTTATGGGGTCAGCATCAATTTCTGAACACCATATTTCAACTTCTTATTTTGAAATATAGCTCTGGTGTATGAGGTCATAGGATTTGAAAGGTTTGTTCTTAAAGATGAGGAAATCTCAATCAGGAACAAAGGAAGGTTGGAGTAATGTCTCATAATATGTGGCTTTAAACAAGAGGAGGGCAGAGCAGAAGAGGCTGAAAATAAGATAAATGAGCTAAAGAGGAAGCCCATGCTAAGCAGATAGGCTTTGAGATCCCCCCAATTCATGCCACACCTGCCTACTCTCTTCACCTAGGATCAGCAACTTGCTTTTCTTCTTGAATAATCACTTCCAGTTGGTCTGTAATTATGTTCAGTCTCTGCACATGCTGAGTCAAGCTTAACCTTTCCCTTTACCGAAACATCTTGTTTATACACATTCTATATTATTTTTAAAAATGGCCTAACCACAGGTTTTCAGTTGTTTTCTCCATATATACTTATCTTACAAAAGCATGACCTAAACTTTATTACTTACCTTTTCTCAAGTGTAGTCATTTTTTTCAAATTGAGTACTTTCTTTCTGATAACATGTAGAGAGTTATTAAAAATGTACTTATTTAATAGATATTCACATGATTTTCATACCCTTTAATATCTAAGTCAGATACTGTTTGTCCCTCTCTTAAATAGTCAACTGCAAAGTTTTATAAATTCTTTTATTATTATTTATTTGTCGTATTTCTTAAAGAAAGATGAAGAAAAAATAAGTACTTAATGTAAGCAAAAAGTTTTACCTAACCTCTTATCTTTCATAATGGCAAAGGTAGGTACTTTGCACTCTTTAATCTTTCAAAAGATATTTATTAAGCAACTGCTACTTAGCAATAATATACTACTAGGCATATCATATAAAATAAACCTGACACTTCTCTGCCTCCATGAAGTTTAAGAGTGTTTTGAATAAGCAGACCTTGAACAAATAAACACAAATGTGATTAATGACATTAAGCACAAGTCTAGTGGTCTAAGGGATCAAAAAGAAGTGTTTGGCAATCCAATCTGTATTCATGGACGCAATAGCTATTCCCAATTTCCTTCTCTCCTTTTGTACTAGGTCAGGGAAATCTAAAAGCTCAACTTTCTCAGCTTTCATTGCAGATTGGTGGCCCAATATAGCTACAGCCCAGGAGCTGTGAGGAGAGAAGCCTGACTGGCATTAGTCCCTTCCATCTTCTTCCTACCCTACACTCAGACACCACATTCATTATGTCAATGAATACACAGGCACAACTCTCCCAGCCCATTCTGAAAGTTTGTACCAAAATGACAAATATTTGCTAAGCCAGTTTTCTTTCATGAGTCACTCTCCCTCCTCCTGTAAAATGGATTGTACCTACCTAACCCACAGTTCCCCCTCACATCACCTAAAGGACAGCAATGATCCCCACCTGTCCCATTATGGGAGGGTGAAAATGTGAAGCTGGTGGGAAATGAGATGAGAATGAGCCCAATTAAACGATGTGTGTGTGTGTGTGTGTATTTTGTTGTTGTTGTTGTTGTTGTTGTTGTTGTTGTTGTTGTTCCTGGAAGCCCTTCTACCTCCGGGCTACACTCCCAGACCTATTTTATACTTTTTATTTGTGGAAACAGGGTCTCTTAAGCCAGTGCGGCTGGTTAAACAGTTTAAAAGATGCTCTAGAGCCTAGCATGGTGGTGCACGCTTGTAAGCCCCACACTTGGGAGGCAGAGACAGGAGGATCGCGCAGGTTCGAAGCCAGCCGCGCTGGCTTAGGAGACCCTGTTTCCAAATTTTTAAAAGTATAAAATTAGGTCTGGGAGTGTAGCCCAGAGGTATAAGGGCTTCCAGGAACCCCAGTACCACCAAAAAAAAAAAAAAAGATGCTCTAGAAAACACACCACCCCTGGCCCAGCGAGCCATCTTTAGCTTGGGAAAATGCCAATGGGTCTGGAATGGTCTGTTCTACCTCTTTTCTATCTAGTCACCATCATACAGCTAGAATCTAATTTAACACATGTAAACATGTCATGTTCCTCCTTAGAGTCTTTAAAAGGCATTGCATTGAATTTAGGGATCAGGGTCCTTCAAAAACTCTTCTGGACCTTTTCCCTAGCTCTTCAGGCTCCTTTGATGGCAGGGTCCCCATTGCTTCCTTACCATCAACATCTCACAGACTTCTATAGCATCTTCAGTGATCCAAGAACTCCCTGCAGTTCCTGGACCAGTACAGTCATAGGGCCACAGAGATGCAAGAAAACCCGAGAAAGCAAAATTTTCTATTTCTCTGCCTTAAAAGCAGAGGCAAAAAGGAAGAGATGAATCAGTGAACCCACTGGGATTCAAACTCATAGCACATGGCATTGCCTCTCCACAGATTGTGAATTAGTAAATCAATGAGAGGATTGATTTAACTTTCCAGAAATGCACTGTTCATCGTACACAATTTGTGCTCAATTATTGCTAACTTAATGTAATCAAAGATACTTTTTATATATAATTATTATAGTATGCTTTTATCTCCATGGTTCTCAGCCCCTGGGACACTTAGCAATTTCTAGAAATGTTTTTGGTTCTTAAGACTGGGAATAAGAGGTATGTAGGTTACACTGTAACATGAAAAAGAAAACTTCACCTTTTAAGAATTTTCTTAATCACAAATGTGATTTTTGTTTCTCTTGCTGCTTGGTTCTCATTTAATCTTTTACTAACATGAGGCTAATGAGTAAAATATAAAATATTTTGTTTTTGGAATCAGAACAACAAAAATAAAGAAGATGGGTCCTTACATTCCTCTTTATAGAGCAGTGGTACACTGCTTAAATACAGACTTGAGGAAATTTACACTATTTCATACTACACAGGCACCATGACACCGTAAAGAAAGACGAGCCTCACGACCAGCAAGAGACCTCAAGACCAGTAAACCATTTTGCTTGAACCAGAAGCAACATATGCTAAGAGGGGAGGAAAAAGCAACTTATTGCCACATAGAGATACCAATGTCATATACCACCTGTTTTGAAAGGACTAGCAAAGTACTAAGCAGTTTTCTAACACTACGTCAATGAGGTGTAGCAAAACTGCAGTTATTGTATCTCAGCACTAGGTGGCAGCAGCACATAAGTACACGGGTTTGTCCCTGAACAAAAAATTGAGTTGCTGCATTGTATAAATTCTATCGAAACAAAAGAAGTAAACATATTTTCCCTCGGTATTTCTCACCAGTGCTTTGTATTTATTTAACTGGAATAAAACTATAAAGCTTCTTTATTTTCAGAATAAATATCCTTTTCACATTTAAGTGTTTTTCTGGGTGATAGTAAATAATGTATACACACACTAATTATGTAGATAAAATTATGTACATATACATAAATTGTATGTATAGTATGTAACTGTATAATTTATGAACAAGAAACTTAGAATAATGATGGTGATCACAACCCAATAATAGTATAATTATGATATTAGTTATTATATTAATATTATTCATTATTATGTTAATGATACTATGTGTTGAACAAATTATGAAGAAAGTATTTGCCTTTTCCATTTTAAGTTTAACTGCTAAGGGTCGGAGTTGTTGAGTAAGTTGTCTAGGGTCACAAAGAGGCATGAACTTTAGAACTGTGACTCTTGTCATGCATATCTGAGTCTTAAGTCCATGAGACTTATTTTTTATTTATTTAATTATTTATTTTTGATACTGGAGATTTAACTCATGTGTGTTATACCTCTGAGCTACACACCCAGCCCTATTTTATTTTTTATTTTGAAACACAGGGTCTTCCTAAATTACTTCATACTGGCTTTGAACCCGTGAACCTCCTGTCTCAGTGTTCAAAGTACTAGGATTACAGGCATGTGCCACCATGTTTTGCTTTGTGAGTTATTAAATTTATTTATTCTAGTTTATTTTTTTCAAACAGAATCTCACTAAGTTGCTGAGGATGGTCTTAAGTCTGGGATTCTGCCACCTCAAACTCCCAAATACTGGAATGTGCCACCAACTCCTGTCAGGAATCTTGTCTTATTAATTTCTATTTTTCCTCACCAAATGTAGACAAGTTCTCAACTAATGTATTACATCAGTTGAAAGAATATATCATGGTGGTGAGAAAATATTTCATGGTAGTGAGAAAAAATAATTTAAATGGGACAATCAAAGCAATTGCTGAGATGCATTTTAAAATGAAATTATCAGGCCTACTCCAGATTCATTAAATTGGAATTTTTTAAATGAAGGGTTGTTTTCTCAAAGTATTCCAGGTGATTTTTAGTATGCAACCAGTGTTAGAATCCAGAGTAGTAACTTTGAGTAGCTATAGAAACCTTTCTCATTTCTCATTAATACATTCTCAAAGTTAAAACCCCAAATACCAAATAATTCTCAATACGTGATGTTTTGGACTGAAAGAGATACTCTATATTAAACAATTTATGAAGAAGGTATTTGCCTTTTCCTTTTTCACAATGTGCTCCACACATTGTGTCTGGTCCTGTTTTAATCAATTGTGTGACTTCAGCGACAGAAGCAGGCTAGTTATAACTATTCCCATCAACGGTATTATCATACAAGGCCAACACTCATAGAATGTAATGGTTAATTTAGTTCTGTCCTCATAATCACTGTTTAGAATTCCAGGTAGCTAGCACGGTGGCACACACTCATAATCCCAGTCCTCAGGAGGTTGAGACAAAAGTCATAGGTGTAAGGACAGTACAAGGTAACTTTGCAAATCTGATGTAGCTTAGCTCTAAAATGCTCCTGATACAAAAATAACCCTCCAGTATAATGTCAAAAATAGGTCTTGAGATGTGATTTATTATTAATACGGACTCTAAATTACTAATATTGCACACAAATCCTACGATGTAATAGACAAGCGATAACTTCTTGCTGTGTGAATAAGTGGATAAATGTTCATTTATTCATAAACACGTAGACGAATGGACACAGGGAAATGGTTAAGCAGTGAAATACATGAATAATCCTTGTGGTTATTTCAAAAACCCTTTTCAAGGCATGTTTATTAATTTCCACTAGTATTTATATGAGTGCAATTATTTAAAAATACTAGTGATAGTAACAGCTCAGATAAAGTTCATTTTCACAACTTTTTGACTCAACTGATAGAAATGATGCTCTGCTTAGCTTTGTGATTGCTTTAACACAACTAATAGACATAATTGGGTATGTACATCATGTCATTAGGGAATGTCCCTCTTTCCCCTTCCCATTCTCTTCAGTTAGGTCTCCTTATTTGCTTATCTATGGTTTCTCCTTCTTACTCTAGAGCCCCTCCTATGACTGTTTTTTCTCCCTAGCTTCCACATATAATTGGGAGCATCTTAGGCTATTTAGAAATGGCTGCTTCAGAAGCAGAATAAGTTTTTGGAAAGATATAAACATAAGATAATAGGATTTTGGTTTGGGTTTGCTTTAGTTTTCAGCCAAAGGTCTCCATAATAAACTAAATCTTTAAAGGGCTTACCTAAGAATTCTGCTCTGTGTGATTGCACTCCTCCATGTTCGTATCAACTCTAGATTAGTACAGATAACTCTGGCAGTATTATCATGAAAGTAATTCCTGGATGTGTTAGCAGGCCTCCCAGCATCTTCAAAACTTATTATGCAATACCTTAAAGTCAAGCCGGGCATGGTGATGCACGCTTGTAATCCCCAGGCTTGGGAGGCTGAGACAAGAGGATTCCACAGGTTTGAAGCCAGCCCCAGCTACTGAGTGAGGCTCTCAGCAACTTAGTGAGACCCTGTTTCCAAATAAAGTATAAAATAGGTCTGGGAGTATAGCCTGGAGGTAAAAAAAAAAAAAAAAAAGTCCCTGAGTTCCATCCTCAGTAACACACACACACACACACACACACACACACACACACACACACACACAGAGTAAAGTCAAATTTGTCAATAGTTTTTTGGTTGTTCACTTTCCTTCACACTTATTATCCTGAAGAGGAGAATTAGGGACATTTTCTAACTACCATTTCGGTGAATATGACATATCATCCAGTACTGTGAATGGTAGAGAACTCAGCAAATTCCCAAGTACTGCAGATGCAGTAACAAAGTAAAGGTGGAGAAGCAGTTAGCGAGCAACACCCCAAGAAGCTTGTCGTCTATACAAACCTGCAGGGCACAGCAGGGACCAGGGAGGTGATGTGGCACTCCCTGGTCCCCAAGACATCAGCAAAGTCCTTTAATCAACACATGCATTGCTCTGTTCTGGAGAACTGTTGTTCTTGAATATTAAGCAGCTGGTGATTCAATGCCATCTGGCACTTTCTGACTGAGCACAGCTCTAGTGGAATAAGACTGTCAGGAATAAGGAAAAGCAGGTTCCGATGAAATGATGTGTCCAAATGAGTCAGGGACTCCAGAGAGGAGTGTCAGAGAGAACAGACTCTACCTTCACCGAAGATGAATAGGAAGAGGGAGGTGGCCGGGTACCAAATGCTTTGTACAGCTGATTTTCTTTTTCTATATGGACTATAAGAATGTCCTTTCTGAGTGCTATGAGGCTTTTTGTTGTTCTGTGGCTTTGTTTTTATTTTTTCTCACCAATGGTGCAAATTGTGGGGCTGTGATCTGCAGAGTAGGCTGGGCTTAAATGAAAAGATATCCTCAACTCACAGGGTTGTCCTTGTCAAGTTGTCCTTGGCATTGAGAATCACTGCTATGCAGCACTTAAGAGTATGACAGGGAAACTTCAAGTTTTTCTCTATTTTTTTTTCTTTCTACAAGTGAGGATGTCCTTGGAATTGTGCCATAGGATTGTGCTTGTGCCCTGTTTACTAGAGGCTCTGTGTCTGGATGACAGAGTGGTCTGCAAATGAATCTTCACCTGACCTCACACCTTATAGTTAAAAGCAACTGTGAGTTTAGAATATCTGAGAGAAAGAGGAGAACATCTCAGAAATGGAAGTTAAATTACTTACATGGGAGTAGGACACAGAAGATAAACAGAGGATCCAGACCATTTAGGAGATCAAGTTTGCAGAACTGTGTTATTCTGAGGCTCACTGCAGGAGGGGTCTAGGTAGTAAGGAGTACACACAGTGGGGCCAAGGTGGTGAGAAACCTGGCAACCTTGAAGGAGAAGAAGAACTAAAGGAACTCCTCAGAGTCATGAGCTACTACTTCCAGGGTAACTTCTGAAACACACTAGGCTCTTTATGTATAGCAATCTGAAAAGCAGTTACTTCTATATCCATTTTATAGACAAGAAAACTCGATCTCCCAATTGACCAGTGACTTGCCAGTGTATGGTTGAGCTGGGAAGGATGTTGGTGGTGAGAAATATAATAGATATGAGCCTGAAGGTACATTAGACACTTTCCTTTTTTCATTTGACAACAAGGAGCTCTTAAGTTATATGATTAATATGATGTTCCCAAGCTGGCTTTATAATAGACAGTACGAGCCCAGATCAAATGGAACTTAACTTTGATGAATACTCAACAGCATTCCCCAACTGCTGGCATTACCTCCTTCATAGTTACTCTTTCATGTAATTTTGGATTTATTATTATTTTTTGGTGGTACTGAGGTTCCTGGAAACCCTTCTATCTCCAGGCTACACTCCCAGACCAATTTTATATTTTTATTTGGAAACAGGGTCTCTTAAGCCAGCACGGCTGGCTTTGAACCTGAGCGATCCTGTCTCCATCTCCCAAGTGCGGGGATTACAAGCGTGCGCCACCACGCCTGGTGCTGTAATTTTGGATTTAAACAACATGTTTTAAAAATACAATGATTATGATGAAGATGATAATGATAATGATAGTAATCATCCTTTTTTATGACTACAATGTGAGTTTGTGAGTGAAGTACCCTCTCTATCACAACAAATATTTTGTAGATATTATTAATTCCTTTTAAATGACGGAAATCGTTTTCATAGCAGTTGCATAACTTACTCAAAGGGATAAAATAGTGCCAGGGTTACCTTACATTTTATTCTAAAATATATATTTTTATATTATCATGCTTAAAGAAATTTTCAAAAAAAATTTTGTCAATAAATAACTTAGACTATTTTTGTGTGTGTGTGATACTGGGGTTCCTGGAAACCCTTCTACCTCCGGGCTATACTCCCAGACTCATTTTTATATTTTTATTTGGAAACAGGGTCTCTTACACCAGCACGGCTGGCTTCAAACCTGTGCAATCCTCCTGTCTCCGCCTCCCAAGTGTGGGGATTACAAGCGTGAGCCACCACGCCCGGCTAGACTATGTTTTAATCAATCAAGATGTATATATTCTATGCAGAATATCAAGTGATTAATACAAAGAAAATATTATTTCATGTATTATTATTATTATTAATTATTATTATCACTGAAGATTGAACCCAGGGGCATTCTATCTCCAAACTACACCCTAAGCCCCTTTTTTCATTTTTTTTGCTTTGAAACAGGATTTTGCTAAGTTGGTGAAACTGGTCTCAAACCTGCAGATCTTCCTGTCTCAGCTTCCCAAGAATTGCAATTACAGGGGTGTACCACTACACCCAGCCAAGAAATAATTATACTGATCTAGCCTAAAGCCTGATGTTCACTTTTTGGTGATCCCGTGTAGCCTTGATACTGGTAAATGTACAAATGCCATTGTATTTACTGAGATGCTGAAATTAACCTGAGTCCCCATTTCTATCCGCATAAGTCCAAGATATATTGATGACCCAAGGGGAAAACTACTTTCCTTAGATTATTATAGAAGTAATTCCTTCCGATATTACATTTGTATAGTATATTCCCTTCAGTTAAATAATAAACCTCAAGGTTTAGTACTTATATATCTTTAGCTCAAAGCTCAAAGACCAATAATTATGGTTTGCTTTCCATTAAGGTTCCCAAATGAAAATTTCTGAGTCATTAAAGGGGTTCCTGCTCTCTTCCTATAGTAACAAAGGCACTACAGCCATGCAGGAGGTAATGAGCCCAGAGCATGTCTCTCAGAGAGGAAAAAATTACAAAAGAGAAATGATAGATGGTGCTTGCTAGAAATTTTAATTAAACCTGTGAATGAAGAACTTTGAATCAGGCCAGGCGGCAGCTGCACTCATTCCTGACCCACTGCAGTAGCTCACGCAGGAACACGTGCCAGGAAATATCCTGTGAAAGCAGACGCAGTATCCTTGAATTTCATTTAATCTACCTCTCCACAAGGCCTAGTTTTGAAGGGCCTTCTAGGAGACGACCTCACCTCAGTGAATATCTCAAATACAAAGCAATCCGCTCTTGGTTGCCTAGTGACACTGGAGTGTAGACTGCGGGATGTCTCTGGTGTATGGGAGCTGTCTCTGGTTTGTCAAAGGAAAGCCGACCCCACTGCTCTGCAATCCTGCCTGGTTTCACTGCAATAATTAAACAAGGCGTCATTTGCAATTTCTCTAAGAACTATGATTAAGAATACTAGCTATCTATGTAAACACTATAAGTCATGTTTTCCCCCTAAATTGTCTGATTTACCAGAAAGTCATATAGGAGATATATTATTTCTCAACCTTAGTTCATACAGTCTCTCACCTGGCTTTCACGTGTCTTTGGGAATAGGAGGAAGAAGCTGGACTTAATATAACATCAACATGGTTCAGTCTTAACATCATCATTTATAGGTTGTCTGTCTCTAGCCTGATATGTTTATTTCTTAGATTTTCATCTGTAAATCAATCCAGCTTTAAGAAGATATGATAAGGCCAAATGCCCTAATTCAGAGTGCTTTGTAAATGATCAGGCAATAAATAAATGGCTGTGACAATTTTTCTTTGTTTTTCAACCATACATACTCCTTTACTAATTTGAAAGTTAAAAATGTGGATGTCTAGCCAGGCGTGGTGGCGCACGCTTGTAATCCCCGCGCTTGGGAGGCTGAGACAGGAGGATCGCACAGGTTCAAAGCCAGCCTCAGTGACTTAGTGAAGCTCTCAGCAACTTAGTGAGACCCTGTTTCCAAATAAAATATAAAATAGGTCTGGGAGTATACCCCGGAGGTAGAAAGCCCTTGGGTTCTACCCCGAGTACCACGAAAAAAAAAATGTGGATGGCTGCTTAAATTTAATCTTGAGTCAAACTTTGAATTCAGGTGTTGTAAGTCAACACATTTCACCACAAAGCATATTATTCCTTATTGAAATCACCTTTTACTTATATGTCTCCTTATTAATTCCTTAAAATAATAAGACAAACATAAAAACAATTACTCAGCCAGTTTTAGTGGTACACAACCTGTAATCCCAACACTTAGGAGGCTGAGACAGGAGGATCACAGGTTTGAGGTCAGCCTTGGCCACTTAGTGAGACCCTGTTTCCAAACAAAAATAAAATAGGAATAGGATTGTAGTTCAGAGATAGAATCCCTCAGGCACATGTGATCTAAGGTGGATCTGAGACTTGGGAGAAAGACAAAAGGAAGGATGAACGTCACAGGAGCCACTTCAGGAAGTTTCTGAAATGTTGCTTGGTTCTTCCACTTAGATCTCATTAACCGGAATTTAAACAGAGAGCCACATAAACAGAGCTTCAGGGGAGACTAAGAAAATATATTTTATTCTGGGAAGCTGTGTGCCCAACTAATATTTCTACTGCTTTGGAGTAAAAGAAGAAAATATCGGAACTGACAAAGTCCTTGTTAGAAGGTCAGGGCACACTTCACAGTGGTTAGGCACTCTTAGTGATCACTCAGCAGGTTAACAGATATAGGCTGAGCATTGACTTTGACGCCTTGACTCTATAGTATTATTTTTTTATTTTTAAATATTATTCAATATTTTTTACTGCATAATAATTACACATATCAGTAGGGCTCATTGTGACAGGTGAATAAGCACACAATATAATTTAATAAAAATTAAAGTGTAAGAGTTACTATTATTAAAACTATATGTTCTTTGAGTAGTGTGTGTGTGTGTATGTGTGTGTGCATGTGTATGCATATTTGTTATTAGACATTGAACTCAAGCACATTCTATCTCTGAGCTACACCCCCAGCCCTTTTTAAATTTTTTTCAATTTTTTAACTTTTTGGAGGTACTGGGTGTGGAACCCATGGGCTTTTCTAACTCCAGGCTATACTCCCAGACATATTTTATACATTATTAGGAAACAGGGTCCCACTAAGTAGAGGAGAGCCTCACTAAGTAGATGAGGCTGGATTTGAACCTGTGCAGTTCTGTCTCAGCCTCCCAAGCGCTGGGATTACAAGTGTGCACCACCAGGCCCGGCTAATTTTTTATTTTGAAATAAGGTCTCACTACATTGCATGAAGTCGGATACAGCTAGACCCTAGCCGGAGACCAGAGACGCAGATGAAGAGGTTGCCACAGGCCCCACATCCTCACTCTATTCTCTATTGTCTCCTTGTCACTTTCCATGCTTGGGGGATGGGCACAAAGTGAGAGGGATGAATACGGTTCATAAACAAGAAAATTCCATAACTTACTTTTCAGAATTTTCTTGTGGGGGGAGAGAGAAAGAATTTACACCCACAACACTGAACCAAAATATTCCCTGGGCTTATTTTTTTTAACCCCAAACAGAGAAAAATAAGGAAGTGGGAAAAATCACTTAATGGGATCATTGTTTTGCCCCAGTTTATATAAGAATGAACAGACCAACTAAAATATGCAAACCATCCATCTCAACAGAACAATTCTTGTTTCTTTCTGTGTCCAGTCCTACTCATTTATAAAAATAAATATATTTCTCCTTTTCAATAGGAGGTGCCTTCCTAGAGATTTTCTTGTTCCATATACTAAGGAGTTTCAAATGAAATTCTTAAGAAATATGAATTTATTTCACAGAACAAATATGCACACACAACTTTTAACATCTTTCATGGTACTGAGTAGAGCTGAGAGAAATAAATAAGCCATGGAGAACACTAGAGGGCAGATGTTCCTTTTAAATCTAGTATAATTTCCAACCACCGGCCATTATAGGTAGACTTCTAATGTTTTCTCACTTCCCATACTTGCTAAAATATCTATCACACTGCTCCTCAGATAGGCCAAGTTTTACACTTGACCTTCCTGTGTTAACTCTTTATTGCAATCCCTGTTCTTCATAAGATTGGCCACTTTCTCAGCAGTTAGGTCTCACATCAAACATCATTGGCTTAAAAAGGCCATCTTTTGGAGCATAACCCAAATTATCTCTCCTGAATCCCATTACTGTGTATTGCACCAGATATTTCTAACATTTATCAGAACCCCAAATTACCTAATATACTTGCTTACTTGGAATGAGCTCATTTCTACTAGAAAGCTTTCTTCTTAAAAGCTGGGACCCTGAATAAATGCCACTCAACTCCCAGGAGGTAGAAAAAAAAAAAAAAAAAAAAAACAACTTGTGGAATATCTGCTGAATGAATGAATTAGAAGTCCTCTAAAACTGAATATTATAATTTTGTATTACAGAGACATTTTAAATCATTTGATCAAGGTTATAGCAAATTGTTGGCAGAATCACTTAACCTTATAAAAATCTTTTCATTTAAAAAATAATTTTATTAGTGTTTTTATCAGACCAACTGTCCAAAATCTAAGAAAAGGAAAATATCAGGGAACCTGCATTCCCCATCTCCATATGATATTCCATGTCCCCTTGGAACCTTGTTAGCTAAGATATGTTATCACCAGATATGCTCCCTCAATGATGGGCCTCTAGAATAATGAGTGAAAATAAGCAGAAAAGAAACGAATTCACTCACATTATTTTGTGTCCCAATTCTCTACGTAATTTACACTGAATGGTCCCACTCACTATTCAACATCCCTTGAATTTTTCCTATTCCTTATCCTCCATCATTGTTCTTCAAATTGAAATCCCATGTATCTCTCAAGACACAGTAAATTTCTGACTTTTCTTTGGTAGCTTTCCAGATAAATTCAGTGCATACTGATCTCACCTGTCTAAATTCATCAGTGACTAAAACAGTGCTTCGTTCATTATAGTGTTCACAATAATTTTGGCAAATTAATTGATGTACCTATGGTTTCAATCATGTTCTGCCTCATGACATTTTTCCCATGACATTTTTCATTTTCTCTTCTTCTGTTTGTATTATTAGCTGTTGATTCTCTTTCCAACTGGATCTGTGAGATGTGAGTCCATGATTCCTATTCAGCTCCTCACACATAAGAGACAATATCTGTTGTCTGACAGATTATTCTACTGAGCCAAGTATCACATTTTATTGGTAAATTTAAGTTCTTGAGTTTGGCATATGACTCAGACCTTAACAACTCCATACAAAATAACAAACACTACAAATCCTATCAGAGATATCACTTGAGATTCAGATGTCTCCACCTTTTCTTCAATTGATCTTTCCATGTAGCCAAGTTGTGCTGCAATTATGCATTGTGAAAAAAAAATCTATCAATTTGAGCCACTTCTTATTGAAATTCTAGCTGTATTCTCTTTTATCTTTTCTGATCCACATGCCATAATAATTCATTTACAATGTGCCAACTACAGAATAACACCATAGGAAGCAGCCAGAATAGAAACTAGTATAAAACACCATTCATACAATTCAAGGCAGTATATAAAAAGACATACTGGTCAAGGTTATATTTTCTCAGTGCTCGCTGAGTATCATCATTTGACAAATAACCTGAATTAGTGAAGGCTGGGGTTTAAGAGCGAGCTACTTTCTGAAATTCTCTCTGATAATGATGTAACAATTATTAAAACCCTGGACACAGCAGTATGTTCATATTCTACAAATTTATAATCTGTAATTAAACTCTTATAGTTTTACTTACATTTTGGGAGAAAGTTAAATGGAGATATTTGCAATACACTCTCTAATCTTGAAAAAATGATTTAGCTTAATCAAAGAAAATCCTCTCCAATCACCCCACCAAAGCAGTCACATGTGTCTTATTTTATATTTGTACTTAAGATGAGCTTATTTAATGATATATATCAGAGGCAAACAAACTATGGTCCCTGGAAAAATGAGACCTGCAATCCATATTTATAAATAAAATGTCATTGGAACACAGCCATGCTAATACATTTTTTATTGTTGTTAAAATAATGAAATTAAGTAGTTGTGACAGGAACTGTATCTTCTCAGAGTTTAACACAATTGTATCTGGATTTTTACTATCTAAACCTTGATCTATAAGTTTGTTGTCTATCTTCTCAATTCCAGAATATGAAAAGAGACTATCCTGGCATGGTGGTGGATACCTGTAATCCCAGTACTTGGGAGGCTGAGACAAGAAGATCTCAGTTGGAGGCCAGGCTTAGCAAACTAGCCAGACATTGTTTCAAAATAAAAAGTAAAAGGCTCAGGGTGGCCAGGCATGGTGGCACACGCTTGTAATCCCCGCACTTGGGAGGTGAAGACAGGAGGATCACACAGGTTCTAAGCCAGCCTTGCTGGCTTCAGAGACCCTGTTTCCAAATAAAAATATAAAAAATAGGTCTAGAAGTGCAGCCTGGAGTTAGAAGGGTTTCCAGGAACCCCAATACCACCAAAAAGAAAGGTTCAGGGTGTATCTCAGAGGTACACCTGAATACCCCTGTGCTGAAAGAAAGGAAGGAAGGAAGGGAGGGAGGGAAGAAATTTTTCACATTATTTTATTCATGACACCAGAGCTAGGCGCGTAGTAGGTGCTAAATATCTGTTGCTGTACACTTGCAGACCTAATTGGAGAAGAATAAATTGTGTTATCTCATGTTTAAAGCTTTTACTCAGCCACACATCTGGAATCACTGCTTTCTGGATATGAATGTAATGGACTCCTGTAAAGAAACTTGCAAATAGTCAAAGAATGCTCCAGGGAGGGTTTTTGGCCCAAAGAAGAGTTTTAATATAAATGCATTGGTCTCACCACAGGGCTTATTGGAGCAGAGTACTATATTTTTTATAGCCCTGCTTGCTATGCTAAACAAAACCTGTACTAAATCATCAGGCAAATCTGGAATTGAGAATCTGGGTAACATCTGGAGAGTAAGAGCGCAGGGTAACAAATCTCTAAGAACTTGTTGAAAAGAGCACTATTCTGTGCCTTTTTATTAATTTATTTGACTCTTGTCAAATGATATTACACAGAGATTTTTTAAAGTTACAGTTATAATATATAAAAACACCATTTTCCATCATTCTTTTTTTTTCATTTCTATGAGTAGCCCACAATTTAATTCTATGTAAAATTCTCACCAAAGATCCCCCTTACTAGCTGGTCATGGTGCTACATGCCTGTGATCCCAATACTTGAGAAACTGACACAGAAAGACCACGATTCAGCTATTTAGCAAGACTCTCTGCTCAGAAGTAGATTTCCTGAGTTTAATCCCCCATACCAAAAGGAGGAAGAAAGAGAAACTCTTTATTATTAACAAGTGGAAAATTGGAAATTATGATCTATTGAAATGCAGCTGATTCCTTTATGTAAAAAAAAAATGTTCTACAGAACAAGTCCAAATCAACATGCTGCTTTTAGCTATTATTTATATGAACAAAGAGGAATTTAGTGTGTTATTTTTTAATAACCTACACATCAAGAGAGAAAGCTTATTAATGAAGGAATCACTTCCATTGACATTATGTACATATGTGAAATAATCAATGCCAATGTCAATATCCTACACAGAGAAGGAGAGGGAGTAGGGAGGGTGCTGGGGGTTGCTCACCAGGTGCTGTGTGCATGTATGTCTCTATCACTCTGAACTACATTATGATGTGAGAATACAATGCACCAATAAAAGTATACTTGAGAAAGAGAGAGACAGAGACAGAGACAGAGACAGAGAGAGACAGAGAGCGCTTCACCCATTAGATCATACATATATATAATGTCTGGAATTTTGTCAGGTAGCTTTCCAGGCTGAGTGGCCATGGACAAGACCCTCTCGCTCCCAGACCCAATATAGTTGGATGGTGGCCCTCCAATTTTAAACACTTATTCAGTTCATTCTCTGCACTACAACATAAACAATTCAAAATACAATGTACTCACATCTCTCCCATTCTCATCTATTCTTTAGAATCTCCCTACTGCCTTTAGGAGAAAGCCAGCAGGGCCAGTGCTCAATGCATGTGTCCGCCTGGTCTCTCCTCTCCCCTTCCCACCAGCCTCTCATCACCCTTCTTCCCTCATCTCTGCCAAAGTTGTGCTCCTATCAGTGCTGAAGTTGGCTCCTTCTGTCTCTGTCTCTGTCTCACTCACTGCTTCTCTGGTACCTTTGAACTTTCCTTCATGCTGAATCCTTTCTAATTCTGCTGGAGACACTTCCTCTTTTACCCTTTAAATACTGTCTGCTTATTCCTTGAATCTCATCCTATACTTTTCCTTCTTCTCATGACCTTCCTTCATTCTTGAAGTACAGAGTAAGAGAAAAAACATCATGGTAGATAAACTTCTCCTGGGAACTCCAATTCTAAATCTATCCCCAAGACATGCAACACACATCACATGAAAGTCTAACAAGATGTATATTCAGAGCTTAATTGTGATGCTAAGTTGAGGTTTCCCTCAACAGCACATCACTTCTTTAAATCAATGCACCAAGTACTGTTCTAAGTATTCTCCCAAACACCTCATCTCTGAGTCTTTTAAATAAATCTTTAAGTGCCCTGCTACTAAAATGAATTTAAAAATTTTCTACGAATTGTTCTATTAAAATATAGCAGTCAGGCGTGGTGGCACATGCTTCTAATCCTAGCATTTGGGAGGCTGAGACAGGAAGATTGTGGATTGTGGACAGCCTCACCTACTTAGTGAGGTCCTTTGAGGTCCTTTGCAACTCAGTGAGACCCTGTTTCAAAACAAAGAATAAACATAGGGCTGGGGGTATAGCTCGGAGGTAAAATGCCCCTGGGTCCCATTCCCAGTACTGCAAATATATACCAAAAGTTACCTGTTTAAATGGCACAGTAAATACATTTTAATCAAAATATGTCTTGTTTGTTTTTAGAAAATCAGGTAGAGCTTGGTTGAGAAGAAGCTTATCATAAATCTAATACTTAACAATTTAAGAAGGTGTTGGGCTATTCTGGAGAAATACCTGGATCTCAGTAATTAGGCTTGGAGATATTCAGTAAAAAATTTCAGCTGGGCATGGTGACATATGCTTGTAATCCCAGCATTTGGGAGGCTGAGCCAGGAGGATTTAGATATGCAGACAGCCTCAGCTATTTAGTGAAGCCCTTTGCAACTCAGTGAGACCATGTTTCAAAATAAAGAATAAAAAAACAGGATGGGATGTAGCTCAGAGGTAGAATGTCCCTGAGTTCCATCCCTAGTACTGCAAAATCAAAAACTACACAAAAAATGAAAATGTAATATCAGCATATTTAACTGAGAATGTCCAGGCTGTGTACAATCAGTGGGAGCATTTTCAGTACATGAACACCTCTCTCTGACCACTGCTTCAGTGGAAACTGCTGGTATCCAAATGTTTACAACAATGTGTTACACCTTTTTTATAACTTGTTGTGGGTGCAGAGTGAAAAAGTGGGCATTTGAAAATGTAATCAAGTGAAACAGACTATTCTAAGAAATGTCAATGAATTCAGATAAAAAGGTAATCTCGCTTCAGAGAGAAAGGCATTTCATATCAAACAAGCTTCAAAGAGAGTGGCCAACTTAAGTTATTGACAGATGTGTCAAGACTGAAGGAGGTCTAAATGGGAGGGACAGAGATCAAAGTGTAGCATTGAACACCTCGAGCAAAGAGGACTATAGCACAATACATCCATGAAAAGATATTTGAAACGAGGCAGGAACAACTGAAAACTGAGCCAAGATGTGGATAATGAATCTCAGACATGAAGATATCTGGGCACACCTTCCAGCAAAAGATAAGCAAGAGGTATGACCTCCTCCAGGGAATAGTGCAGGAGGGAAGTAGAACCACAAGAAGCAGACTGCAGCCTCTGAGAGGGGTAAGGATGAGAAGGACAGTACTGCACAGGCCTCTCACCACCTCCAGTTATTGCAACCCCAGCTCCAAGGTGCAATGAGGTCTTCTAAGCCCTGTTTTTATCACTAGATCACTGTCTACGATGCTTTTGGTATTTTCCCAGAGCTTCCTGAATTCTAGGCCAAGAAGACAGATGAACTTGAAAGGGGTTGCACCCACCGAGGGCCCCTCTGATTGTTATAGGACCAGAAAAATGACAATGGATATAGCTCTGCTTCCAACTGTTTCTTTGAGCACCCTAGGGTGTCTGAGAAATGCAAGAAGCAGGTCTTACTCTTGATTTTGGTGTATTTAACTTTAATCATAACAATTTTAATATCATTATTCTATGTCTGTACTTACTCAGAAAGAAATGCAAGTAATTCTGAGGCAAAGGTCTTTCCTAAAACTCGGCAAAACATCCTCCCTTCTGCTGCTCAACTTCTCTGAGAAAAGAAAGTATAGAAAAGCATAGAAGAGATCACTTTGCACAAAGTTTGGCCTCCCCAAAAGGAAATTTGAACTTCTCCCAAAGAAATAACATCCTGGCTCTATTATGAACCTCTCAGGTAAAATCCATGACACCTGCTATGATCATACGAACTTCAAAGAATTTATTTTAAAGATTCATCCTAAAATAGAATCATTTCTAGGGTTTTCAGATACCAACACTTTTGTCTCTCTAGTTCAATAACATGACTTTTTTTTAAAGAGCACTTATGAAAAGTAAAAAAAAAAAAAGTACTTTTAAGAGAAGAGCAAGATGTGTGGCGATTTAAGTAGTGAAAAGAACACAGATACTCATATTCTTTGAACAAAGAAAACCTGTCAGGCAAAGTTCTCTTTAACCTGGTGACACCTTAATAGTGAAAAGGGAAACATAATACCAGCCAGCAACAGTGGCTCAGTCAACCTTGGTGCAGAATGTGGGTCACAGTCAGATCAATTCCACAAACTCAGGTGTCACATTTATATCATAGCTTGATTCCCAAAGTCTTTAGGTCATTTCTTTCAACATGTCTGAAGAAAACTGTGTCTGGTGTTCCTGCCACCCAACTTGTGAACGTTGTGAAGAAACTTTCCAAGTGACACATCCAGAACTCACCTCCTTCCTGTGCTTGTCAGGTATTAATAGGGATAACCAATTCAACTATATTGAATTGTTGGGATAATTAGAATAGGACTAATAATTAGTGGTTTTGCAAAGAAACTGAGCTTACAGAGTAACTGTATTCTGAGGATTTCCAGTACTCCTTTCAATGTGGTGAACGCACACACACACATGCGCGCACACACACACACACACACACACACACACGCACACAAACACGGTAAATGCATAAAGAAATATATGATGGATTAAAGAGTGCATGTAATTGTACTCTTTTTGAAATATAAACTAAATTTCATAATGAGTTTTCAAGATATGTTCATACTGTTCAGAACAAAACTTACGAAATGGAATCCTTCCAAAAATCATTTTATACATTTGTGTGTGATAGACCAAATTTTCTAAAGTAAGCTATTCTAGATCATGATTATTAAAAATTAAACATGAGTCAATCCTCCTATGTTCATTGGAAAACTCAGGACTTCAAATTCAAGTCCTGACCAATTTCTCTCCTCATTAAGCTTTATCACACCAGAGTAATAAATCACACATGTTAGTTAGATTACTGCTGATATAGCTGGAGATTAGGTACTGTGTCGTGAGCAGGAATTTGGCCAGGGCCCATCAGGTTCCATGTGTTAAATTGCAAAGAGCAATTTTTGCAATGAAAATAGACTGGAAATTAAATGATGCTTCGTTTTTACTCCACAACTGTATTATTTATATTTAAAGCTAGGTGTGGTGGTGCACCCTTGTAATCTAAGAATTTGGGAGGCTGAGACAGGAGGATTACAGTTTGCTAACAGCCTCAGCTACTTAGTGAGGCCCTTTGCAACTCAGTGAGATCCTGTTTCAAAATAAAGAATAAAATATAGGGCTGGGGCATAGCTTGGAGGTAGAATGCCTCTAAGTTCAATCCCCAGCACTGCAAAATAAAATAAAATAAAATATTTGAAAGCAAAGAAAATGATCGCATTGCATATAGAAGATAACACTAGGTTTAGACTTAAAAAAAACTTTAATAAGCTCCCTGAAGAAATACAGAAAAACATTGGATTTACACTAAGAAAGAAGACACAAAAGACTAGACTACTACTTTCTACTTAACCACAATAAAACTGAGATTGCAGGTTTTACAAATATTATGGGAAAAACAAAAGAGAAATATTGTTTAGTGACTCATTGAAACAAGAAAAAGAAAAAAAAAAACAAGTAAGTTATTCTCTTTTTTGTGCCCAAGTTCCCTCATTTAATTGGAGGCAAAGGCTTCACAGGCAAAGCTAAAAGGAGAGGTTTTCCCCTTAATTATCTAAGTAATTACCTTAAATGTCTGCTTTGCTTTGGCTGTGGAGACATAGGCACAACCATGAAGACCCTACTAAAACAAGAAGATACGAAGTTCATAAAATGCTCTTCGTCCGTCTCCATTGCAGAAAGGCACAGGAACATCACCTGAAAATGCAAACTGTGGTCTTTTGTGACACGTCAAAGAAAGCTAATGCTTTTAGGTACAATGAAAATGACTACTTTTATGTCTTTCCATATCTGACAATGATGGGAAGTCTAACTGCATAGTACTCACATTATGTGATAAGTGAGGCACACATAGTATGAGAACTATAAACTGTATTCAGCTCTTGGCATTTTAAAATAAAGCAATTAGAATTATCACTTTCTGAGAGTTCTGGTTTCCTGTTCCAAAACAAAAGGTAAAAGTAAGGAAATAATTTTTCCAGGGAGACCGACATCAAGTCTGTTTCTCCGTTCCACAAGAGAAGCACGCCAGGGTCCAATGAATGCCTAATACAATCTTGAGAAATGTGTTAACTAAATTAAGCCTTTATTTTCAGTGTGAAACTACCTATTTTGAGGGGAAATCCTGCCATCTTGTTCCGATGTCCACAATACCCACACTCTGTTCACCTATATCAGACTCTTGTTTTTGACAATGTCTTGCAATTATATTTACCCCCAGAAAATTGTGAGACAGATGAGCACTCTCTCTATTCTACCAATGCCTGCTGTCCTATTTAAACATGTATTTATGCAGCATCTTATTCTCACAGGGGTTTCAAGGAGACACCATATTTATGAAGGTGTTTTATTATTAAAGGGCTTTCAGTGAAAACTGAAGCACATGTTCTGGACAGTCTGTCTATGCCTCAGAGTTACAAAGTCAAATTGTCCCTTGAAAAGTTTTATATACCCTACTTGTGATTTGATATTATCATGGCTTCACTTTATTTATCAAATGATTGATTGATCAAAGTTATTTTTCCTTTTATTATAAGAATATTTTATTGTCATCTTTCCCTCAGTGAACATAGATAAATATGTTAGCCACAAAAACAATGGACACGAGGCAGGAGGGAAGAGTCTGATCATATTTTTGGTATCAATATTTTGATTAAAATTTGGGTTCTTTTGGAGTATTTCCTAAAAAAAATTGGTTATAAGATATTGAAGAACTATAGGAGATAAATAAGCTCTCCAAGGTTGGATATGAAAGGAAGTCCTTGGTTTGCTCCTGATAACACATAGGAACTACTAAGAATAGCCTTTGCCATAACTGATAGCCAATACCATGGCAATATGTTATGTTAGCTGTAGGTTGTTAGTGCAGTGGTAGGAGGTTGTGTTATAAACATCACTGTGAGGGAGAAGCTTTGGGAAATATATACTGCAGTCAAAATTTCCTCTTTACCCAAGATTATAGTCCACCACTGTCTTTTGTTTACCAGGTGGACAGATAATGTGACATTTAAAAACTGTATTTTACGAGATCAAATAATTTTTCTAATAACCAAGGTTTCTTTTTTTTTTCTTTTGGTGGTACTGGGGTTCCTGGAAACCCTTCTACCTCCGGGATACACTCCCAGACCTATTTTTATACTTTTTTATTCGGAAACAGGGTCTCTTAAACCAGCACGGCTGGCTTCGAATCTGCGCGATCCTCCTGTCTCCGCCTCCCAAATGCGGGGATTACAATTGTGCACCACCAGGCCCAGCAACCAAGGATTTCAAATGACCATGACTAACAAAACCAGAATCCTTGCGTGGGTAACATTCCTGTAACTAATGCACTGATAGGTGATGACATATTAATATGTTGCTCTCTGTGAGGCTGTTGTAGTTAATGTACTGAAACTTCTGGGGACCTGATGCTCACTCTTAAGTGTTAGAAGAAAAGGTTGAAGCCAGGTTTTCCCTGTATCTTCATGTAAATGAAGCCTTAGAAATATCCAATTATCTCTGTCTTTCATAATTTATAAGAATTAACATAAATAAAAAAGGCAAACCACATGTTGTAAGAAAGACTGATAACCAAGGTGTTTCTGGAAAAAGAAACAAATACAGTATTGAATGGGTTATTTTTAAAATAAAAAGAATAAGGAAGCCTTTTTTCTGATAGTATCTCAAATAATTATAATATTTTATTAAGTTTATCATATACTAAAATGTGTTTGTAACACAAATTAGACCTTAAAAAATGTTGGGCTAGATAAAAGATATTTTTCCTAGTGGCTCATGCCTGTAATTCCAATACTTGGGAGGCTGAGACAGGAGGATTGCAAGTTTTAGGTCAGTCTTAGCAATGTAGTGAGACTCTGTTTCAAAAATAGAATAAAAATGCTAAAAAGGTATAGAAATGTAACTCAGTGATAGAGAATCCTTGACTTCCATTCCCAGTACACAAAAGACCTTTTTTGTTTTTATAAGTGGCAAGGTTGTTAGGGGATAAGTTATGAAGGCCATATTGGCATGAGAAGCTGGTATAGAAAGAAATGGCAATGTAAAATAAATCCATAGGGAGGAAAGAAGTAATCCTTGGACACAGTGGTTTCTTGCTACTATTCTTTTAGGGAAACAGGAAAAACACTACTCAGTAAATGCTGAGGTTTCCTATTTTTTTTAGTAACATCAGAAAATTCATTTTTTAGGAAATTAAGTGATTTATCCCAAAGAGGATATTCAATCAAAATTCTTACACCTTGTTTTCCCAAAACCTACATAAAGAGTTCCTCTGTGTTTCAATATGCTTCTAATAATATGGAAGGAAATGAGAGACTATATTGCAAGTTTTAGATGGATACTAATGAAGTATTAATTACTCACAAAATTGTAAACTATATTAATTAGTAAAATTCATACTAATGAAATTGGAACACATCAACCCAGTGAGCTGCAGTGGAAAGCCTTGCAGTTAAAGAGGAAAAGGTATTTTTATGAACATTGGAATGGCAGCATTTCTCCCTCACAGCTTGATTCTATTCAATACAAACTCAAAAAACCACATTTGCAAAGTCTATTTCTTAATGAATCACATTGCCTTCTGTGTATGCGATTCAAACCCTTAGGAGAATGATATATAGTTTAAAATAACACCTATTTCTTAAATTTATTTTTTGGCTGCTAGAAGACTTATTAACAATTTAAAAACAAAACATATTATGTATAATTGTTCCATTTTTTCTCTTTTGCAAAAATAATCGTTCACATTTATGTCAGCATAGAAAATATAAACCAACAAATCTTCTTTTGGGGAAGATTACAAAGAAAAGAGAGAGAAGATTTTTACATATTTTGTAATTTCACATTACTGCGTAGTCTACTTCGCAATTTAAGCCAAATGACCTATGTGTATGTATGTCACTATTCCTATGGACTGCATTATGTTAGACCATAAGGCATTGATAAATACATTAAAAATAAACAACTAAGTATTTTTATTTATGCTAAGTTTGAAGAATATCAAAGGGAAATTTTATTGTATGATTGTCAAAACATAAAATTCAGGTACAAAAATTTTATAATATAATTTAACATGGATCAATTACTTACTGGCTGGAATACTTCAGTAAATTTACTAAATCTCTATTAGCAGTTTTATTGTTGACTAGGTATGTAAATTCATGATCCCATTAATTTTTTTGAGAGAGAGTAATCAGGCTAAAAGGAGATAATCTGTAAGAACATGCCCTTTACAAACTATATAAAAGTAAGAGATATCTTCAGTGTTATCAAGTAGGAAGATTTAAAATATTTCAGGAAGCATATTATTGAAAAATTACTGAGCTGGGTATGGTGGTGCATGCTTGTAATCCCAGTACTTGGGAGGCAGAGACAGAAGGATCACAGGTTCGAGGCCAGTCTCCGCTGCTTAGTGAGGCCTTCTGAAATTAGTAAGACCCTGTTTCAAAATAAAAATAGAGCTGGGGGTGTATCTCAGAGCTGGAATGCCCCTGGGTTAAATGCCCAGAACCACAAAAAAAAAAAAAATGAAATTGCTAGACATCTAACGTTAGAAAAGCTGCTTTCAAAAGCACTATTATTCTAAAATTTCAGTTTGCACTCAACCATTAGTTTAACTTGCTCTTTACTTAAAGAACTAAAAGGTACAAAAGACAACTTCACCTCCTTCCTCAAAAAAATCCTCTTTATATGTGGTATGTAATATATATGGTATGTAATTTATATGTTTATATGTGGTATACACACACACATACATATATATGCATATATTTTTGTATGTATGTATCCGGTAGTGGGGGATAAAGTTTTTTCTCACAAATTTTTTGATTAGAGATTTAAATTTTAAAAACAGAAAAAATCAATCTGAGACATCTTTTAATATGGATTCAAATGCCAAATCATCCAACGAATTTATTTAAATCTCTAATTCATTTTTACTTCACTCACAAACATGCATACTTAGGTGGCTATATAGATATAGAAACATTCGCACCAATAAAAAATGTATGGAATAAATTTATCTTAATGGCAGAAAGAAATTGGGAATGCAGATCTTAGGAAGTATGCATTTTCTCAGTGAATTCATTGGATTTCCCAATGTATCCTTTAGTTTAAATAGTTTTAATGTTTTAGCTTCCTAATAAAAAAAAATGTCTATTTGTTCTAGATGAAGCATAATGGCTATAGAAAACTATTCCGGTGCAGTGTCATCACATGGGTATTGTGCAAATTAAAGGTAAAGTCAAGCCGGGCGTGGTGGCGCACGCTTGTAATCCCCGCGCTTGGGAGGCGGAGACAGGAGGATCGCGCAGGTTCGAAGCCAGCCGCGCGCGCTGGCTTAGGAGACCCTGTTTCCAAATAAAAATGTAAAAATAGATCTGGGAGTGTAGCCTGGAGGTAGAAGGGCTTCCAGGAACCCCAGTACCACCAATAAATAAATAAATAAATAAATAAATAAATAAATAAATAAATAAATAAATAAAGGTACAGTCAACCTTGTTAGTTGAGTTGAAGATAAGAAGATGAGTGAAAAGAATACTTTTGGGCCACAGGAGTTAGATGCATATTTAGAAATCTGCTCACTGAAAATGGCAGATGGTGGCAAATTTTCAGGAAAGAATGATTTTGGGTTTTGAGCTGTCATTGATTTATAGCACACTAGAAGTGTCTCTGAAGAAAATGAAGCAAAAATTAATCACCTACCTTAAGCATATAGAGACCTGCCCAGATATATTAGCTATTCTTTCTATTCTTTTCATTCTTCTAATAATTAGGACATTTCCTTTTTCTTGCTTTTAAAGTTGGTGTCAGACCAGTGTTGTGTTAGGTCACAATTCTGGCTAAAATTTCAAGTTTACTGTATTTGAAAGTTTTCAATCTCAAAAGAAAAAAAGATTTCTTTAAAAAAAAAAAAACACCAAAAAACCAACACTGGCTTTTTTTTTTTTTTTTTTTTTTTAGGTCTGGGCATGGAACCCAGTGGCATTCGACCTCCGAGCTACACTCCCTGCCCAATTTTTTTTTTTTTATTCTTTATTTTGAAACCGGGTCTCACTGAGTTGCAGAGGGCCTCACTAAGTAGCTGAGGCTGTCAGCAAACCTGGATCCCATGGTCTCAACCTCCCGAATGCGGGGATTACAAGCTTGTGCCACCACGCCCGGCTCTCCACTGGCTAAATTCTTTACAGCAAAGCTAGTCATAATTTCTTTATTTTGCATTTTCTCACTATATACCACAGTATGGCCTTTGTTATATAGAGTTAGGAAGACTTCATACCATTTGCAAATCTTTTGAGAGATGTTTTATCAGAGTGTAAATTACATCTCTATTACTAGCTCAGTCTCAGTGAACATGAATAACTGACAATGAAAGCATCTTTGATGGAGCAAAAAATATTTAAAGAGAAATTAAAAAGCTGAAATCTTTATATTAATTTTAAGTCTTATTGATTCCATTCCCTAAAACAGTGTCCTTTTGATGGCAGTTGAATGAGAAGGGAGCCACGTTTGGAAATGCCCATGTTTTAACAGCATCCATGTCTCTCTCACCCTGGATCAGAGCACTACAAATGTTGTCTGAGATTTTATCTACATAAGAAGAAAACACAGTCATTTTTGTTTCTCCTCGAAGCAAGTATAAACCATTATCTAGTCCTGAAATCAAACAACTGCTATCATAAATTTCTAAATTAGATGAAAGTTTAATTTTTAAGAAATCATCATTTTTTTTTACTTCCGGCTACTGAGTAATGGCTGCTTCTGAAATGTTTTCACTGAGATCAGTGGAGAGGCTTTAATCTTCTTGCTCGTTGTTTCAAACCCCTTTGCATTTTTACACAATGGCCCATTTTTTATCACCAATTTAAACCAGGCTACTTTTTACTCACAATAAATCAATATGTGTCATAAGATCAGAAAAGAGTGTAATATCCCTCACTATCACTGGCCCTTTCCTCTCAAGTCCCTGAAGACATTTTCAGGCTGTGTTGCTATAGCAACATAGCACTGGTGCGTTTTTTGCTTGGGTTTGTTATAGAAAGTAGATTTTTACCACACAGGTATAAACTTGAAGAATTTTCATGGTAAAGAAAAGAAGCACACAGATCCAAACTACAATGTGTATGAACTTTCTATTGATCTATGATGATTTAATTCAAAAGCACGATAAAGAAGGTAACTCCACAGCATTGAAAATCTATTTGGAAATTTCCAACTAAATTATTTATTACCATTTCCTTACATAGTTCAAGTAGTCATATTTCTTAAGCTATGAAAAAATATTCATAAACTCTGTTACCATGCAATTTCACATGGTTTTACCCAAAGGTGGAGGACTGTTTTAAAAATGTCTTGAAATAACACTAATAAACTTACACCTAATACAGTTAGCAAAAAAGTCTCAACAGGACTATAATGGCAGTAAGAAAGAATTATCTTCTGATTGCTATAAAAATATATCAGAACAGATAACAAGAGACACAACAGAGAACAGTTGCAACGGCCAACCTCTAACCTGTAATCCTCCTGTTTCAGTCCTCCAAGTATTGGAATTAAAGGTGTGTTTTATCATGCTCAGCTCAACAATATATCTTAAATCATTTAAAGTTCTAATTAGTTTTGAATGTTAAATGAGATAAATAATATAAAGCATTTTGAACAGTGCCTCACATATAGTAAATGCTTTATAAATATTATCATATTATGATCAAATATATACCTTTTTGATGGTAGTCATTATTGGTTATGAAATTATAATGCTCTTTTTATCCTAAACACCTTAAAATAGTATAAAAATACAATAGTTTGAATCTTAAATATGTCATTTCACATGGGAATACTAATCTTGAGAATAAAATACTAGCTTTTTTTTTTTTTTTTTTTTTTTGGTACTGGGATTCCTGGAAACCCTTCTACCTCTGGGCTACACTCCCAGACCTATTTTTATACTTTTTAAAATTTGGAAACAGGGTCTCTTAAGCCATCGCAGCTGGCTTTGAACCAGCGCGATCCTCCTGTCTCCACCTCCCAAGCGCGGGGATTATAAGCATGTGCCACCAAGCCTGGTAAAAATACTAGCTTTTAATGGACTTTTTACAGGTGGCAATTTGAAATGGAGTATGTTGTAGGTTTGGAAGTCAGGACTTGAGTCTTGACTTCATTCTATCACTTGAACCTTAAAATCTCTTAAGACCTTAAACTCTTTAGGTCTTTTGTTGTTGTTGTTGTTATTATTATTATTATTATTATTATTATCATTATCATTATTATTATTACCTATAACAAAAGCAATTTCCTGGCTGTATGGTAGAGAAGATTTTGTCAGGTAATATATATATATATATATATATATATATATATATATATATATATATATATAAAGTAGCTAGTAAAATGCCTGACACAAATCATTTTCTTGGAGATAATCATCTTTAAAAAGAAGTTGAAGGCAAAAAAGAATATATTAAATAGTCCTTATTAGAACCTTACAATATGTGGATTTTAATGTTGTCGATCAAAGTATATAGAACTTTTATCTCAATATAATTATGTTCCAAATTATTTTTAAAATTTACTTTAATTTATAATATTACTCACCAAATACATTTTCATACCTTCTAGCCCAAGATAATGATATGAGAAAAAGAGTAAAAGGAACTATTTCTGTTTTCTTTTTTTCTTTTCTTTTTTTTTTTTTTTTTTTTTTTTTTTGCAGTACTGAGGATGGAACCCCGGGGCATTCTACCTCCAAGCTATAATCCCAGCTATTTCAATGGCTGAATATGTACTTAAACCCTAATTCCACCATTCATTACTTATGACTTTGGTAACTTACTCAAATTCTGTGTCTTAGCTTCCTCAAAGGTAAAATGGTAGAGCAACAAATATATACCCAGTGGTTAAAATTAGATTAGATAGTGTGCAAAACAGACTAAGTCTTTAATAAGAGTCATGTAAAAGGCCTGTTTGAACTCTACTATGTCAACTCTTCTTCACAAATAATGTTTTGAACGTCTTCAGGAATGATTACTCATTGAGCTACTCTAGAGTATCTTAGGGTAATGATGGGTTATATTAAAAATATTTATCACATCAATGCCTAAGCATAACACAGAAAGTCAGATACTTCACAACATAATATGCCACTAGCAGCTATTTTCCAGAAAGTCCTACTATCAAATATCAAAGCAGCTTCATTAAGTGTAAAGATTTTACCCCATGGATCTTCCACTCATTAGAGCCATTCACATCCATTTTATGCATTAGCACAGTTAGATCAGTTTATTGTATTAGGCTATTTTCATGTCACTGAATACTGAGCCCTTATCAAATGGTACAACAATAGTTGAAGTATTTATTTATTTATTTATTTATTTATTTATTTATTTATATTTTGGTGGTACTGGGGGTGGAACCCAGAGGATTTTCTACCTCTGGGCTTTACTCCCAGACCTATTTTATACTTTATTTGGAAACAGCGTTTCACTAAGTTGCCGGGAGCCTCACTAAGTAGCTGAGGCTGGTTTCCAACCTGTGCCATCCTCCTGTTTCAGCCTCCCAAGCACGGGTATTACAAGTGTGCGCTACCACGCCTGGCTAATAGTTGAAGTTTTAATGGTTAGCAGAAAGAAAATTAAATATGTGGCTCATTGTTGGGGTCCTCAAAGTAAAAGCGCATTATCCAAACGTTTGATCAATGATTCCATGTTTTCTAGTTCCAATACTCTCAATGTTAGTTTTCAAAATAGAGAGATAAAAAGTACATATAAGTAAAAGCAAAGTTTGCTACAAGTTCACAAAATATTTCCTAAATAATAGTCTAATAATGCCAAAGCCTCAGTAAACCTCCCTACCCTTTTGCAAAAAATGCAGAAGTTAGCAATAAGGCTACTAAAATGAGAAAAGATTTAATTAATCTGACATCTTTCTGAAGACCTTCCATTTATTTTCAAATTTTGCAATGGTATCAGATGAGGACTTCTCTTGGTTCACAATGTTTAATATCAGAACTAAATGGAGAATAAAAGATTCTTCACTTATAAATCTATGTCCTCAACAAATGAAGGCTATTTTTCAATTACTTTTCTATTCAGTTCTTAATCATAATAATATATCATTTATACATAAAATATTTTATATATACATATAATTTAAAAGCTCATTTTACCTTTTATGTTATATCTAAAGTATTTCCTCTCAGCAGTATATAAAAATTTCAAAAATATTCATTTTTGGTACCTCAATGGTAATATTCTTTCAGGATCAGACATTCCAGTTTATTTTATTTTATTTTATTTTATTTTATTTTATTTTATTTTATTTTTGTGGATCTGGGGATGGAACCCCAGGGACATTTGACCTCCAAGCTATAACCCGTGCCCTATTTTTTATTCTTTATTTTTGAAACAGGGTCTCACTAAGTTGCACAGGGCCTCACTAAGTAGCTGAGGCTGTCCACAAACTGCGATCCTCTGGTCTCAGCCTCCCAAATGCTGGGATTACAAACATGCACCAACAGGCCCAGCCATTCCAGTTATTTCTAATTATATTATAGTACAAGGAATCACTTCCTACATATAATTCTTTTTTTGTCTAAAGATAGTGGTTTTCAACTTCAGCATATATCACAACAATCTAGAGGTCTTGTTTAAAACAGACAGCTAGACCCTGTGCTTAAGGTTTCTGAGTCAGCTGGACCTGGGGAGAGCTCAGGAATTTGCATTTCTAATACTTTCTCAGGTGATGCTGATGCTGCTTATCTAGAAACCACTTCAAAAATTATAGGTAGGTTATATACATAGACTATAGTCATAAAATTGGGAGTGCCAAGTCAAATAGACATTTTTATGGCACTGAAGACATATTTCCTTAGTTTCTTCTTTCAAGCTCATGCAGATTTATCAACTTATTTCTTGATACTTGAAGCCTAGGCAGATAAAATTTGATTGAATAAGCAAAAAACAAGAAAAGGAGAAAAACCGAACTTCTTTCTTCCCAGAAACCAATACATTAGGTTTGAGATACATCATAAATTTACATTTTACATTTTCAAACATGAGAAGGAGGGAGGAAGGGAATGGGGTGGGAATCGGGTAAGGGCTAATTGGGTGATATGTGCATGTATGCCTCCAACATCTTGTCCTCCATTAAGATGTATGACAACAATGCACCAATAAAAAATAAAAAATTTTCAAATGTAAAATGTGAAATTTTACATTTCAGAGATACATGTCACAAATAATTGTAAGTATTCAATTTTTGGTTACTGTGAAAATTGGTAGGTCAATTTTATTACCACCAACTAAATTCAAAAGTCACTAAAAAATAACTGAAATATGTTTACATTGTAGGACAGTTAATTTGTATGTGTACCATGTAGATAAATATAATTAGTCACATTCAATAATTCAAAAAATGTTGCTTATAGGAAATTATAGGAAAAAAAAACTGAGTTTGAGAAACTGTCTTTGATCAGTTAGAAATAAAAGTGCTCCCATTTGGCCAGGGCATTATTAGTAAGTTTGCAGAAAAACAAAGTCATAAACCTCAGGTTTTTACCTTATACTAAAATATTCTTTACATTTGGCTAGAGATTAAATCATTAGTTATAAGTAGAAATATATGCATACAAACACACATTTGCATAAGTATTTGTGACATCCATCTACCTAAGTACACATTAGATAAATGGGTAGGACCTAGGAATAGGTAAGTAGGACACAGGCTTCGTAAAGATATTCTCAGCAAAAAACATTTTCCTGGTTCTTCCTCTGAAATCTGCACATGTTTTATTTTTACTTTTCTTTACTGCTTTTATTGGAATGTGTAAAAATAAGGTATGCTCATGTTACGCAGTAAATATGAAACAATACACAAGTAAAGTTATTGGGTGTTATCACTGAACTGTGGAAGGCAGTTGGCAATGTGGATGTTAATTGTGGTTTTTGCTGAGCAGAGTAAGTGAAGAGTGACCCTGTTAGATGCAGGCTTATTAAGAGAATATTGTATTTATGACTTTCTGGAGGATAATTCTTTATAAGTCAGTGTTTTGGTAACTGTGTTATCTTTGAGAATAAAGTTAAGAGAATTAATATACTTAATTCTCTGTGGTTCTTTGAATTTAACAGGGTCATTATGCTCATATAAAGGCACTACTGCTCTCAGAATGGGAAGATAACTAGGTGAAATGGTAAGGTCCCATGTGTGCTTCATTATATGTAGACTGTAGAGAAAAAATACACATCAGCATAATTGAGTGAATATAACCATATTTGACAGCCTCAAAAAAGATATGACAAAGTTTAAAGCATGGCCATCTAAAATTGTAAACTTAGAAATGTGCAACTGTAATAAAGATATCGTAAAGTTTTTATTCACAGTGTGTGTGAGAATTTTTCTACGGACATTTACTGTTAAATGCATGTGCTCAACCAAGCAGAGTTTAAGTATCAGCAACAAGAATCATAAGATCACTAGAAAACAAATTCAATACTTCTGAGTGCTTTTTGAGTAATAACTGCCAGATCCTTGCATTAAGTTAGGGCAGAACAAAACCAATTAAACAGTTCCTGCCACAAACCAAAACTACTAGCCAAACCATGTGCACATTAATGAGACATCCTTAGTCTGCACAGTCAACAGAGACTAGGAAATTGGGAGAAGATATTCAATGAGCAGTGAATGTGGCCGGCCTATGATATGTTAAATCCTTAGCTAAGAGGGAGAATCAGAGACAAGGAGAAGAGCCTTTTAAAAATCACTTTATGCCGGGCATGGTGGCGCATGCTTGTAATCCCTGTGCTTGGGAGGCGGAGACAGGAGGATTGCGCAGGTTCGAAGCCAGCCTCGCTGGCTTAAGAGACCCTGTTTCCAAATAAAAAATACATAAAATAGGTCTGGGAGTGTAGTCCAGAGGTAGAAGGGTTTCTAGGAATCCCAGTACCACCAAAAAAAAAAAAAGTAATAAAATTTAAAAAATAAAAATCACTTTATCCTACCAGGGTGGAAATTTTCATAACCAGCAAAAAGTTAGAAATTTAAGTGATGATGTTCAAGGATATTTCCTTTGGGCAAATAGTTTTGGTTTCCAGCTTAGTTGTCTTTTAAGAATAATTTTCAAAAGGCAACTATTTTCATGTGAAATTTGTTATAAAAATAGCAAAAGCATGCAAAATTTAAGTGTAAAAGTCAAGAAAGTAAATTGTCAAAGTTTATTAAAACACTCCTCAAAAGCACATTATAACATGATGCTATAATTTCCTGGGATGATCTGAATAACCACATCATGTTTTCTGCTATCACAGGCTTGCCTGGGGTATTAAAAGTAGAAGCAGAGTGTGCACAATATGTCTTGATGTATTCACTGATATTCAATTAAAATGCCATCACCAAAGAATTGGATGCTAGTTTTCAATAATGTAAATCTCATTTCCTCTATAGACAATATATGAGTAGAATTTAACAAAGAAAAACACTTCTGGAAAAGAAAAATGGAAGGTTAAAAACACCTCACATGTTAAATACTATAAAAACTTAACATTATTCATACTTATGGATATTAAATTCTTTGATGGTTGAAAAAGTAATGGAAAATGGAACACAAGCATATATAATACATATTTTTGCCTGGGGGTAGGTTACATTAGAAAGAAAATCATCTCATTTATTAATCATGTGTTTTATAAGAATTTCTATTATAAAATGAAAAAATTGTTTAAATAAATAAAATCCTCTATTTTGATTCTAGGCCCAGGAACCTAATAATGGAAGCTAATCCCCAACTGAGAAAGGTTAACTTGGTAAAATTTTAACACATCCATGGAGATTCTCAATCATTGTTATTTAATGCAGTACAGTTAAAGCAGGCAGCCTGTCTAAAAAAAGCAAAAAAAAAAATGCATGTTATTCTTGCAATAGAGAACAAAGGAACAATAAGCAATTGGGCAACTGTGCTTTCTAGAAAGTCCATTCACCCAGAGTTATTCTCAAACCTCTAATAATAACATATTGTTATATTCCTTTTGTTGCCATTCATAAGCTAAATAGCATTATACCTGAGAAAGTACTTTACAAATCAGCAAATAGCCACCTAAAATCAGATTAAATTACAAAAACAGTTATATATTTTAAAGCTAAATTATGAGAAAACTTTTTTCCAAATACATATGGCAGAACCTTAAGAAAAAGACCCATCATCCAAGTAAGTATCAGTTAAAAGTTGAAATTAAGAAAATTTTACTCTGACAAAATTTCCACTTGGGCATCACACATTTGAATATTTCAGAAACATTCATTGATTTTTCTATATGCTCACACTCAAATTTTTGTGGTCTACAAAATATTATACAAATCTTTTTAATTTATTCAAATGAGAAGAGAATCCAGTTCTTTTGAGTCATAACCTTTTCTTTAGGAAATGACTAAAATATAAGGCAGAAAAATATTTTATTAACATATTCCTATGAATATTAAATATTCCTATGAATATTTAAGTGCTATCTTTTTTATTTTCTTGTATTATAATAAATGAATTCTTGGTGTTAGCAAAAATCACAAGCTTATTTTAATATGTTATGTTCACTTGGTTATTAGCATAAAAGATTCCAACAGAAAGACCTGAAATGTGGCTTTACTAAGCCATTCAGAACTAAAAGACCGTCCATAGTTTAAATTAGGAATTAAATTATGACCATGATAAAATGGACAAAGACTAGCAAATCATCATTGCTCTGAAAAATCTTATCCTTACTTAGAAAACTAAAGCAAGTTATTATTTACTCATGCTACTACATTGAGCATTTATTATCCTCATTTTGACTCACAAAAGATACTTCTTAAAATATCATGTTGAAATAATCTGAAAGTTGGCCCATTCCAATAGAATGATCACTTCCATAACATGAGATATAGAGGGTCAGAGGAGGACACTGTTTCTATTCCCCAGGCAATGTAAGGGTCAGGTAGCAGTTCTTCTAAAACTAAATGATTAAACAAACAAATAAAAATTATCTCTTTGCATTTAAAAGATAATTCTATTTATTTAAAACTCAGTCGTATATTATCATGTATACCACTTAAAAAATTATTCATACCTTGAAGCATTATCACTACTGTAGACACCATAAACAAGCTCCAGCTTAATCACTTGAATTTCTTTTATCATATTTTCCCTACTCAGGCTCTGAATTTTCTCATAAACAACAGGATAATAAGTAAATTTTACCCTGATGAAGAGAATCTTTTCTCCTACTCGGTATCTTCCTTGGGAGAGCCGCTCCACGCAGAACTTGTTCGGGCATTTGCAGGGGGGATCTTCAGAAATTCGTTTCACCTGAAAAAGAAGAACAGGCATGTTCACACTCTTTAGTTGGGTTGCACGTAGATAAATTTTAAGTCCATGGACTATTAATAATCTTAAATTTGTATATTTATGGGTATGTTTTGAGCATGGTAGAATCATATTCCATGTAGCTATGTAAAAGCCAGGTTCTAAAACCATCTACCCTGGCGTGGAGGCACACACTTGTAATCCCAGCATTCTGGAGTCTGAGACTGTAGGATCTCGGTTCGCTGACAGCCTCAGCTACTTAGTGAGGTCCTCTGCAACTCAGTGAGACCCGGTTTCAAAATAAAGAATTAAAAAAAAAAAAATAGGGCAGGGGCTCTAGGTCGGAGGTAAAATGTCCCTGGGTTCCATCCCCAGACCTGAAAAAATAAAATAAAATAAAAAATAGGGCAAGGTTGTAGCTCGGAGATCAAATGCCCCTGGGTTCCATCCCCAGAACCGCAAAATAAATAAGTAAATAAAATAAAATAAAATAAAATAAAACATCTTCCACAGGCTATTGAGGGCACTAAGGCAGAAGCCAGGGAAGGAGAGGGTTGATGCTGGAGAAATAAATGAGGAAATGAGTTGGCTGTATCTTTTGGAGAAATAAATAGGCCATGCACATGGAGTTCACAAGATAAATCTGTTAAAAACTAGAATGAGTATTGGCATATTAACATACTGAGAACTAGAATGCTTTGCATAGTAACATTAAATGGTTCCTCATTATAATGTAATTCTATCAATTTCACTCATTTAAAAATAAACGAGAAATTAATTATTGTTCTTGTTTTTAACATGTCTATTGTTGGTCTTTTTTTTTAACTCTAAGCATTTCTCTAAGAAGTCATTTCCAATTCACCCAGAGTCACCATGCAATTCACCTCAACATAGCAATATCCACCGATAAACCCAACTTTGATGGCCATATCTTAGAATTTATGTGCATTTTATGAAAACCAGGCCTATCAGATTTTTATATCTATTATACCTATTTTTATGCTTTTTTGTTGTTGTTATTGTTTTGATGCAGATTGAACCCAGAGACATTCTATCTCTGAGCTATAATCCCCAGTCATGTTTTATTGGTTTTATTTTGAAAGAGTCCTGCTAAGTTGCTGAGGGCCTCACTAAGTTTCTGATGTTGGCTTTGAACCTGCAATCTTCTTATCTCAGCCTCCCAGGTACTGGGATTACAGGTGTGCATAACTACACCCAGATCTCCTACCACTCTAAAAATATATAAACTAAACCTTATGTGGATAATGTTTATAAAGGTGTGACCATCAGAAGATCATGTAATGGTCTGTTATTTCAGGAAAATATATGTGTAGGTTTTCCTTGACTGGGAACGTGTGTGTGTGTGTGTGTGTGTGTGTGTGTGTGTGTGTGTGTGTTATGACTGTCCTCTCTACAACTCACTAATCATCAACCCCCATACAATAATCTGTGCTTAGAAGAAAATTTTTCATAGAAGAAAGAGAAAGCTATAAACTATGTACAATCCTACAGTTGAGAAGATGAATAGAAAATAAAATTGTGTATAAGTTGGCCTGGATTCTTCTCACCCAAATTCTTTAAAGATATCAGGGAGAAAAAAAGCAAACTTTATACATTGTTGGCTGGAATATATGACTATTATGGAACAATAAGAGATTCTTCAAAGTATTAAAAATAGAACGACCATATGATTCAGCAGTATCACTATTAATTATATATCCACAGAAAAGAAAATCAGTATCTCAAGGATACATCAGAACTCTCATGGTTATTATAGCATCACTATAATAGCCAAAACTTAGAATCAACCTAGGTGACCATCTATAGATGATAAAAAAGTGTGGCATTTATATATAATAAAATACTACTCGGCCCTAAGAGTCCTATTATTTGCAAAAACATGAATAAAGTGAACCAAGAGGACTAGGTTTTGTTTAGTAAGCCAGACACTTTAAAAAATCTGATGATTTTTCTCTTATGTGGAATCTAAAAAGTTGATTTTATAAAATGGTTACTAGAGACTGGGGAGATTAGAAGGTTGTGAAGATGAGAAAATATTAGTCAAGGGAGGTATAATTATATCAATTTAAGTTCAAGATATCTAATGTATATCTAGGCATACTGCTACATGCCTGTAATCCCAGATTTTGTGAGGCTAAGACAAGAGGATCACAGGTTAATGGCCAGCCTCAGCAATGTAGTGAAGATCTCTCAACAACTTAATGAGACCTTGCTTCAAAATGAAGAATAAAGTAGGGCTAGGGGTCTATCTCAGAAGGAGAATGCCCCGGGTTCATTCTCCAAGTACCAAAAAAAAAAAAAAAAAAAAAAAAAAAAAGGAAAAGAAAAGAAGCTTGGTGACTATAGTTAATGATGAATGAAAAGGATCAGTATTGTATTCCTGAAAAATGCAAAGAGAATGAATAAGTGTTATTAACATTAAATTGATAAATATATGATATAGGGCATTTGTGAACTAGCTAGATTTGACCATTTTATAATGAATATATACTTCAAAGCATCCTATTGTACATGGTAAGCAAATGCAATGTTATGTGTCAATGTAAAATAAACAAATACTTTTTAAGAAATGAAACTAAATTCCATTGCTAGATGTGATACAGTCTTCCTTATCACTACAGTGAGGGTATGAGAAAAAGAAGGATGCAGGAAAGGAGAGAGGGAAACGGAAAAGAAATTTGACTCTGGCCACCCAGAAGAAAATAAGACAGCATCAAAAAAGCCATGGCCTGACACTTAAATTTTAGAAGCATCATGATAAGCACAATTTTGCTCACAATTCATTAGCAAACAGTTAACTAGTGTTTCTGTTTCCTCCACTAAGAAATGACAATCACAAGTGTATATCAAAAGCATTTCCATCTTTTAGTGTTTTTAGACAAAAGAGAGAAACTGTTGGTGTCAAATGAAGTACCAGAAACATTTTCTCAAGTGGCCTGCCCTTCTCTAATGCCTTCCTCGCTTTGAAAATGGACTTGATTTTAAACATCAAGGGCTTTTTTTGTAGTTGTATAAGAGATGGAGTCAGAAATGGAAGAGACAAGGCCTGGCTGTGGGCAATGGAAATAGATTGTTAAGTAAGCAGAGGCTGATGACATCTTTGTGTCTTACATTACCTGGGAATAAGTCAGCCTGGCAGGTGTTCTGTTTGAGACTAGGAACCCAGCCAGTTTTCTGCTGAAATGGGATTTCAAGAGGAGCCTGATTACTTAGACTTATATTATCTCTCATCCCCAGACTGAGGAAGTTGATGGAGAAGAGGAAGAGAGTAAGAATGGTTTCTTAGAACTGCATTCAACTTACTGTGTGGGAACGCGCTCAACTCGAGGGAATGCAAAGCAGAGAACAGAACCTGACCCCTCCGTTTTATCACAGCTGAATCACTTTCTCAGGACATCTGCAGAATAAATTAATCTGAAAGGTCTCCACTGTGTTTCTTTTGTGATATTTTGATTAAAGAATGGTGGACTGTATTATCCACATGAAAGGTCACTTATTTTTTCCCATTCGTCCCCTAAGTATTAAGCAAAAAAACGTGAGGAAACATTGAAGGCTTCAGAATTGGCCGTCACTGCTCAGTCCATTCACCAGAATGAATATTATAATCTTAACACAGATCTTCTTTTGCTGTCTCTATTTCCTTTTACCTTCTCTTTATTTCTTTCTCCTTCACTTTCTTCCTTTTCTTTTCCAGTTCCTTATCTTTCTTTTCTTTTTTATTTCCTTTCCTTTCTTATGAAAGACAGAAAATAGTAGATAACAACTTTGCCAGAGTAAAAATAGTCTGTGGTATAAACTAAATACAGGAACTTGAAAGCAAACTCTATTTTGTACCCCTATTCTAAAACACATGTTGGGGTACATCAATTTCAACTCTCAACCATTATGTATCATCTCATGCAGTGAAGCAGCTGTCATAGCAACTATTTCTTTTCTATATGAAACATACGGAGCTCTGATTTAAACCATTGGTGAAGCTCAAATTACTTTTCTCTTTGCTCTACTGTTGCTGAAATAAAACACTTTATTTTCAGTAAAAAGCTATCACTTAAAAAAAAGAATGCAAATAATTTAATGCTTTTTCCTCAGTGTAGAAAGAAGAAGATTGTAAGATACTTTTGTAATCAAATGAATCTGTAAAATTAAAAAAAAAAGTCTTATTATGGAACTCATGAGAGTCTCTGACAGGCCAAAGTGTAATTCCAAACTCAAAGTGGAGATTATAGTAAGCTGTATTTCTCAATTTGAACAAACCATGGAATTTGTTTTCTCTTAGGGTATTAGGTGGGGCTAGTGTTTGATTAAGCATCAATTGATGCTTGAAAAAAAATGCTAGTTTAAAGACTTACAGAGCACAGTATTCTAGCTGGTAATTGAACAGAAATATCCACATCTCAAATTTCTTGTATTCAATTAAAACTCATTAATTAAACTGATTGTTAGTCTTGTATATTATAAAGAGGGCTTAAAGCTTTTTTGAAATGCCATTTATTGTTTCAAGTTGAAGTAATTAGAATTCAGAGTAGAGGAAGAGCTACAGGATGACTTTCTTGCTGTTTATGAAAAGTCTCTCTTTTTCTAAATTGGAATATTGTAAAACATCTTTCCAATCCCTTTCATATGTTTTTCACCACCTTCTGGTCTTCTTCCTTTTTCTCCCCTTCTCAAGGATAAAGGATGGCTATGTATGAGGTAAACTGATTGAAAAATAAAACCATTGTAACTACTTCTTTCTGGTTCACATTAATGGCTTCAAGTGCCAGCAATTCCTCCTTCTGCAAAACCAAAAAAAGAATTGAATGTATTCTTTATGACTGCCATTCCAACTGGTATTAGTTGGAATTTCAGTGTAGTTTTGACATGAATTTCCCTAATTACTAGTAATGTTGAATAGTTTTCATGTATTTATTGGTCAATTTTATTCTTTTGAGAAGTATCTATTCAGTGCAATTGCCAATTTTTAAAAATTCTGGGTAACTTAGTGTTAATTTTTAGTTCTTTATATAGTCTAGATAGTAATCCTCTATCAGAGGTATATCTGGAAAAGATTTTCTCCCACTCTGTAAGCATGAAAATACAAATAATTATAAATGCTGCTGAGGATGTAGTGAAATAGAAACTCATACGCTGTTGGTAAAATTGTAAAATAGTACAATCACTTTGGAAATCAGTATGGAGGTTCCTCAAAAGACTAAAAATGAAACTACCATATGACCTATTTATATAACTCCTCAGTATTTTTCCAAAAGAATTAAAGTTAGAATGCTATAACAATACATGTATATCCATGGTTATAGCAGCACAATTTACAATGGCCTAATTATGGAACCAACCTAATTGTCCATCAACAGATGAACATGTATAGAAAATGTGGTATAATACACACAATGGAATTTTACTCATCCATAAGAAGAAAAAAAATTATGTAATTTGCAAGAAAATGGTTGAACTACAGAATAGTATTCTAAATTTCAGCCAGTCTCAGAAAATCAAAGGTTGTTTGTTTTTTCTCATATGTAGAAGCTAAAGATAAAATTGGTGGAGATCTATAGAAGAGTGGAAAGGAATTGGGAGACAGCAGGGGAAAAGGAGGACTGAGAATCAGAACAATTGAAATAATGCTTTGGTAATACATAAAATTACTTCTACCTATTTTGCTAGCATATATTGTGAAGGAGGAAGAGGAAATATACCAAGAGCTGTTTGGATGTATAATTGCAATGTCTAAATAAAATGTCTTAAGAAATGAAAGAAAATTCATGTTGCCAGAGCACATGGCCAAAACCACTAAATAGAGCAAAAGATATTTTTAAACTTTAACTACATATGTTAATTATTTATCTGGCAAAATGGTACTCAGTAGATAAAGATTAATAAAATACTGTCCTTGTCTTTGAAATATGGACTGCATACTGAGAGAAATAAATATTTATGCCTCATAAGGTGCATCCCTCATTAACTATAAACAAATACTTAAGACAAAAAGAAGTAATTTGTCATTTTCCTAAGATGAAAAATGTCAAGAAAAGACTTAGTAGAATGTGACACAACCTGAATTTTAAAGGATGAAAAAGTACTTAAAAGTAGATTTAAGAGAGGAGGAACAGGAAGCATGGTGAGGAATCAATAATGATTAATTAAAAAAACAGAGGGCAAAAAACCTGGGAAACACACCCTGGACCAGAAGCAAAATAGATTGAAATGTCCTATCACTGAGAATTGGCCTAAAATGGACTGTATGGGAAACTCTTCTATAATTTTATTTATTTATTTATTTATTTATTTATTTATTTATTTTTTGAGGTACTGGGGATGGACCCCAGAAGCATTCTACCTTCGGGCTATACCCCCAGCCCTGTATTATAATTTATTTGGAAACAGGGTCTCACTAAGTTGCTGAGAGCCTTACTAAGTAGCTGAGGCTGGCTTCGAACCTGTCTGATCCTCCTTGTCTCAGCCTCCCAAGCGCTGGCATTACAAGTGTGCACCACCACGCCCAGCTCCTTCTATAATTTTAGAAGCATTTGAGGTTCATTTAATTGGTTTATTCTGGTTTTAAGCATGTCTATAGAGAGAAATTTCAATAATCAGCTGACTCACAGTATCAAATGCCAGCAAGAGGTCTCATAATGTGAGGACTGAAAAAGTCATTTGACTTCAGTGATTGATTCATTAGGAGTTAAATGGTGACATTGGCCAGACAATCCTCAATGTCTGTAACCCTTACCATAAGGCATCAAAGAATATGATTGGAGGTCATAGCTAAGAAAAGAAGGACTAAGGGCAGGTACAGGAGGCCAGAAAAAAATACATTTGCAGAAGAAATACTGAAGGAGCCTCTTATTTTATAGTAATCCCAATCAAAAAAGGTATAATTGACAAAGGAAATATTATTTTCATTAATATACACAAAAGTAATATAGTATTAAAATGTTATTCAATTCCCTTAGAAAAAATTAAGTCCTTCGAGAAGCAAGGCATGTGACTGATCCTTAAAAAGATTTTTAAATCATATTGTTTAGCATTAAATTAAAATGTCCTGCCTATTTTTATATCCTCAGTGGACTGAACAGTTAGCCAAAAGAAATTAAATTAAAATTGTATTGGCTAAGATACCTTGATGGGCTATTAAATCTGTTGCTTTTAATAGAAATATCTCTAAATAGTTTAGGTCAATTTTCATTTTTTTATTCATCTAAACCTGCAATATAAAGTGTCACATTAAGTAAAGCAAAAGAAGAAAAGCTTTCTTTTTATGTATCTGAAAGTGTCCATCAGCCATTTTCACATCCCAGACCCTAGAAAAAGAAATACCCAGCTAGAGAAGCAACAGTCCTTCACAATCCTTCCTGTTCTGTATAGTTGGTACTCTGGTGATAGTTTTAAGGACCCTCCCTATGCATGTGGGACATACTTCAGTCTAATAGATTTGGCATTACCATTTTCTACAAAATTAACAAACAATTACAACTGTATAAATGCAACCTTTATAGAAGCAGCATCCTAACCACTCATTATTTCTCTCCTTCATTAATATTTTTATATTTGCACTCAAAGTATATATGTATGGGGACATGTGCATACACATAGACAAACACACTACTTCTTGTAACCAATAACTACTTTAAGTCCAGGAATGAGTATAGTATAGAGACCTTGGAGAGTTAGATAAACTGTATTAGAATCTAAGCTTCTCCCCTTTTCTTGTCTGCTTACACAGCTTCTAAGTTTCCATTTCCTCATGAAGAATCCTGCATTTCAGGTAGTGGAGTTCTTGAAAAAACAATGATAGGCTCTGGCCTTTGGCCAGCAGTCCACAAAGCACAGCTATCTTCTCTATCACCTGTTCATTTTCCCTATTTAACAACCTCCAAGCTTTTGTGCCTTGGGCTTCTTCTTCCATAAAAACAGAAATCATGACCCAGTAACGATGAGGCCTAAGTGTTTTCAAATACCAGTTTCAGGGAGCTGACTTATTTTTATAAAATTTTAAGATACTGCTCCATAGAATTAAGTGATACTTTATTTTAAATGACTGACTCAGTTTTAAATTTCAAAATGAATTTTAGGACTACAGACACTTTTAAAGAGGTTTCAAATGAACTTCAAGAAAACTGAAATAGAGTAAGGGCATATTGATATGAGATTATACAGATTTTTTTTTTTTTTTTTTTTTGCAGTACCGGGGATGGAACCCAGGGACATTCTACCTCCAAGTTATACCCCCAAACTTATTTTTTATTCTTTATTTTGAAACAGGGTCTCATTGAGTTGCAAAGGGCTATACTAAGTAGATGAGGCTGTCCTCAAACAGCGATTCTCCTGTCTCAGCCTCCCAAATGATGGGATTACAAGTGTGCGCCATCACACCCGGCTACAGAATATGTTTAGTAGTTAAAACAAAACAAAACAAAACAAAAAACAACTTCACTACTGGTAAGAATAATTCTGACCAATTTTACTTACTGCATCATCCAGTAAGTTTCCTGTACTTTTCTTTCCAGAAGACTTTGATGAAGGAGAAGGTGAAGGAGAAGGAGCAGAGAGTGTTTCTTCTTGTTCAATTTCTTTTTCCAGTTTTATCAAACCAGGAGGCTCCACGCCATACCTTTTCAAAAATACCAGATCATTATATATGTATAAATTATAATGATATAATGACCATATATTTCATTTGATTATGAGTCCCCATAGTGGTAAACAGTTTGTCTTTTATAAATAACATTAATAGCTGGGCATGGTGGTGCTAACCTCAGCAAATTAGCAATACCCCCAGAAATTTAGTGAGACCTGGTTTTAAAATAAAAATTAAAAGGACTGGAGTTAGAGGTTGGAGGAAGAAAAGCCTTGGGTTCAATCAACAAAACCAGAAGCCAAACTAATCAAACAAAAAACCCACCATAATAACTGTTTCTGGCATTTATATGAAAAATTCTGAAATCAGCACCCCCTTTTTGTGTGGTATGGAGAATTTAAACACAGGAACGGTCTACCTCTGAGCTACACCCCCAGCTCTATGTTGCTATTTTTTACTTTGAAGCAGGTTGTACTCACTAGGTTGCAGAGGGCCTCACTAAATTCCTGAGACTGGCCCAGAACATGTGATCCTCCTATCTCAGCCTTCCAAGTACTGGGATTACAAATGTGCATCACCATGCCTAGCTCAAATTAGCATCTTTTAATCAGAGAAAAACACATATTCCTGTCTTGTGTGTTATGTGTCAACATATATAAATAACATCATAACATACTAAAATATTCAATGCAATATATAAATGAGGCAATAATATGAATAGCCCTGGAAAATTTAGTCTTTAGTGCTTACATTCACCAGCTTTTACAGTGTTAATATTGTAATTAAACTCCAATTTTTAATATAAAGACTTAACACAGAAGAAATAACATTGCTAATTTGTATCTCCTAGTGGCCCAGATTTTGGTGGTACAGTATCATAGGTTAAGCTTTTAAGAAAAACAGAATGAAAACACACATGCTGCTATTCGGAAAAAAAATAAAAACAGACATAATTTAGAAAAACTATGTAAAACTGGGATTTGTAAACTATAATTTCCATAATATTAAAAAAGAGAGAACTCTCTTTGCTGTCAGTGTTCTCTCTCTCAAAATTGTATTTTTCTTTTTGTATTTTTCAGAGGTAGAATGTTCCTGTGTTTAAAATGAACTTAAAATTAGTTCTTTAGGAAAGATACCAACTAGTGGTATAGTGGGTCACATAGTGGTTCCATTTCTAGCTTTTTAGAAACATCCAGACTGATCCCCATAGTGATTGAATTAGTTTATATTCTCACCAAAAGCGTATAGGAATTATATTTCCCCACATCTTTGCCAGTATTTATTATTGTTTGTATCACTGATGATTCCATTCTAACTAGAGTTAAATGGAATCTCAGTGTAGTTTTGATTTTTATTTCCCTGATTTCTATTGATAATTTTTTAATAATTATTAAATTGTACTCTATAAAGCAGCTCATTCCCATGGATGTTGTGACACAATTATTTCTGAGTTTCAATTTTATTTCAAGTGTGTGTGTGTGTGTGTGTGTGTGTGTGTTTGTGTACACGCACATATGCACATCCATGCACATGTGTGGTACTGGGGACTAAACCCAGAGGAACTGTACCTCTTAACTACAACCTCAGCCCTATTTTATTTCATTTTTACTTTGAAACAGGTTTCCGATAAAATTCAAAGGGTCTTGTTAAGTTCCTGAGGTTGACCACAAACCTGAAATCCTGTCTCACCCTCCCAGATATTGAGATTACAGGTATGTGCCATAGCATCTAGCTTCTAATTCCTATTTTTGAATGCAGTAAAAAAAATAAAGTAGCATATCTCACATGCCCAGGACAATGTCTGACACATGGAACAATCTCTGAGATTGCTGTTGATAAATCAACTGGCCTCATAAAGATCATGTAATCGCGGCAGTAAGATTCTGTTACCAAAGTCTTCAGTGTTTTTAAAATAATATCCCACTAAATTAAATATTGTTAACAAGCTAAAAATTAAGATAAAAAGATCAATGTTATATCATTTGCAGGAAAATGGATTGAGTTAGAGAATATTATAAGACCAACCAGCCTCAGAAAGCAAAGGGTCAGATATTTTCTCATGTTTGTGGAAGCTAGAGAGAAAATAGGAAAGTAAAGGGACTTTAGATAATTGAGGAGACCAGCAGAAGACAGGAAGGTATTTGGGGATGGATGGGGAAGAGGAAAGAAGAAGAATCTATAAAAGAAACTTCAAATAATGCTATTTCGATATATGAAGGCATCACTGCCAATCTCACTATCATGTGTGAGCACTGGAGGGTGGAGGGTGGAATTAGAAGGGAAACATAACAAATGTCGTGTGTGTGTGTGTGTGTGTGTGTGTGTGTGTGTGTGTGTGTATCTTTATATCACTTTGAACCTTACTATGATGTGTAATTATAATACACCAGTAAAAGTGTTTAAAATATGAAAAGTATTATTATTGTTCTTGTTCTATCACTTATAAAATAATGTACCATTAGCTTTCTTTAAGGAGATTTTTCTAGAATTGTGAAGTATCAGCAATATCGCAGGACTGTGGTTTAGCAGATTGATGTTCACACTCAGCTTTGCTATTAACTGGCCAGATGAGTACCGGCAGTCAAGTCGTTTAAATTTTTATAGATATCTGAAGATTCTTAGTTCCATCATGGCATACAGTTTGGTTATGTTTAAGATTCTGAAGAGAATAAAATGAACTTGGTAGCAAGGCTGGAGAGGAACTTAAAACACTAAATATCACAGCCAACTAAAAATCACATATGAAAACACTGTATTTGAAGTATAAATTAGGTCGATTGGAAAATATGATTTCATATGCAATTGTAGGTAGACTTAAGACACTTTTTTACAAAGTGAAATGATAATTATGCTTTTATAGTAACGACAGGCTCAATTCCATGTCCAATGCAAACAGAATAAGTTTGAATAAAATCGGTAACAAAGTCATACGTGGAAAATCTTGCCCAGGAGATTTTTCTTTATCTGGAAATGGTGAAAATTAGCTCTGCCATTGAACATAGAAAATCAACACTAAGCCCCAAATCTCTGCTTATATTGGCTCTTGAATACTTTGAGCTGCTTAAGGTCCAGAGAGCCAGTCCTAAAATGCACACTTAAATAGGACTCATTGGCTTCCTGTCTGTCTGGAGATGTCAACAGGCTATAAATCTTGAAAATCCCCTGAGATCCAGGGTTTGCACCTGCAAGGTAACTTAGTCCTCAAATAGGTATTTTTTTTCTTTTTCCAAAGCGGTGCCTCATTTTGGCTTCCATGATTGTTTCTATACCACTTTACATTTATATTTTGTCTGTAAGGTTTTCACACATTTATTCTGTTCTCCATTGTTGTTGTTGTTTTTTTTTTCCCCACAGCAGGACTTTAGAGCTATATAAGGAAGTAGCTGTGGTTTTCAAACTAAATAAGAGTCAAACTAAAGATACCGAAAAGGTGACTCTGATAAAACCAAATCCTCAGAACTGTGGACCTCAGCAATACAAAAGTAGGGTGAATACTCAAAAGGAATATACTTATTTTTGTCTTATTAAAAAAGTGCTAGATAAAGGGTTTATGATTAATGACTTTATGATAAGAAGCTGGGAATAGATTACTAATTTTTCTGACACTTGACATAATTTTTGAGATTGATTTAGTTGAAATAACTAATTCCCAAAACTCAGTCATAAAGTAGAAAATTTACTCAAACTATTTTATAGACTATGAGTTTCAAACAAAAGACATCCAGGGCCTATTTATTAGGGTTAGATGAACAAATTTTATAGACAAATGAATGGAACTCCCTCTTTTTAAAACATATAACAAATAGTTTATAGATTCCTAAAAGATAATTTTTGTACCAATAATTTTATATTTTAAAGAAACTTAAAGGTAGAATAATATCTGAAAAAATTTCAGTTATGTGAAATTATATGATATTCTTCACAGTCAGCCCAAGTGCTTTAAATATGAGTCAATTAATAATCCTCATATATTAATATTTTATATATAATAAGATTTAGGGATTAAAATCAAAGATAAAAGAAAATGTTAATTAATAAATTTTCTTTCATGGATTGAAATAGAGGATTTAAGGAAATAAAGATGTTCACAAAATTTTTTCTTTTGAATGATCGCAAATTTTGTTCCAAATAATGTAGCTATTCAAAAATCATAGTTTCACTATGCTATTGTTTATTCATTATGACACCAAACAAAAATACAAAAAGTTTTGTTTATCATAAAAAATAATCCTATTTATCTAAAAAATTGAGACTTTGTTCTTTGTCCATCAATTGTTGTCAAAATATTTTCATTAAAATACCTTTGAGATTTCATTGAATTACTTTTGCTGAGCATTTTATTTTTCACAAGACTAACACGTATTTTACATTCAGACACTGACATTTGTCTGAAATATTAGCAGAAGGATTTTCTTCTCCAGTAATGATAGCTCTATTTAATTGAAAATAAAAAGACATTTTACCCAGGAGAACAAAAATAAGTGGTCTCATTCTCCCATCTGAGAGTTCAGAGAAGCCTATAGTATCAAGGAAGCCTCACTGCCTGTCCCCATGCAGGAGAGACTGGCAGAGAAGCAGAAATGTTCTGGAAATCATTTCTTAGGTGATATCAGTGCTTTGAAGATGATATTTATGAAATTTAAAGAAGTAAGTATTTAACATGAAATATATAAAGAAGCATTATCTCTCATGGATGAAAAATAAAATCCACAAGATTATATTGGGAATTTCATTAAGGTTAAAAATTATCTGTTCTGTGTGCAAATTAATGTTGTGGTCTTTGAGAGTTCTCTCCAAATCACTTTCAGTTTTTGGCTAAAGTGGTTTTAATTCACTAATTTATGTGATCCTCTGTACAAGAATAGGGAGCAATGTAAGCAAAAAATTAATCATAGGTATGGATAAATAAATATAGAAATATCTAAGACTAAATTTAGGTGTGCAAGTAGGTTGGAGCAACTGCTGGCCTTTTTCTTCCTTTATTGATAAGCTTCAACACAAGGGTCAAGGAGTTAGATTTGGATTTATTGGATTTCCGATCCTAAAATACAACTGAGCTTCTAACAAAAGTAAGAATCCTCAAACATATTCAGAGATAACCCTAAGTAGGCATTTATACTTAAATGCTCACTCGTTCTATCCAGCTGATACTCAATTGCTTAAAACCATGCTGAGTGTGGTAACAGAAGTAATATTATGAATGATATATAAGCTTATTTTCTTTTTCAAATCCATGGTCCTTCACACCAAACAAGAGAGTGAAGAAGAAAAAAATCAGGAAGTACAAATTAAATATGATAGTATAAGGATTATCTTCATCTCTACTTGGCTCCACTATAATATCAGTAATTTTTTGCAAGCCAACTTTTGTTAATAATCAACATTTGATCAGCTCACATGTCCCAAGTGTGGCCAGATATGCAGTAACCCAGAATAATCACAATGCCAAAATATTTGTGGAAACTTTAATTATTTTAGAAAGGTGCCAAGGATGGTAGCTGGTTTAATTCCTAGTCTTCTGAGGAACCTCAGTACTGACCATGGTGGTTGTACTAATTACATTCCCAGGACTTTTCACCTTAAAATCAATAAGGCCATTACAATTCCCTTCCACTAGCCAAGATTTTTTATTTGTTTTATATCCTGTGGTAAAGGGCAATTGATGTCAGACTCAGAGCAGGAAGACAGACAATTCCTCAAGGCATTATTATCAGTGAGCAGCCTATGTCTTCTCCCTTGATGGCTCACCCACAATTAAAAATGTCCATTCCTATCTGGCTACAGTGGTGCACATCTATAGTTCCATTACTTGGAAGAAGAATAACAACTTAGTGAGACCCTGTTTCAAAATAAAGAAGCCTGCGGTGGTGGTGCATGTTTATAATCCCAATACGTGGGAGGCTGAGACAGGAAGATTGTAGTTTCCTGCCAGCCTCAGGTACTTGTGAGGTCTCCTGCTACTTAGTGAGACTCTGTTTCAAATGAAAATAATAAGAAATAGGGCTGGGGGTATAGCTCAGAGGTAGAATGTCCCTGAACTCAATCCCCAGTACTACAATAAATAAATAAATAAATAAAGTTGGGTTGTAGCTCAGAGGTAGACTACCCCTGAATTCAAACACAAAATAACCTCATTCCTGATTAGAGTTTTTTTTTAATAACAGGTAAAATTATAAGGAATACATTAAAATCCAGAAAACAGGCAAATCATTATAAATTAAATGGAGAGAAATGGCAAATCCCAGTGAATTTTAGAGCAATTGCAACTCCCAGCTCATCACACTACTTCCTGAAGATGCTTATCTGATGCCTATAATTAGACTATATAACAACAAAATAGAACCAAGAATCTGGCATTTTAGTCTGAGAATTATAATGTTTTGTTAAACAGGACCTTGTGAGCATCCCTATTTGTTTTATTTGAGCAATTCAGTGGCAGATGCTCAATTACTGCAATTTTACTTCATATTTATTCCTCTCTTGTACATTTTTAAGTTCCCCTGTTTCGGGGAGAGCTGCTGAGGCCTAGGCAACTCTGACTGGAGGCTGTTGTTCCTGCAGGCCGGAAGCCCTGAGACTGGTGCTGGTGGATGGGGTGGCCTTGGCAGAGTCCCAGAAGTAACAGTACCTTTGTCTTCCTCCCTCTTGGAACACCAGTGCCACTACTGGAGGAGAATGGAGTCTTAAAAACAGGGGGACACCGGGGCTAGAACTGTGCCTCAGTAGTAGACACCCATGTAGACCCAGGACTAGGGGCTCCCCTTGAGGCCTTTGCACATTTTTTAGGGAAAGATATGAAGGAAAATACCCAAATTTTTCAAACAGATTTCTTACTCCAGGTTGAGAGATAATCAATATTTAATTTGAATTTTAAAATATTAGAGAGATATTTGTCAACCTAATTATTGTTGCAAAATAAAATGCAGACCTGATTCACACTTCATTAAAATTATATTGACTGTGATTATTTTAAAAATTTGGTATTACTTCTGACTACAGGTTAATTTTCTATTGGATCAAAAATATCTTTTCATCAACAGAGGGATTATAGGTTCAAGGTTAACAACTGGTTGTAACTTAGCAAGAAAGACCCTGTTTAAAACTTAACAAAAAAATTAAAAAGAGCTAGGTAATTCCCCACTGCCATATACACACACAAAAAAAGATCTGTTCATTAGTAATAATGTAATTTTTCAACATGAAAACACTTTGTATTTTCTTTTTCTTGATTCTACATATACATTTTTTATTTAAGAATACACAACCACTGATCTCTCTCACCATATTTTACTGGTTCATCTGGCCCTAAGAGTATACCCAAATTTAGATCAGAAAGCATCTTCTAAATAATTTTGAATTTTTATTTTGATTCAAAAATCTTCAAACACATCTGTCTTCATCCCATGGTCTTTGGGTTTCACAGCCCAATCTGAAGCCTAGTCTGATGATTTGTAAGATAATAATAAATGGGAAACATCAAACCAAAACATATTTGCTTAGCTAATAAGCCCCATTCTGCTTATTTAGGTATGATTGATGCAATTAATTATTTTCCTTAGAAAAGAAATTTTTAATAGCTCTCTATACATAATAACACCCTATTTGTCTTCATATAATAATAAAAAAACATATAGAATAGTTTAAAAACTATCCTCCCATTTAAAAGTATAAACTAAAAGAGCTGAGGAGTGAAGTGATAAACGGAAGAATTGAGAAAAAATGAACAACAACAATAAAAAAAGAAACGGAATTTATTTAAGAGTAAGAAGCAAGCAAAGGGAAAGCAGAGGAAACACAAGAGAGGGAACAGCTTTTCCTCCAAGGAAGAATTTTCACATAAAATTAAAAGTACAATGTCCTCCTCCTCTACCATCCCATCAGGATAGATTTAAAGGAATAAGCCTCTGATTATAGGACATTAGCAAATGCTTAGACATAGTGTCTTTGATAACAAGACCATGATGTTCAGAATATTGGTGACATGCTTTTTGTTTGAACAACTGCTCTCAAGATGTTTAAAGCCATCATATTTGAAAAAGCCATTTCTCAACATTCAGGCTAAATGTCAGCACTGAGAATCCAGCAAGCTTCTCTATGGCTCGGAGGCAGTGATTGGTCTTTTGTCTCCCAGTGGTAGCAGCAGTTTGACCTACCTGGCTGCAATCCGGCCAAGCTCTAGCAAACAAAGACACACTTCTCTGGGTTGCTTGTGGAGGACTGGAAGACAAGACAGAAGTCAACAAATTTACAATAGAAGGGACTGTAAAGGAGCCCAACAGGAATAGAGCCTGCTGATGACCACCCCAACCTGATGCCTCAGGACCCAGTAAATGAACTGATTTTTATTTTGACACTCATAGGATGCATCCTACTTCTCATTACAAATAGCTCTATGACATCTACAGGCATCAATAGTTTTCAAAACTCTTTCTACCTTTTCTGCCCAAATCTATTAGTCTCATGAGTTCTTACCCTGAGTAATTCTCACACTAAAACTATTTTCATCAACTAGTTAATATTTGTAAGTCGATATTTGAAACGTAAGTAGCTGCAGCTATAATCTTTAAAATCACACAGCACACCCAAGACTATGAAGCAAGGAATGTCCTTTTTTAATTTCTTAAGTTTACTCATAACCGGTAATTTTAGCAGAAATAATGCAATGAAAAAGAAAAAAAAACTGTAGGCCACAGTTCTTTGTTAATCCCTGAAGGTTAATGTCAAAACTAAAAGACTCTAAAACTTGATGTCTCACCTAATCAAATCTGATTAAATAACACTTTGGAAAGAAACACTTTCAACACTGACTGTGTTTTGAAGATACATACCAGTATACCGTCAGCCTTCTGTGTCCATCAAATGAGCACACTGGAAGACTTCTATGAGTTGGTATTTCTATTCTAATATAATCCAAATACTCAATAAATATACTTTACTTACAACTTTGGACACATTCAATAATGTTGAAAAATCTTGTTTTTACTGAGTTTGAGAAGAAAATACTACTTCTGCTTCTCTCTTCTCTCTCTCTCTCTCTCTCTCTCTCTCTCTCTCTCTCTCTCTCTCTGTCTAACCAAATTAGGATTTTTTTTTCTTTTGTAGTATTGGGGATGGAACCCAGAAGCATTCTACTTCCAAGCTACATTCCAGCCCTTTTTTTATTATTTATTTTGAAACAGGGTCTCACTGAGTTGCAAAGGACCTCACTAAGTATTAGCTGAAGCTATCCTTGAACCATGATCTTCCTGTTTAAAATGTGATATATTTGTCATAAAATAAAGAAAACAGATATTGAAAAAACTGGCATTTAGAATAACCTTTAGCAAATTTTATGATTGGTATTCTAATAAATAAAATACCAGTTTATTAATAAATTAAAAATAGTAATATTGTTTTAGTTCTTAAATTTTAGTTCATGCAATTTTATAACAGTATTTCAATATTATTGTATTTAATAAACTTAAATATTCAAATTCTTTTTCTCCACAAAATATAGTAGTGGCAACATTAGGTCCATTAACACCATAATGGAATTTGTTAGAAATAAAATGAAAACATTTATGTGGATTTATAAAAAATGTAATTTCATTTGACTTTAAACAGATATATGAATTAATTATTATTTGGTGATAAAATGTCACTTTTACACTTTTTGTATATAAATTGTAATTCCATTAGCAGTGCTCATTAAAACAGAATTATGGAAATTATGAACTATAGGATATTCCCATTGTTGATTATGCAAATTTTAGCTTCAGTTAACCACGGCCAAGCTGTCACAAAATACTACTAAGGGAAGCCTTGAATTACTTCTAATTAAAGAGGCTTCGCATAAAGAACTTCCCTACCTCAAGTTTCAAATGTACCAGCTGGCTGTGGTTAGAATAACAATTTTATTAAGTTTACTACATTAAATCAACAGCAGTGCAAGGTAATATAAACGTTGTAATATCACACAAACAACAATTCCAAACAGAGAACAATAACAAATGCCACAAAAACAGAAGTAAACATATGAAAATCAATTTTCCTGTCTAGATTAACAGTTTCTTCAGCTTCAGGCCTTTTTTATTTTAGACTGTGTCCATGGTACCAAATAACAAACAGGAGTTTTGAGCAGGAGGGAGAGAGACATAAAAACTGAGAAAAAGAAGCTTTTTAGGTACCTAATACCCTCATCTTAAGTGAAAGCCATGTGAAGCAGGTAGCTAAAGCCCCAGGAGCTTTAGATAAAAATCCATGCATCTCTTGATGAAAGCAGTGCTAAAAAAATAAAAATCAATCACGAACTGATCAAATTGTGTCAATGTGCAGTCAATTATTAATTATAAAGAGTAATACCTGATACAGATTTGATGATTCTGAAACAAACTTTCACATATTCTGAGGACTATACGAGCATTGATGTGGATATAGGTATATTTTATGGAAAATAATATTTGTTATACAGACAAACAACAATGTGGGCAATGTAAGAAAGAGCATCTGGGATGAAAGTTGCATCATTATCGTGCATCTCTGTTTTCTCATTCGTGGAACTGAACCAGATTTTGCCTTCTAAAACCCAAATGTTGAGTCTACCTGGACTCATTCGGAAATCACTTTGGCAAACTGAAAAGTAACATTATTCTTTTTTTATCATCTCAATAGAATCAGCCTATACAATTACACACACACACACACACACACACACACACACACACACACACACTCGTCTTCCCCGGCATCATTTCTTGGAGGGAATGCTAACAGATAGTGCTTTATTTTTAAGTTTTCTTGAAAAAAATGTCTTCTATAAAGCAGCAATATTGTTTCAAAATATAGCTATAATACTACCTAACATAATATAAAGGCTTATAAAATATTAGACATATCATGCCTGGCCTAAAATGTCAGCGAAGGATGATAGGTAAACAATGAATGGAGTCTATAGATGTACGTGACTGAGGTGCGTGACTTAACACAATGCCTTCATAGAATAGAGTACTTCCTTGGCTGCTGCTGTACCTCACAGTAACAGAGATGATGACAACTCTGTGCTGGTGATGGGATTGTAAAGAGGCACGAACTGAATAAAAACCAAAACGTTGTCTCACATTTTTAGAAATGGCAAAATATTAAAATATGTAAATGTTTAATGACAAAAGAAAGCACTTTTAGAATACTGATGTAAGATTAAATGCAAAATCTTAGGTAAATGTATATTATACCTAAGAGGTGACTCTTATTTTTGTACTAAGACAATTTCTTTTTCTTTTTTTTTTTTTTTCGGGTCTGGGGATGGAACCCAGGGGCATTTGACCTCCAAGCTACAACCCCTGCCCTATTTTATTATTATTATTATTTATTTTGAAACCGGGTCTCACTGAGTTGCAGAGGGCCTTACTAAGTAGCTGAGGCTGTCTGCGAACCGCGATCCTCCAGGTCTCAGCCTCCCGAATGCTGGGATTACAAGCGTGCGCCACAACGCCCGGCATACTAAGGCAATTTCTAAACTGAGCAATAAATGGAAAGAATATAGTGGTTGTGGGATTCAATCCACACAAAGATCTGAGAGGAAGTAGGGGCTCTAACACCTCCTATTTGTGTTATTTTGAAAGTTTATTCCATAAAATCTCACTTTACTTAAAAAAAGAAATACTGACTACCTCTCAAGATTATTATGATGATCAAACAAAATAATATTAATATTTTGCTCAATACATACTTGGCACATGGTAAATACTGATTCACTGTTAGTTTTCTTCAATATTATTTTTGTTGTTATTAATAATTACTTAAAGATTATCTTCATATGGTTTAGTCAATTAACATTAATACTTATATTATTTTCTTTTTCTTTTTTTTTCAGAACTGGGGCTTGAACCCAGGGGCATTCTATCTCCAAGCTACACTCCCAACCCTATTTTTATTCTTTATTTTGAAACAGGGTCTCACTAAGTTTCAGAGGGCCTCACTAAGGAGCTGAGGCTGGGCTCAAGCCTGGATCCTCTTGTCTCAGCCTCTCAAGTGCTGGGATTATAAGTGTGAGCCACCATGCCCAGCTATCATATTTTTTATAAGAATTTTTGCACCTATAATGTGTAAATCACTATAGTCAATGGTAGAAAAAAATTCTGGAATGAGAAAAAAATTGTTGGGAGACAGTAATTTATACTGGTCCTATGATAATAGATGTATTTTTAATAATTTATCATTGATATTACATCAGAGATGGTTAGTTCTAAACTCAAATTTTGGGCTAAATAGATGGACTTTACCAGGATATATTGACAAGTACAAAGTAAGTATCCATCTAGGCATGGTAGCACACACCTGTGATCCCATTACTTAAAAGTCTAGGACAGGAGGAAAGTAGGATCCAGGAAAACCTCAGCAACTTAATGAAAACCTGTTTCAAAATAAAAAGGGCCAGGGGTATAGTGCAGAAACAGAATGTCCCTGGGTTCAGTCCCTAGTACCAAAACAACAGCAAAAACAGATGTCCTTTAGATATTATGTGTTTGTGTTAAGTATGAATTTTAAATAATAACTATATTTGGACAGTTTCGTCTTTTGAGATGTCAAACATCTTAACATCAATCTTCTGCCTCTGAGAATAAAATAATTTTGTTGAGTCTATATCAAGGTGGATTATGTTTTGTAGATTTTAGAATAGTAAATAACCAATTGCATACCTTGTTTTACCATGTCCCAAGTGCTCTTAATCACATGATTACCTTATAAGGAAAAGCATGATTAAAAGGATGATTAGAAAGGTAAGTCTTAATGCATAGTTTGAGCTAAAGCCTTTGCATTGAGTTGTATGCCCTGTGGCTTTTAAACATATTCATCTGTCTTTTCAAAAGAAACTTTGAATTGCTCTGAATTGTATGGTAGAAAACATTTTTCCCATTATGTTATTGTGGCATTGCTTTACATTCAGGAATTCAGAGTTGTATTTATGCTGAATAAATTATCTTTAAAACAAATAAAAATCTCTCTTGCCAATAGTGATTATTATAAAAAGTTTGTTTTTTAAGTAATCAAAACAAAAAAGAAAATTATAGCGCTGAACACCTCTGAGAAAAGAAACACAGATCCTCATTCAAAAATATGTGGCAAGAGACTCAATCTCATAACCTCGATTCTATAAAAATCTCATGGGCATCAAATGTCAAATGGAATGCTGCTTACTCCCGGAATAGAAAATGAGGCCTTCTGCTAAGGAAGGGGTAGAGTTTCAGTGTCACAGAATCTGCGCAGACAAAATGCATTAGACCATGCATGTATAGTTTAGCTAAATATATTAAGTTGTAACAGATGGGCAAAGAAATGAGAATATGAATATTTTGTTGCTCATTTGGGTTCTATATAACTAGAGGCTGCAATATTTGTGGTAGTTTTGAAGGAAACAAGTTTTTTTTTTTTTTAGTTTTTTATTAAAGAGGAAAATTTGGGGGGAAAAACATTGTTGGCTAAATGTTATATAATTAAGAAAACATCCTAAGCTAATGGCTTCCACATCAGGGAAGAATGGTAGGGTAGAAGATGTTGTAAAACTACAGGTCAGAGGAATTGGATTCTACTCAAGGCTGCCTAAGTTCTTAATTTCTAAGACAAGTGTCATGCCTACGACTTGCTTTTCCTTTTAAGGTAATCATGTGATTAAGAGCACTTGGGACATGGTAAAACAAGTAAATGCTTCAGCCTTGAAAATAAAGTGGGGTCTACAGATCTGCAGTATTGACATAACGTGGAGACTTAGTTGAAATTCAAATTGCAGAGTCCAATGTCAGCAATTTCCATATCTGCATCTTAAAAAATGTCCCCGGGGAGGAGTACATTAACGTGCCATGAGGACAGTGTTAACATAACTTGAATAACATAACTTGAGTAACAAAACTTAAATTTTTGTACCTATGCTACTAAATATTTAAATGTGTTGTGATTTGTTAAACATTATCTACAAGTATAAATGACTTAAAATAGGGCATCCATATAAATCATGTAAAGAAGGGCTATATATTTGCAATCTCACCAACAGTGGAAAGTCTGTAAACAGTGTATGTAATTGATTGCAAGAAGTTTGAGAAATGACCGGAAATGAAGGTTTCCTTTTCTTTTCTAGCACTCATGTGAACAGAGTAAGAGTAACGGAGTAACAGCGGAAGTCTCCATCACTAGGAATAGCAACCATAGACAGGAGTCTTTTCTGGGTTGGTGTATATTTATATTTATTATTATCTACATACTCATTCATTTTATTATTTATTTATATATAGTTTGTTGTTCCTTTTACTTAACCCTGAAGACATATAAAATCAATTCAAAGTAAAAATTTGCATAACATAATCTTTGAGGTAAATGGACTTGAATTCAAATATTACTGGATCATTTAAAAACTCAGCAATAATATATTAGTTACATAACAATAACTTAGTAGTGACATGGTAGCCCATGTGTACTGCTTAGCTGCCCTTTATTGACTACAGAGCTATGACTATCAAGCATTGGGGGAGTTAAAATTCAATCCTTTAAAAGCTTCAAGGCTGCTAGCTTTTCTAGTTCAGTCCTAGCTTTGTCTAGTCCTTGATAAAACTCTCATTCCAGGGAGACACTCAGCTATTTCAACAGATTTAATATTGTTCCAGGGGAAATGGCTATATTTGAAAGGGCTTCCCTGAATTCAAAAGTTAAAAAAAAAAACCTGAATTGAAATTCTAATAAAATAGTTTTTGAAACAAAAATGTATTTAAAATAAGTACCCAAATTTGAAGATCAGCCTAGGAAAACAAGAAATAACATATATAAGAGTATAAATAACAAACCTGAATGGGTATAATGAAATTGTTATCTCAAATTAATACTAAGATGGTTTTTTTCTCCACAAAAATACTGTTATAGTCCTCAGTAAAGACAACGACAAAAACAAGTTGGGAAAAGGCAAGCATGGGTTCTTTTTCTGATGCAATCAGTGACTTTAAAGTATAAAATAGAATATGTTTAAGTGAAACTTTTGTGTGGAAACATCAAACCAGTACTGCAAGTAGATAATACCTGCCTCTGAAATAAAACGCTGAGTAACGTTTTATCACACAAAGGATTTTGTAAAACTCTTCATCAGAGTGATGCATCAAAAGAAGACAGAGCTCACAACAAATACAAACACGAGCAGTTACAGTGAAAACGTCATATGCAAACACAACACACACATTTGCATGCTACACAGCAGAGAGCAAACCCTTTTCTCGCTGGGTAGATTCTTTCTCAGAGAAATAGATGAAGAATAGTCACTGTCTTCCAAATCCTACAATCATCCAATAACATCATGATATTGACACAGTTACAGCAAGTGAAACAGCGTGTATTTAAAAGCACCCCCTTCATCTCTTTATCTTCTATTTCCCAGATCACCAAATTGAAGAATAATAAGTCAATATCTGAAAAAGTAAGTTTATAATTTCTAAATCTGTGTGCCAATATAAGATACATATAAACCTCACAAACAAGAACATCACTAATTAAAGAAAATGACTCATACTTAAAAAAAGAAATCTTAGAAACAAATCCTACAAGGGCATCAGTTTTTTTTTTTTTTTTTTGGGGGGGGTTGTCATACAGAGATGAAACCCAGGGACTTTTTACCTCTGGCCTATGCCCCTAGACCTATTTTATATTTTACTTGGAAACAGGGTCAAATTAAATTGCTGGGAGCCTCAGAAAGCTGTGGAGGATGGCATCGAACCTATGATCCTCCAGTCTCAGCCTCCCAAGAACTGGGATTACAAGGGTGTGCCACCACTACCAGCTAGAGCATCAGTTTTATGAAATAACTTACTGTTTTAAGTTAACTTAAAGCAATAATAAATTATAGATCTCTCATCTTAAGTAAAAATGAGTCATAGGAAAATATTCAGCATTGTTTTAGAAAAAGTGGTTAAAATATTTAAAAATCAATTTTACTATTGAATGATTCCCAATACTAACAAATTTTCTATCACTTTGAAACTAAAAACAGAAATCTTTCTGTTTTGGGAGCCTTCCAAACATTGTTTTACATCACAAAAGTGTATTTGTTTTACAAGTATGAGGAGGTTATTTTGTTTTTAGTCTGATATACTGTATACTTTTAAATTCGAGAATATATCCATGGTCATCTTTGTAACCTAAAGAACACTTTTAAATATATCAAAGGCATATAAGAAAGTCAATTATTAATCTTAATAAAAAAGAGGCTTGAAAAAGAGTCTCCAGGTGCTGACTTACATGTCAATAAGGTTTGGACACAAGAGGTCAGAGTGAGCATTCTACAAAAACACCTAAGGTTAGAATATGCTCCACACAGTATGCAAAAATCTGTCCTAGATGCAGAAGAGCAGTATAAATTCCATAATCATCAAAATGTCAGTGCAACCTCAACAATATGAAAAGGTCCTTATGCTAATATACAAAATTACATCAATAAATAATCTTCTATGCAAGTTGGTCTACTTGTATCCTAATATAAATAAAATTTTCTATATTTCAGATTACATGACATAACTACTTAATATTTAAAGTTTGTTAATATATATATGAAAATATCCTGTTAGCCCTACTATTTTTCTTTCAAATTCAAAATATGAAATATGTATATGTTAGATAAAAATTATGATCTCATGTTCATAGTACATCATATCTTTCTTATATTTTTTATGTTACTGGGGTTTGAACCTAAGGTCATTTTACCTCCAAGCTTCACCCCTAGCCTTATTTTATTTTTTATTTGAAACAGGATCTTGCTAGATTAATAATAGTTTCACTACTTCTTGAGGCTGTCCTTGAACTTGCAATCCTCTTGACTCAGCCTTCCAAGTACTGGGATTATAGGCATGCACCAAGATGCCCAGCTCTCATATTTTAAGTGGTTTCAAGATTAGTATTTTTGGTTGGTATCTATGGATGACTAAGTTTGTTTAAAATAATATCAAGTATTATAGATTCTTTTCTTATTTTTAAATATTTTGATGGACATTTTGATACCTATCTCTATAAACTTTCTTTGGATAAATTTTTAGAAATAGAATGACTTAAAGTGTGTGGATATTTCTGAGGTCTTTGATATATAATTTCCAGTTGCCTTGCAGAGAACTACATATTCCAAATCTTTTCAGAAATGTGTAGATAATTATGGTTTTTATATACATGCAAATACTAACTATAAAATTCTCTTAATTATGCCAATTTTTATAATTTTATTTAAGTTGGCACTAAGATGCACAACATGTCCATATTTATTTGAATTTTTACATCTTTTGTGCCTAGGCTCTTCATAACCTTTGCTCATGTTTCCTTCGGTTTTTTTTATATAACTTTTTACTTTTTCTTTCTTTTTACTTTTTTTTTATAAGATGCCTCTACCATCTTATAATCCATTCAGATGTATGACTATGTTGCTCATGTTTCTACTGGATAATTTTGAAATATTATTCAGGGTAGTCAATTATGATTTAAGGACTGACATTTCACAGAGGAAAGTTATTTCTCAAAAATGACATTGAAAAAATATCGTAGAAGATAAATTGCTGTTGTATGTGGCATAAAAAATTATCTTGCAGGAATCAAAAACACAAAAATCATGAGAGAAGCCCAAGGAACTAGTGGCTGCCCACACTCCCCTGGCACATCCCTAGCACACCTTCCCCCACCCATGAGGGTTTTCCTCATGATCTGTTGCAGAGAGAAAACAGGTTGAATCAAGATCCTCTGACAAATAATTGTACAAAAAAGGCGCTACAGAGGGTAGCATATCAGTTGCCACAAAGATAAGGATGCTTTATGCAGGTGAAGACTTTGAACAGCACAAAACAGAAGCCTGTTCATGCACGCTCAGTACAGAGATCCACTTTATCATCCATTCAAACACATGTTTCCCCTTCATCAGAGCATCTTTTCATTTTATTTGCTGTTCAAAACACTAGGACACAAAGGACACTCTTCTTCTTGTGCGCCACTGAAATGAAATCTTGAGGTAGGAAAAAGGAAGAAAAAAAAAAACAGACAAAAACCCTTGCCCTAAATTCCCTTTCAAAAGTAAAGTGTGAAAAGACATCAAGCAGAGTACACAGTGCTATTGTTGCAGGAAAGTCAATTCTGCAACTACAGAGGCCAAAGCCAGTGGCAGCAGCTCAATGGCTTCCTCACCCACAGTGAATAATAAGAAGAACCCAAGGAGAAAGGCCTCTACCCGGGAAAATAGAATTTCTCATTGTCTGTCCTCTTGATTATCATTAACATCCATGGGCACAGCTGTTTCTGTTCTCGGACTAATCCTAAAGTCAATGCTATAATATTGGCTCCCTTCTTCTGTATTCTCTGGGCCTATTATTCATCATATCTTGTCTTATTCTGGGAAGCAGAAATTTCAAATTTATCTTTTAATTGAGCAGCAAAATAGAAAGCCGAACTATCTGATTTACTTCAGTACTGAGGAGATTAAAAAAAATGACTTATCAATTTAAAAAGCATTGAAATTTTGGCTTTATAACCTTCTTGGATATTTAAAATTATTTTGTTTGTTTTTCTTTTTGATGGTTCTGTGGATTGAACCCACAGGTATTCTACCTTCAAGCTATACCTCTAGCCATTTTTTTTAAGCAGGTCTCTCTAGGATACTGAGAGTCTTCTATGTTGCCAAGGCTAGTCTTGAACATACAATTCCCTTTTCTCAGCCTCTCAAATACTGGGATTACAGGTGTGTGCCACCATGTCCAGCTTTAAATATATTTTAATTGAAATTTATAAGCTGAGTTATTAAAGATAATCAATATCAAATATTTGTGTGTATATATTTGTATCTGTGTGTGTAATCATGAACTGTCTTTTTATAAAGTCAGTTATTGTCAAACATAGCAAAGAATTAAGTCATTCTAAAGTTCTTCTTGAAGCTGGACACATTATCACAGGCCTGTAATCTGCTACTCAGGACTCTGAGGCAGGAGAATCGCAATTCTGAGGACAGCCTAAATTGGGTGTAGTTCAGAAGTACAATGTCCCTATGTTCATCTTTAATACCCATACAAACAAACAAGCAGAAACACCTTAACATAACACTACATGCTAGTAAGTATGTACTTTAGTACTACCAAGGTCATCATACAAATTGCTTTAGGCTTTATAGCTTCTGGATAAATTTATTACTTACTACCTGGATTAGGTTTTTAAAAGTCATCAAGGTAAATAATGGGCATAAATTCACACTAGAACCTTGAGCTATAGTGATATTTCTAATATAAAAAAATAGTATTAGATTGATTCTTTTGTGATTCTATCTAAAAATTTTATTAGTTCAAGTAACATAACTCATAGACTGAGAGAAAACTGAGACAATATATTTACACTCATAACTCTTTGTAAACTACTTGGTTTACAGTAGTGAAAGGGAAAAAAACGCTTCTTTCGCAAAAAGTTGTAGAATGAACAAACTTATTATCATATTTATATAATAAAGTAGTTTCCCCCATGTGGCAGTTCTTTGGAAATTCAGGGGTATGCCAGAACTTTACAGTATGGCATTAATTGTCCACATATCCAGAATGACAAACACATAGTGTATTCTTTTGACTAAAACTTGATTATTAGCCGGGCGTGACAGTGCACGCTTGTAATCCCAGCAGTCGGGAGGCGGAGACCAGAGGATAGTGGTTCCTGGACAGCCTTAACTATTTAGTGAGGCCCTTCACAACTCAATTGAGACCCAGTTTCAAAAATAAAAGACAAAAATAGGAATGGGGGTGTATCTCGGAGGTAGAATGCCCCTGGGTTGCATCTCCAGTACCACAAAAAAATTAAAAATTAAAAATAAAATTTGATTATTGTTATTAATTAATTTCTCACAGTATTTTTTTAAATATTTACTCTGCATTCTCTTCCTATTGTCTTTTTCTCATATAGTTTCCTACAAACCCAAACAAAATCTACTGATAAAATTATCACTGGACTGTAAAAGAGGCATTATTCATACTTTCCTGAAGAGGTCCATGATACTGCCACCCCCTGGGATGATTCTGGGACAATTCAGGGGACAGTAATATTTCTGGTGCAATTTGGGATGGTGAATAAAAATCAGGGGATGGTTCAGTGCCCAAAGGGGTCCTGATGTTTTGTGTGTTGTTTTTTTCTGTCTGAAGAAAAGGCAGTAAGCCAGTAAATTTTGGAATCCATCTACACACAAACACACATCTTCTACCAAATGTCTTTTACTTTGATGTGATGACATGATAATAATCTAAGCTCACTTGTCTAATGAGCATCCAAGAAGCACACAATTGAATACAACACACTACTATGCAATTATTCTCCAATTTTCTTTCAGATAGAGAATGTTCTTTCAAGCTCAGCTTAATTTAATGTTAATATTTAGTGTTATATGATTTTATTTTAAAAACTCAGATAAAAGTACCTTTTTGGTTTGTCTTATTTTGTTTTCTTTATCATGTGCCTCCTTTCTTTGCTTGATTTCATTCAGTAAAATGGAACTTTAATTCCATTTGTTCATGTTGTTTTAGTCCAGTGAACCATATATGTATTTGAATATTTAATCTCAGAGTTTGGAGCTGTGTTGAAACACTGAATAGTTCAAGTTTTTTTCAAAGGAAATGCAAAATCTCATTCTTTGATAATGGAAGTAGATGTGCCAAAATTCATTCAGAAAACAAAACACAAAATCTGGGCAGATGTTCTCATAAGACGCTTGACTTTTACTTCATCATCTTTGCTTATCTTGATATTCTACTTGGATACCTGATTTTCAACTCTCTAAAAGACAGCTATACAAACTAACAAAATTAGTGTCACCAACGATAGAGTGAATGTGAGATACAGAGTTTACATACCCTATCGAGATGAAAGGGAAATTCTGCTCTTATGGTGGACATACATAGCTACACCTTTATTCAGATTAGAGCCTGGTAGTATAATTCTGTTCTATATTTTCCAAACATTCACTAAGTTCATATTAATTGCTCTTATTTGGAAATGACTTTAGCTTGGAATTGACTGTACTACTTCTGTTTCTATCTTTTGATCCACAAGGTGGAGAACAGTAAGAAAACAAGACTTTTCTATCTTCAAGATGTCATGCTTACCACAGATCCCCAAGTTTCTGAAAAAAGACAATAATCTGGAAGATTATATCAGGCCAAAAACTTTTGATAACAATCTACTGTCTAAGAAGGAAAAAATTTAAATATCAGTTAAAACTCTGAAAGAAATACATACCCAGACCTTCAGATTCAAATAGACATGTTTCATCCACTCCTAAGTCTCGGCACCAGGATAAAAAATTTGCTGTATTGTCTCGGGCAAAAAAGGAGCCAGAGGGTGCGCTGGCCTTGCATGGAATCTTCTTCAATGGCAAACTCTGACAAAAAAAAAAAAAGAAATATCACTGGGATATGTGCAAAATTATCACAGTGACACCTTAAAAACACATTGATGTTTCACCAAGATGCTTTGGAATGACTTCATGTCAATAAAAAGGTTTGTGAATTATAGAAAAGAATGTTTAATGCAATTGAAACCTACCTGACATTAAGAAACAAGCATATATATGTGGTATATATGTAGTAAAGGCAAGATATATATATAAGCATTTTCATGTATATATGTGTACATATGTGTACATATATATATACATATATGTACACATATTTATGTGTGTATATATATATGTACCTTGCCTTTTACTACATAGTAATAAATATACATAAGTTCCTTTCCTGGCTCAAATTGCTTCTTCCCTATTTCTTTTAATATTATTGCCTTTTTCTTTCTCTATCATTTTAAGTATTCTTTCAGTATTTTTCAGAAAGTATAAGTGTTTTTCTCGTTTGTGAAAAAACATAAATACAATATATCAAAATTATATATATGATTTTAATTATAATTCTAATGATAATAGAATAATATTAAATATATAATATGCCTTTATCGCTATATGTGTGCATACATGTATATCATAAAGACTATGCAAGAATCATAATGTCAAAAGAGATCAGCAGAATCATCTAACATCACAAAACTCATTACCTATACATCGAAAGGGGGTTATTAAAAATTTTTAAAAACAACATCCTATAGTCTTTCTTCCAGACTATTTCTCTGAAAGTCGTAGGACATAGATTTACTATATAATGTAAAGATTACTCTTGTCGGGATTCTTTTTTACCTTGAAAGCCATTATTTACATTCTAAATTATTTCACTTTTAAAATAAGAAAATTCTCAAGGGAGAATATGAATCTGGACAGATAAGCCTATTAACAGCCATAAAATTCTAACCCAGAAATTTTCCTAAGCAGCATTAAAAGTGTCATAGTTGTTTTGTCTTTAATGGGGCATAACCAGTTTTCATAGGTTTGAATGAAGCCACATCATGTGATTCTATGTGCTAGAAAAGACTAACCAAAATATATAGATGAACTGGGTACATTTGAGCTTTGCCTCAAAGAGGAAAAAGGTACAGGGAGAATGAACACCTAGTTATTGAAGTTCATAGACTGGTTATTTTATTTATGCGCTGTGAGTCAGGAACTTTAATAACCACAATGCTATAGATGTTGAGCTCTTTTACAATTATGGTTATAAAATGTAATACTGGCCTAAGTACATTGATGAAGTCCTGTTATTATTATTGCTAGAGTTCATTCCCAGTGATTTTGTGGCTGTGTAACAGATATAGTTCATTACTATATCACTCAAAGGTTATATCTGTCTAATCTCAAGGATCTATCTCTTTGTTACAAATTGAATTTGATTTATGGTAGATATAATCAAAGCATTTTCATAAATACATACATATTTATACAGATATATAATTTAGGCACCACTACTACTATATAAAATATAGAACCATATGTGTGGTGGCATATATAATTCTATCTCTTTAATTGATTTGGTTGAGATATCAGCAATTGTTTTCAAAGAAACCTTTCCTCTAAGAGTTGCAAAAATAATTATAAATAGCATGGTATAATATCTCATTTATAAAATACTTAGATGAACGGATAGCAAAACTTTGGGAAATACACACAATGGAATTCTATTCAGCCACAACGAAGAACAAAATTATATCATTTGCAAGAAGAAAGAAAGCCCTGGAGAGCATTATGTTAAGTGAGATCAGTCAAGCACAGAAGGAGAAGGTACATATGTTTCCTCTAATTTGCCCAAACTAGGAAACACAGAGGATACCAGTGGGACTCCAGATAATGGAGTGGAAATATAAGCAAAGTTTGAATGGAAAGATAGGAGAGGAGGAAGGCTGATCTTGATTAATGAGGGTCTACATCAGAATATGTGTAAAATTATGAATATGACATGGTTAACCTGGACAACCATTGGTGGAAGTGGGGAAGGGAAAACGGGGGCAGGGAAGAGGGCACCAAATATAGTTTAAATGTATACCATTTATGTTCAATAAAAAAATTTGTTTAAAAAATAAAATAAAATAAGTCATATGACAAAAAATAAAATAAAATACTTATAAATGTCAATTGATATTTTAATGTTATATTTAAAATACATATGTCCTTAATAGAGCCATTTACTTCTAAATATATCCAAATAATGAGCCATTAAGTCATGCACTACCTATATCCTTGGATGGGGTATTGTGGGAGTTGGGGGAGACTTTGAAATCATATCAAACTAATGAATTTGTTTGCATCATAATCTAAGAACTATAAAATACGTGACATAACCAAGGGCATGCTAAAGGAAATGAGGTGCATGTTTTGTGTAGCAAAAAGGAATGCAGGATCGATATTACATTGGAAGAGCAAGAAATTGATTTGACACTTTAATTCACCATGGGTATCATTTTAAAGAATACTCGCAGGCAACCCACTTTCAAAAATCACTTAACCTGCTCTTTAAGCACTTACAAGGACAAGCACTAAGCTAAAAAAAGGAAAATAGAATTTTCCTCTCCCAGCTTGAAGTCTTTACAAAGTCATCTACATATCGTATTCCAGAATCCAAGTTTTTACTTGAAATTCAATGCAATCATATTGAAAAACATGAAAATTATTTCAGAACAAAAAAAAAGAAAAGCTGGTTGTTGATACTTTATAGCTTGAGACTTCACAATGCAAAGCTAATAACATACCTAATAATGATCTAATAACTCAGATAATATAGGGATTATTAGCTGCTATTCTAGCACAGTTAGATCCAGTGCTTCATTGTATCAGTTGAATATTAGGAAACAGCAATCTGTTTGAGTAAAACTTTCCAATCTTAACCCAAACTAAACACTTTTTGGTAGAATATTTGTGTGTTTGTGTGTGTGGTACTGAGAACAAGTATTCTACCTCTGAAATGTACCCCTGTGCATTTGATTTATTTTCCAAATTTTTATTCAAGTGACATTAAAATAAAGAATAATCTGCCATCTATTCAAAAAAAGAGAAAAGCCTAAGAAAATGGCACCTTTAATTCCCTATATATTGTGCACTGAAAATTTAATACAGGTAGTTTAAATAATTCATTCTTCACAAAAGTATGAGACACACTACTTTCCTTAATTTCATCAAGTAGACATTTCACATATAAAACAGAAAAAGACCTAGTACTTGCCAAGAACTAATATCTTTGATTTTCCAAAGGGCATATAGAGTGTGCAGTTTAAATACGCAGGCAATAAAGTCACTCTTTCCATCATGGAAACGTTTCCATTTCAATTCCTATGCTGCTTCTAGTTTCACGACAAATTTTATTGAAAAATAATCTTTCTCAGTAAAATTATTTCATTGGAATGTTCACGATACCAAGGTGTCTAGGTATAAAGACCAATGAACATATATTCTCTAAGAAAAAAATTATAGAAACTTTTTGGAAGTAAAAAAGAAGCCCTTTTCAGTCCCATAACCTTCTCCTCAGGACCCTACAATACAACCTATGTCTCTGTCAGTGAGCAAGGATTTAGTATACTAGTCATCAGGTGTGCTAAGCTTGAATTCTAAATGTACCTCCCCTTTCCTTTTTTCAAAATAAATTTTCTAAGATAACTGAGGCTTGCAATCTCAGTACTTGGGAGGTTGAGACCGGAGAATTACAGGTTCAAGTATAGCCTGTGCAACTAGTGAGATGCATTAACCTAGTGAGACCCTGTTTTGAAATAAAAGTAAAGTAGGGCCAACCATATAACTCTCTGGAAAAAGGAAAACTCTGAAAACAAAACAAAACAAACAAACAAAAAAAGATCAGAGGATACAAAGGACAGGAGATTAAAATAATGAGTGCACAGGACTTTGTGGTCAGGGAAACTGTTCTATATGGTACTGTATTGCTGCAAGCCTGGATCATATTTGTCAAACTCATGGCAGGTTTTTTTTTCTGTTTCTTTTCTTTTTTCATTTTCTGTGGTATAAGGATTAAATCCAGGGTCATTCTACCTTAAAGCTACAACCCCAGCACCTCTTACTTTTTTTAAAAAAAATGTTGTTTTAGTACAGGATCATGCTAGGCTACTGAAAGTCTTGCTATATTGCTAAAGCTGTTCTTGAACTTGGGATGTTTCTGTTTCAGCCTCCCAAGGACTAGGTATGCAGGCATGTGTCCTCAAAGCATGTTAAAATGAAGAGTGAACTCTAATGTAAACTATGGTCTTTTGGTGATAATGATGTGTTGGCATAGGCTCATGGATTGCAACAAATGGACCATTCTGGTGTACTTTTCATTCAATGTTAATGGGAAACTAAAACTTCTCTAGCATTTGGAATCTGAAAGAGTCAAACTTGAGATCCAGAGGAAAACATACCAAGCACTGTGTACATATATATTTCTATCACTCTGAACCTGATTATGATATATAACTATTATGTACTGATAAAACTATATTAAAAGTAAAATTAATTTATTAAATAAAAACGTTAAACTCCTAAAAACAGGAAGTAGTTCTGTGACGCTCAAGGGCTAGAGGACAGAGGGCTGAGAATGGGAGGTGCAGGTTCAAGGGCATAAATTTTATACTCAGTAGAACCACTTACAGTGTGATGCCTATGATTAATAATGATGTGTTATATACTTGAAAATAGCCAGGAAAACAATTCTTAGATGTTCTTATCATAAAAGGTGAAGTGATTGTTATGTTAACTATACTAATTTTAAAATTTATCAGGTGTATATATGTCAAAACATTGCGTTGTACACTATAAATAATATTGCCAATTATACCTGAGAAAAGCTGAGAAAAATCAAGTCTATAAAAAGTTACTATGTTGTTAATCATTGTTTAATTACCAAGTAAACACTTCAAAAAGGAGAAAACAAAGTTTCATATAATTTAACAATAAATACCTTCCTTCCATTTTTATATGCGGTGTGCCTAATTTATGAATACATCGTGGCCCAATTCTAAAGCTACTATGAAAAGTTTCTGTTCTCCCAATTAATTGGTTACATATGAACGATAGGGATTTGCTTATTAAAACTTCCCAAATCTATTTCTATAATTTAATATCCAATTAATTTGGAGGCTACCTAAAATTTTAATAGAAATTTAATGATTCAATTTTAATAAGCATTATAAACTACAACTCTGTACCAGTTGTAACACTGGACACTAGGGAATTAAAGGCAGAAAAGAATAGCCAAAGTTGTCTTCTAGAAAATTTTCACATCTTGTTGAAAAAGATTGAAAAATAAAATCATGATAGCACATTGTAAGACAGAAGTTAAAGCAGTGTTTTAAATGTGTTCTTTGGTAACTTTTAAAGGTCAGTGGAAAAGGGTGGATTGGGCATCACTATAGAAGGTTAATACAAAGTACCAGCCACTTACAGAACTGATGGCCCTCAAGTGCTGACAAAAAGGAAAGGGCCTTTCAGAAAGGTAAACATCTGAACAACCTTGAACAAGCACAGGACTTAGGAGTGAATACGAGATGAGATTAGAAAAGTTGACCAAGACAGAATCACATGTCTCTTCTGCTCATTGATGATGACTACAATTACAACCATACTGTCTGGCTATGCCACTATTGGGTATCTTTCCAAAGGGGGTGAAATACTTTTTAAAATAGCTGTGCTATCTCTATTTTTCCTTTCATTTATTTTACATACTTATAATGGTACATTATAATTTTACATCATAACCAGTGAAATATCTTTTAAGGTTCGTGTCAAGGTAAATTCATAGCTATCCCTGGAATGCACTCTTATTTATTTCTTTAAACAATTCATTGACCCAGGCATGGTGGTACACATTTGAGAGGATCACAGATTTGCAGCCAGCCTCAGCAACTTAGTGAGGCCCTCCACAACTTAGTTAGACCCTGTTCAAAATAAAAAATGAAATACAGTTGGAGGTATGGCTCAGAGGTAGAATATTCCTGGATTCAATCCTTTCTCTCTCTCTCTCTCTCTCTCTCTCTCTCTCTCTCTCTCTCTCTCTCTCTCTCTCTCTCTCCCAAACACACACATATATACATCTTGGGCAGAAATAAGCAATGTGATAGGGCGTCCACAGGGTTTTCCGTGGGTGTATATTGCACATGTGCATAGTAACCAGTGATTTTCTCCCAATCCTACTCTTTCTCTGTCTTTCCAATGGCAAAATAAAGCATTGCCATTCATCTATTTCCTCACCAATATCTTTTGCCCATGCAACCCAATTAATCACCAAGTTCTGCAAAGTCTCAACAAAACTCAAAGCCATCTACTTCTACTTCTTTCTGGTTCTACTACCATCACCCTGGACTCAGTGACCATTATAGTTTATCTGACCTTGACAGTAGCTTCCTAAGTGGGTTCCTCTATTCCATTCTACTTCCTCCTTCCTATACATTCTCTGCACAGCAAATGCCATTTTCTTTTACAAGATTTTACCATGCTTCTGTTTAAAAGGCTTCGATGACATAAGGAGTTTCTTAGGACAAACCTTGGTTCCTGTGTCATCTCTTGATAATCCCACATGGCACTCATGTATTCAGACAACCTCACTTTCCTTTACTTCCTCAAAGTAGTCACAGGCCTTCCCATCTAAGGGTCTTCATGTATGTTAGCTATACTCAAATATTCTATATTCTGTCTCTGGCTGGCTAATTCTCATGGCTGCTTCAGAATTATCTAAATTTTCGTTTTGACAAGACTAGGCTAGGTGGTCCTCCAAAAGCCACTAATGTACTTTGACTCTCCCATATTTATACATACCAGTTGAAAGTCACTGTTTAAGTACTAACTTAAAGCTTTTCTTCTGATAATCTACATGGGAAGGGATCATGCCATCATCGGGCATATCTACCATCTTCCCTGTTTGTTTGGAGCATCTAGTATATATTTCTTGAATAATTGTCAACAATGTAATATATGCTATGGTGATACAAAATTTGAGAATCAGTAGTATTTCATCTATCATTTACCATTGATATCTATATTTCTATATATTCATATTTTACCCACTTAAGCCACACATTCTTTGAGAGAAGATAGTGATGCTTTATTCTTTTTAATTTGTCAGCACCCTGTACATAATTAACAATAAATGTTTATCAGTTAGAAAACACCTTGGAAAGATTCTTTATGTAGGTTGGTCAGTCAAGGAAGTCTTCAACAAAATATAACACTTGAGCAGAGACCTGAGGAAAGGAAGAAGCCAATCAACACACATATAAGGAATGAGCACACGAAGGAGAAAGAAGAACAATCAGAGAGGCCCCGTGGTAGGTGGGAGCTTCTTGCTAACTTCAAAGAACAGCAAGGAAGCCACTGCAGCAAAGAGAAGTGAAGGGGCAGTCTTAGGAAATAGAATCAGAGAGTGGCGCCGGGGATGGAGCATGAAGTCCTGTGGGCTGAAGTAAAGACTGTGGCTTTTAATCCAAGCAAGTCAAGGTTCCACTGCAAAACTGTGATCAAAGAAGCCACATGATCTGACTTAAATTATCTGATGATTCAATCAAGGTCTGACTGGCACAGAGTAAGTACCTAGAAATGTTTGCTTTATTATCATATCACATGGCATTCATTAAATCCTGAAAAGGGATCAGATATCTACTTTTCAATCTTCAAACAAGTTAAAAATAGGAAATATGAGAACATGGAATAGTGTGTTGCTTGTTTCCTTATCCCTCATCCAAAATGTTAAGGTCAAGTGTCCCCTATTCAAAATTTCAAAATGCTTAGGACCAGAAGTATTTCAAATTTTGGATTTTTTTTTCCAGATTTCAGCGTATTTGCATTTATATGCCACATGGGGCATCGTGTTCATGCTCAAAAATGTGTCAAGTGTTGGGCATTTAAGGTTTTCAGATTAGAGAGGTTTAATTTATATTAACTTACACACTCATTGTTTATATAGGTACAATGTTAAATATTTATATTTCTAGCTTGCATTCTCCCACTGTACTTTGTTTCTTCTGCAAAGATTTGTTTGGGGTCTGCATGGTTATGACAGTTCTCCTCATTGGTTGAAAACAAAGAGTTCTCATTCTGAGAAGACAATGAAATTGGAAATGAGCAAAAAACAAATCCCTATTTTCACTAGCATTTATGTGATGTTTAGTATTCCTTTTGTCATGAACACAACAAAAACATGGTAGCTTTCTCATTAAGAGTAAATATAGAAGTTTTTATTTTGTATTATGAACGTTGCAAATATCTAAAACTATTGGCTTTACTCTCTTCTCAAATTTAAAACTACTACAATATTTACTAGAACCAATGTTCAATTAATTTAAAGCAAGCATATTGCTTTATTTTAAATGTGCTTTAAGGTTTATGTTCAATGCTATAAAAACTATTTACACTTCCAAGGTCTCTTTCAATAAAATCAGTCTGCCTTAGGTTGTATTTATAATAGTACATGCTTTATTTCATGTTTTTAAAAAGAACATTATGAAATAGGATCCAGAGGCTTCACTCAACTGTCAAAGTGAGCATCGCAAAAACATGATTAATTGTTTCTAATCTGGAACGAAAATATAAGTGTAATTGCCCTCACATCCTTCATAACACCTATGAATTTACTGAGTAAGTTCATCCCCATTTTAAAGTCCTTTTCTTCCTTTTCATGACAGAGATGTGACTTTAAAAATAAACAATCAAGCTGATTTTGTTATTTCGCCTTTGGCGTCAAGATATGCAAATTACAATATTATTTATTTGTAATATAGGGCAATAAAGCTAGCAAGGCATCCAGGAGACGAACAGTCTATGCTAGTGTGAAATTATACATGACCAGAATAGTAATATAAACACAAAACACATTCAAGATGGCTTCACGCATGACATGTAATGTATTTTTAAAACTGCTAAGTGAAACAATAGAAGGCATTCATATAGTCAATCCCCTAAAAACTTAGGATACAGAGTTGGAGAGTTCTATATACTTTAAATTCAATTACCTCATCTAAAAACATTATTCCATTACTCGGTAATGCACTAGCATCGTATACCTTGGACCACACACACACACACACAGTAGTGTGAGTACTTACTGACATTTTAAATTATTTAGCAACCCTCAGACATTTTTTAAATGAAAAAGCCATTTTTCCTTTTTATTTTCAGTTCCTTAGAAAGGGTCTTATACACTGTATGAATGATCGCCTTTACGAAGTAGCATCCATATTCGTTATTGATTTGTTCAAATGACTTTCATTTCTCTCCAAAGCATTTAGTAACACCTCATTTTAAAATAATTAATTTTCCACTTTTCTATACGGCGAGAGTGACTTTTTGTGAAATACTGTTCTACATTCAGAGTGCTTCGAAAGCAGTGACCACAATTAGTGCTATCAAATATCATGAAAACAGTTCCCCAGCTAGACTCCTTTTACAGTCTTGTCTTGCCTATGGGTCTGCATGTGGTTAAGGCAGGATGTGAGCCTGTAAGTGGAAGAGATGATGTCATTGTGGAAACATTCAGTCAGGTTCACTTTCAGGCTCAAAGAACAAAGTTCTGTTAGTACTGGGTAGTTACACAGATGAAGAACGTGTGTGTGTGTGTGTGTGTGTGTGTGTGTGTGTGTATACCTCTTCTAATTCAGACTTTATTTAAATGCTTCCTAAAATTTTAATTAACATGTTTTAATTTAATTGTATGCTCAATATGCTTTTAATGTAACCGTTATTTGCATTACTAAACAATAGCTTAAATTTTATACTTTGAAAGGCAGAAAGAGCTTTGAAGGAGAGGCTCTTTGTCAACAGATTCACATAAACTTGCAGCCATGGAAATCGAGGCAAATTTGTAGGTTAGATGCTGCCAACTGTTCCTTTTTCTCTCTCTCTTATGGGACCAAGATTCTCAGCAGAATGTGAAATAGAGCTAGAAATATTCACCCTCATATCTACCAGATTAAGGAGCTCATCAGAAGCATACCTCAATATGAAGAAAACATTCAGATTAGGGAAAATAATGGCACGCTCCAACTCACAGAAATGTTGGCAGCAACTGGTCTACGGTGTTTAGGCAAAAAGACAAACATGACAATAGATTATTTATGTATTATTATTCTTTTACCCTTTTTGACTTAGGAAGCAGATGAAGTACACTAACATAAAATAATAAATAGCTAGGTGTAAAAAATATGGTATATACTAATATGTTTTATCTTCCAAACTTGGCTATGTTACAAAATATTGCCTTTCTAATATTTAAGATTTCAACTGTTGCAACTAATATTTTTAATTGTTTTTACGTATTATCTCCCAAACATTGTATTATACATGGTATGTGTGTCTCCCTAAAAAGGAGTAAATGCCTTAAGAGTAGGTCGTGCCTATCTATAAATCAAACCTATACGTGGGTGTGGTGAAGCATGCCTGTAATCCCAATACTTTGAAGGCTGCAACAGGAAGAATGCAGTTTCATGGCCAGTCTCAGAAACTAAGATAGATCCTTTTTCAAAATAAAATGGGTAGTAGGTTTAGCTTAGAGGTTGAATGCTCTTGAGTTCAATCCCCAGTACCACACACACACACACACACACACACACACACACACACACACTCACACAAACACCTCAGTATTTTTCTCACCACCTATACACATGCATATAGTTTTCTCAGCAAAGACTACCATCTCTTCTTTATAACATGTATGCATTTAACTTCTATTAAATTGTAAAGTAGTATACATAAGTAGAGCTCAATTATTAAAAACGCAGTTGGATAATATTTTATATTATTAAAGGTTGATAAAATTATGAACTTGCTAAATTCAGTACTCATTTTCATCTGTGTCAGAGCTACCCATTTGTTGATAAAATAACACATTTGGGGAAGGTCAGTAGAACTATTTATTGCTCATTCTTCCTAAGCACTTACATTTTTTCCCTCCTGCTGTTTTATAGGAACTATCTTCTTACTTTGATTGTTAAAGAGTGCTTTTGTAGATGGATAATTAAGGTCTCTGATAAAAACAAAGGTTTGTATATTACCATTGCACTCACCAGCTATTTTATTGGGCAAACAGGTAGGTTTGTTGAGGGAAAAATGCAAAATAAAAAAAGATCTCATCATTTTAGATGTGTTAGTAATGGAAAGACATATAGCTTAATTACTGCTACAATACCTCATTTCAAGTCAAAAGCATCTCGTGAGATACCATTGCCTGAAGGCCCTGCAGTCATTCTGCTTCCTAATTTCTAAGTAGTGAGTAAATTTACAAAACCACTAATTATCACTCATCCTATCATTATTTTACAGAAATCATGGTAAACTATATAAAAGGCATTCCTCAAATTCAGTGATCCAAGTGGAAATTAATATGCTCATTTCTACCCTCATTTTTACCCTTACCTAATGTTCTAAGCTCAAATAATTGCATGTCACGTGACTATATAATAACCTTCACAAGTACATACATGATCAGCCTCCTCCAAGATTTATTTACTAAGTAGTATAGACCTCCCTAGCTTTTTACTTCAGCCAATCTTTCATCAATACTTTTTCAATGTTCTCAAGAACTTATTCTCCATATTGCCCTGAAATTCCCCAGCACTCTGCCATAGCCATTACTTCAAATGGTAACGTTGCTCTTCATGATTTTGCACATTAAAGACTTTTGAATTAAGCAAAACCAAGGGGAGGGATTTCAAATTTGGTGAGAACAGAAGCCTTCAAGAGTAAAATTCAAGGATTGTGGAAAAACCACTGATAGCATAATCTGTATATAAATGTATCTATTCTGGGCATTCATTCACTCATTTATTTATCTGTTAAAAATATATCCACTGAACACCTATATGTTATACATTACGTTGGACTCATAGATGAGTCCAACATAAAACATGTCTTCAAGGAATTTAGAGTCTAGCAAAAGGATAAAGACAAAGAGACAAATAAGTATATAACAATATCATAAAGGGCAGGGGATAACATACACATGGGAATATGAAGTGAGAAAATTATAAATAATGTCTGAATGCTTCCAGGATACTTCTTTCCTCTTTAGATAAAAATCTATTATTTTCTTCTGAGAAATGATTTCTTTCTCATTTTATTTAGTATGAGCAGTCAAGCTGTGAATTCATTACTTGATCAAGGTATTGGCTGTTAATCTGACTATGTAGATTTTTTTCATGCTTAAATTTTAATCTTAAGAGTAATTATATCCTAAAGTTAGTAGCCAAAGGTTAATGAGCACCCACATGTACTAGGTACTACTCAGATGCTTATTTCTATTAATTTATTTCATTTTCCTAATGACTCAGTAAGGAAGATACTACTCATATCTACATTTTATAAAAGATGAAATTAAGACAAAGGGATTTCATGTAATTCGGTCATGGTAATAAGCGGTGGAATTATACTTTAAGCTCAGGTCCTCTGGCTGTTGAGTTTACACTAATAACCACTTCTGTACAACTGCTCTCCCTCTCCACATGCTTGAAATGATTAATTCTTGTGGTAGCATTCTGCAATAACTGCTGATGTTTCTATGTGTTATTACCTCTGGAAATGATCTAATTCCTAATGCGTCTAAGGTCAGGTACACTTTCTGTAAATTTGTTTGTTCCCCGAAAGGCATTCCATATTTTTCAAAAAATGTATTTTGCTTATCTTAGCAAGAGTTGTTTTTTCTTTCTTTGGGACTAGAAAAGTAGAGTTTAGACTTGAAGCCTCAGAAAAATATGAAGCATTTGGAATTGGTGTTGAGACTGATTTGGGAAGAAAATTTTGGAGTAGAAAAATAGCATCCCATGGCCTTAGGGGTTGGAATAGTACTGTTGCTGTTGTTGTTGTTTTTGTTGTTATTGTTGGTGAGATCCTATGCCTACAGAATTTGAGGTCTCTTTTTTGAAAACAACAGACTTATAAAAACAAAATTAGTTATAATCTTAAATATTTGTGTAGTATGATAAAATACAGTACAATAAATTAATAACTTTTTATTGACTAATTGTAATTATACATCATACTGAGATTAAGAATGACAGAAACATACATGCACATAACACTCATTGTTTCCTTATGTGTCTGACCCCACTCCCACTTGCTTCTTATAGAAAATTTTAACATTGAAATAGATAACTTCTTGTATGAATAAAGGATTATTTGAATTGAGGGAGGTGGGAAGATGAAAAAGGAGATCTAATGACAAAACAATAGCTTTTAAATAAACCGAGAACCATCACAAATCACAGAGAAATAATAGGGAAATAATAGAGAAAACACATAATCGTTTTTTACTGTCTCAACAGACCCTAATACATTTTGGTTCTATATTCTTTGAATACCTTTTTCAAAAAATTTAGAAATATTTTCATAGCAAGAAAACTAATAAAATTGTTCCACTATTATGGACAAGTAGAACAAACAAATGGTTTAGAAAAATCTCTTTGAGTTTTATAACTTATTATTGATAAATATCATACTTTTTTTTTTTTTTGGTGGTACTGGGGTTCCTGGAAACTCTTCTACCTCCGGGATACACTCCCAGACCCCTTTTTATAGTTTTATTTGGAAACAGGATCTCTTAAGCCAGTGAGGCTGGCTTTGAACCTGCGCGATCCTCTGGTCTCTGCCTCCCAAGTGCGGGGATTACAAGTGTGTGCCACCACACCTGGCTAATATCATACATTTTGAAATTGACAAAAAAATCTGTTGCCAAATTTGTAAGAATCAATCAAGTTTCTTTCCATAAGTGAGTTGTTGGATGTGAAAGAACTTTCCATAGACTAGCTGTGATGTAAGAATCTCAGACAGTAACCTGCTTTTGGTATTGGATTCTGTGCTTTGCTTAACTCCTGAAAAGGTTCTTTTCTCTAAGGAGAAAGGCCTAATATTCTTATTTTAGAAAAGAGAAGGAAGAAAGGCAGGTTGGGAGGACAAACAGCCAGCACCCTCTATCCAGAAGCAGAGAAAGTGGTAGATTTACCAATGCTGGCATTCTACTGAGCCAAGATAAGAAAAATAGACCAATTATATGGACATTCCTAGAACAAAAATTATGTTCTAAAACATCTTAGCTAGCCATAGCATAAAAAATATATTTTAGGTTAGAGCTGAGAACCACCATCAGGTGTCAAAATATTTTAGCCTGGCTTGGAATGGATGTAGTTTCAGTTCCATCTCAGAGAAAGACTCAGGAATTCCTGGCAAATACTAACATACCCTCAATCTACATTTTATATCATTAGCACTAAGTATATGATGTCAAGGTTTTTCTCTCCTCGAGTAATAAATTTGGGTAACATTAGTCTAAAAGGAACAGTTTTTAACTTTAAGCTCAGCAGAATTAATGAACTCTGACTATATAACAAGATGTCTTGGATTCACTGTTCTAGTATGGGTGGCCTGGGATGTTTCTATACAAATTTGTTAGGTTGGCTAATGAGAACGTAGATATAATGCTAGCCCACACTTAAGCACATTAAAAGGCCAGAAATCACTTGTTTCAATATGAGAAGAGGAATTCAAAACCAGGAGAAGAGATAAGTGCTACATTTGATTTATAATGTATACTTTATGCATATTTTGATTATGCCAATCAGTGAGGCCCAAGAGGCTCCAGTTTCCACTAAGATATAAAAAATAGTTTGGTAAGAGCAATTCTAAAAAATGTTAATGTGTTTCTTTATCATTGAGAATGGGACAGGAGCTGTTATTGATATAAGTACCCTCATTTTTAAGGTGAATAGAGATGCTCAGGGTGGTAGAACACATGGTGGTCCTCTATCCGAAATTAACCTTTAATCATAGGGCCTTTAGGTATACATTAAAAACTGACTCCCCAAGTTGACATTTTATATAATAAACACAACAACAATAGCCACCACAAAATGAAAAAAATCTGCTCTCAAATTTCCAAGGTAAAATCAATGGATAGACCACAAATCCCCTGTAAAAAGGAGCCACAGTAATGATTGTCTTTACTATAAAGTTTCCTTTTAATCTTGACCAAAGGGACTTGAACTTTTTACTATGCATTAGGGAAAAGGGAATGCTTTGTTAGGATTAGGTAAAAAGTAATTTTTCCCTTCCAAAATCCCCTTTACACTATGACCAGAACATGTTTGAATACATCAGAGGTTATTTTTGTAATATTTTTTCCAAGTGCTTAATCAGCATTAGGTATTCTCAGCAACTGTCAAAATTCTTATTTCCTAACATGTAGAGTAATTTTTATATGGTCAAACAGCCAAATAATATTTCATACCTTTGAAAAATTCAGAGATTCAGATTACTATGCATGACCTGAACTTAGCAAAAACAGTAATTTCTATTATATCTCATTCAATCCAAAAGAATCAGTGAGACTTGGAACAGCAGGGAATTTTTTTTTTTTTTTGGTGGTACTGGGGGTAGAACCCAGGGGCTTTCTACCTCCAGGCTATACTCCCAGACCTATTTTTATATTTTATTTGGAAACAGGGTCTCACTACATTGCTGAGAGCCTCACTAATTAGCTGAGGCTGGCTTTGAGCCTGTGTGATCCTCCTGTCTCAGCCTCCCAAGCTTGGGGATTACAAGTGTGCACCACCATGCCCAGCACAGCAGGAAATTTATAATGAAGTAATGGCTTCAATCAGATTTATTATTACAGATGTAGTCTTTTTACTGAAGTATATCAGTCAATATCCCAGTACTTGGCACTCACCTACCTGTCTGGAAAATGTAAGTTTCTTAATTCTGATAAATAGAGAACTCCAGAATCAGTTTGCCTATGACTGACAGAAACTTGCACACCAACTTCAGATCTGTAACTCAACAGGAAACATGGGCATTTCAACCTCCCAATCACATCAAACTCCTCTACCATATTAGAGTTTCCTGGGTTGACACTGAAGAGTAGAATCATGGGAAAACTAGATGGCTTTATGAAATACATGAATTCTAGAGGGCAGAGTAGAAATCTCATGAAAACTGGGGAAGCAGCTCTGACAACTAAATGACATCCATAGTAGGGGCCAAATAAGAACGTTGCTGTCCTAGCAAAGGGCACCATGCATATATTTGCTAAGTGCTTTTTTATTTAGTATTTTCTTCTCACATTTATGTTTTCATGACTTTTGTGATTGAGTATATTTGCAAGATTGCTTTATGGCTCGCAGAATTCATTCACTCAGCAAACATAATGATACACGGGGGGCGGGGGGGGGGGAGAAGTAAAAAGATCTGGTTGCTGCCCTCACTGTCTAGTTCACTGTCTAGTTGGACAAGAAGAATATAATAATGAAAGACAGTAAAAGAACATAAAAGGATAAAAAATCAACAACAGTAAAAGTTAATAAGCACATAAGAGAAGCTCATCTGTCTTTAGAGGTGGAAAGAATCAACACATTTCTAGGGTCCTTGGTCCATAGGAAAAGGCTGTTGCTAAGTGCTTTTTAATAGAGACTAAATTTCTGCCATATGATACTCTGAGCATAAAACTTGAACTACTTATCATAAAAATATTGCCATATGGTCCTCTTGGCCATACTTTTATGTGTTTAGCATTACTTTGTCATGAAGTAAGAGTGCCATTTATGGAATTAGCTCCTGAAGATCCTACACAAGTTTCATAAACATATCTCTTGTTTCCAATCATGTCCGTATTTTAATATTGCTTGCTTTTCTTCTCAATTCCCACAGATAGCTCATAGTAAGCCTTTTATGACCAGTTGACCATGAGTAAAACACATCAAATTTCTTTAACATATTATGTGTGTTATTTTATATAATATACCAGCATGCATTGCTATGGCATTGAAGCTGCATTTAGGCACATCTCTGCAAGACAATTTAGAACAAACCTAACCATTGTGAGAGAAAAACAAAAAAACTGACTTGGAGTAAAAGACTTGGCCAGGTGGTCAGAAATTAGAAAATTGGTAATGATTAAACTTTATTTATTTGTTTACTTGCTTACTTATTTTGTGGTACTAAGGATTGAAACTAGAGGCATTCTACCTGCAAGCTATACTTCTACAGCTTTTTATTTTTTCATTTTTTTATTTTTTATTATTTTTTCTTTAGAAACAGAGTCTTGCTATGTTGCTAGGGGACTTGCTAAGTTGCTAAGACTGACTTTAAACCTGTGATCCTTCTGTCTCAGACTCCCAGGTGCTGGAATTACAGGTATAGGACATCACACTCAGCTGAAATTTAATTTTATACAGGGAAATCATTTATTACACTTAAGTCTTGAAACTATTTATATTTGTATATTTGTTTTTTAAAAATCCTGAGAAATTGGACTTTTCCACTAATTTTTATTCTTCTATTTTTCTTTTCTACCTCACTGTCATGCAGCAACACATACTTTCACATAATTCTACCTATTTCCATCTCGTTATGACTCAATTTCTGTTTATTTGATTCCAACATTATATTTGCATTTTGAGTAATGCACTTTTTACGTAACATGAAATCATTTTGGTTGTATGTTTAGTATAAATGTCACGAGACTAATCACAGCTGAATTTTTTTTCATAAAACAATCTTTCATCACTTTTATATTACTTTCTTGTTCTGTCAGAAATAAACACAAATCTATGGATTTTTCTGAATTCAGTCATGTTAAGATATTCTCTAAGAAAAAAATGCTATTGAATTTTTGAGAGGAAATATTGAATCTTTATGTTTTATTTAATTCCTGGATGGTACAACAACCTGAGTTATTGTTATCTTGCCGCTCAGGGAACGAGGTATTATTGATGGGCAAATGTATGATAAGCATTCTATCTGACTAGGATGTTCTTTCCCCTGAACAAAGATTGGATTCTACATTTGGATGGATGGCGATATTTAGTCCCTTCCTCAGAGCATAATGTAGCATTCTACTAAGTAACAAAACTTCTTTTTTTCTTGTTCTTCTTCGTGTGCTTCAAACCTGATCTAACCACTCAGGGCCCTTTGAAGTCAAAGGAAGCTCTGAACCCAGAGAAACTCTGATGTCTGAAACAGAGGTTCTCAAAATAAATGATATAAATGGAAAGGAATGGTAGGGGAAAAAAGAGGTTGAGTCCTTTGAATATTTTACCCTTTGTTGACACTGTGATAGTTAATAGAGTCTTGTACATATATGAGCAAAGTTGTGAATACTGGGAAAAGAATGGAGTGAATTTATAATAAAAAGGGGTTCATACAATGGGACTCTTTGAACTAAGAAGTGAAGAGTCATGCATGTCTGTCACAACTATCCTATCTTGCTTGGAGATGTTTTTGAGTTGGTTAACTAATAGTCAAAAACCAAAAATACTAACCTTGAGCTTGACACTTATTTTGGTGTTTGTATCTTATTACGAAGATTAGATTTTATTTAGATCTTTGTCAGTAAAGATCCTCAACTCCAAAAATATTATGATTGATAGTACAGTGAATTTATCATGTTTATGGTAGATATAAACAAATAGAAATAAAATATTATGTTAAACTGCTGCACATTTGTCTTATATGTTTCCATAAAACTGCTGCCTAAGTCTGTTTAATTTCTGTATTGTTCCCGTTTTAAGGGGAAAAGTTGGCCCACCATACAAATGTTAAATTAACTAATCAGAGCTAACACAAATAGAAGGATCATTTTGTAATTGATCTATAGATTCCTGGAAATAAGATCATATAATATACTTTCTTTATATTTGGAGTATTCTATCAAACCAAGGAAGGATATGAAATCATAGATTTATAGCTATAATATTAAAAAAAATTATCTTCCATATCCTAAAATGTGCTTTCTAAATTTAAGAGCACTTAAATCCTCTTTAACCTAGACATATTTCACATATACATGGCATAGTTTTCATATTCAAACATGTTCACACAGCTATAAGTTTCTCCAATTAACCATCACTTAGAAAAACTAAAAAATTTGCTGTAAAAATGAAGAGAAATGTAAACTTCTGAAAAAAATATAAAGGGCTTTCTCTGGTAAGACTTTGGATGGAAACAAGTTTTTTTGTTTGTTTGTTTGTTTGTTTATTTTGTGGTACTGGGGATGGAACTTAGGGGAATTGTACCTCTGAGCTACACCCCTCAGCTCTATTTTTTACTCTTTTAATTTTTCAAACAGGGTCTCACTGAGTTCCTACAGGCCTCGCTAAGTAGCTGAGGCTGTCTGCGAATTGCAACCCTCCAGTCTCAGCCTCCAGAATGCTGGGATTACAATTGTACACCACCACACCCAGCTGGAAACAAGTTATTAAATCTATTTTGGCATTTTTTCCATAAAAATTTCCATTATATACAAGAAGGTATTGAGAAACTCATCTATCTACCATCAGAGTTTCTAAATTTTAATGTGTCAAGATAGAGAATAATTCTACACATACACACAGACACACACCCATGCACGCACACACACACATCCCACATAGCCCTCTTTTTTTCTATGGTAAATACTCAGTGTCATTCTAATTACATGAATTTTAGTTAATCTATTATTGTTAAATGTAGGCCTAGATTTAATAGCAATAAATTGGTGTACAATCTCATATAATACATATTTTTGTTTATAGACAGAAGATGAGTTGAAAATCCTGAGTCTGACAAAAGCATTCTTATGAACAGTTTCCATGATAATATTAACCATTTGACTTTTTCATCTTTTGAAAATTTTCTCATAAACTATAGAAAAGAAAAACAATCTACCTTTGTATTTTTCATACAGTAAGGCACATGTTATCCTGATTTGAGCTGCACATCATTGGAAGTCTGCCATGAAATACACAAAGACTGCCAAGGACACAGAAGGCAATTCAGTCAAGGGTGACTGTGTCAACCTTGAACTTGGATCAAATTTGAATTTCTGAGCGCAGAAAGTGAGGTCACAATGGGTACTTTTAAACCTATTCTTACTTAATGATCACAGATATATTTTATACTAAAATAAGTTTATCACAATCAGAATAAACTTCAGCTTTACATTCAGTTAAAATGCTCACGGTTGAGAAAAGTATGGCAAGTTTAATAAAATCCTGCTGCAGTGCTACTTAGAATGAAAGGAAATTCTTTTGTTGCTTTAGATGCTTTATTACTTTATTATAAAGATTGTATTATATTGAAATTTTATTTTAAAAATATTGACCTAAAATATTTTGCCTACTTCATATTATCACAGAAATTTGGGGTAAATATTCACATATTTGTAAATAATAATTACCATATTCCATAAGTTATTATTTTTTCTGGACCACTGAAATTTTTTATCAGAGTCTCTTAACTTTTTCATGTAGGAAAGGGAGATAGTATTTATCAAGAACCTTTTCGTGTGTAATGTTCATAAATATGAATCCTATATTATAGATAAGGAAACGAATTAGGACTTGGACATAGCCTATGAATAAATAACAAAATTAGAACTTTAGAAAAATGAACTCAAAGCTGAAGCCTTTTGAAATACAGGCTAATGTTCTGGGCTTGTTTTACATCTGACAACTTTTTTGTGTGTGTGGTACTGGGGGTGGAACCCAGGGGCTTTCTCCCTCCGGGCTATACTCCCAGCCCCATTTTATATTTTCTTTGGAAACAGGGTCTCACTAAGTTACTGAGAGCTTCACTAAGTAGCTGAGGCTGGCTTCTAAGCTGTGAGATCCTCCTGTCTCAGCCTCCCAAGCGCGGAGATTACAAGCGTGCGCCGGCATCTGACAACTTTTTAATGACAATTCTATTTGAAGTTCTTAGTTTCTGCTTTAAGAAGTAAAAGTTTACAAAACAAAACCAGAGAACTATACATTAGTCTTCCTAGAGTTGTTCATTCTATGTTACCATGGGAATTCAGGTGATCTCAACCCTGAGACATCGGGCTCTCTGTACTCAACAAAAGCAACCTAGGAAGCATGAGAGCGATGCTCTCAGTAAGTGGGGTCACGACACTTTTCTCCTTTTTGTTAACTGCTTTACAGTAAACTTTCCAAACAAATTGTCCTCTGGTGAGTCATTATGTCTTCTCTTCAGTAAGATGAAGTAGAGGAAACCAAGTCAGAAGAATAAGTGAAATTCTAACATTAACTTGACCTGAAGTATTTTCATAAGCTGTCTTGTCATGTCTGTGCTATCCATAGTACACCTAAGTGAGACAGCACTGCACTTGGGAAGAGAACGTCTGCATCAAAGTCTTACTCACTCACTTACTGGCCCAATGTTCTTTCACAAATCTGCATACATCCAATGGAGGAGGGGGAAAAGTAAAAAAGAATGCAGTGGTTACCAAACTTTGCTCAACATTGGGATCTCCTGAAGAGCTTTTTTAAAAATTGTCCAGGTAGTGCCCTTTTGGAATTAAATAAAAATGTTCAGGCATGACATTCAGGTCTCAGCTTTAAAAAAAAAAAAAAATGTCTTGTGAAGCTAGATGTGGTGGTGCACACCTAACATCACAGTACTTGGGAGAATGAGACAGGAGGATTGAGGACTGAGATTCAAGGCCAGGCTCAGAAACTTAGCAAGACCCTATTTCAAAATGAAATATAAACAGGGCTAGAAGTGAATAAAACATTAAAAAGTTCAGCGGTAAAATGCTCTGGAGTTCAATTCCTTGTACAAATATAAATAAATAAATAAATAAATAAATAAATAAATAAAGTGTTCATGTGATCTCAAGGTGCAGCAAAGTTTAGAAGACACTAAGTTCATACATTTATATAACTGTTTTAAGATAAAAAGGTGTGCATGTTGTAGGGTGGTGGCAACTGTACATTATTCAGTATTTACAGAAAGATACCAAATATATCAAAATTAAGTATAGTGTTAATACACACATGCACACACTAATTATTCTTACTCTGTTCTTCCACAGTTGCAGAAACAGTATTTAATTTTATCTTAAGCTAGCTTCAGCATTATTTTAGCCTTATCTTCTCTTACTCCTGTTCCTTCTCTACTAAAAGTTGAGAAAAATGTATCATCTGTCTTTTTCACTTCACAAAAACACCAAACAGCCTACTTTTATCATATGGTTATAATAACTAGAATAGACTACTGTAACTAATGTGCCAAAAATAAATCTGAGCAATCAGAAATAAAATAGTATATCCAGGTGATTTGGTTTAATTCTTTTTCTCATTGAAAACAAATAAAAATTTGTACCCCAGATATTTTATTTATTTATTTATTTATTTATTTATTTATTTATTTATTTATTTATTTTGGTGGTACTGGGGTTCCAGGAAGCCCTTCTTCCTCCGGGCTACACTCCCAGACCTATTTTATATATTTTTTTATTTGGAAACAGGGTCCCTTAAGCCAGCGAGGCTGGCTCCGAACCAGCACGATCCTCTTGTCTCGCCTCCCAAGTGCGGGGATTACAAGCGTGCACCACCACGCCCCGCTACCCCAGATATTTTCTTCCAGTATTCTGCCATAATGTTTTGGAGCACAAAGACTTATTCAGTATATTCATTCTTGGTTAGATTGTATTCATGACCCGATGATGCAAGGTTTTTTTTCTGTTGAGTTTCTAATCAATATATCAGATCCTGAGAGTTTCAGTAGCATTATTTTGCATAACCTTCTATTTAATTAGATTTACCAAAAGGGATTATGTAATTTATGTAATTAAAGTGAAAATAACATGGTATCTGTTTTAAAAGTACCTTCTGTGCTTTGCTGTGAATATAGATTTGACGCATTCTTTTCACAGTAAACTAAAAAATTACACTCAACACATATCAACTTAAATGTAATCATCATCCTCAAAGTGACTCCTGCACTGAGACCTTTACCTTGGTGGGCTTGCTGGCATCCAAGCTCTCCTTGAACTTGTCCTGCACAGTTGCCGCAAGTTGACAGAGCAGGGCTCCATTATCCAGCTTCTCCATAAAGGTTTCTGCTGTAATCTCCTTCCCTACAGCAACATAAAAAGCATTAAAGAAGCATAATCATCCCTAACACAGATGTCAGATTTACACTAAAGTATTTGGCATAATTTACATCACTAAAAACTTTCGGTATCAGTTGAGTTACATGGCTGAGACAGGAACTCAGCATAAAGGTTGGTTTCTTTGGAATTTTATGTTTGTGTTAGTTTGCAAGAAGCTGAAATATTTTGTGTTTACATAATATATTTCCAACTGCCTAAGTTTTATTTCACACTAAAGGTGATACATACTTTACGGGGTAAAAGAGTCCCACCATTTATCCATCAGGGGAAATGGAAATTTACCAGTCAATGAAAATTAAGGACCAGCTTTACCAGAGATTATACCATTTGGACTCTCTGATTCATTAAATCCTCATCCTTTGTAACCCATTCAATGACTTTGGCCCACAAAGCAGGACTGATACTTGTTCTTTTATTGGCACATCATAATGACACGCGTACACACAGCACTTGGTGAGCTTTGCCCCACTCTCTCCGCTCTCCCCCTTCCCCATACAAGAGACTGAGATCGCCACTGGTATTCTCACATGTGTACATAATGTGTACGGAAGTGTTTCCTACATTATTCTCCCCTTGTTTCCCCCTCCCCTAGGCCACCTCCTTCATCCCACTGGGGTTTCTTCTCCATTATCTAAAACACAACTGGTATTTTGAAATATGTATATGTCTGCCTACAAAAACACCATAAATATCTTTAATTTAAAATTGATCCATGTCATATAAAATTATCAACCACTAGCAACTTTAATAATATGGTCAATGCATAAAATCGGTCTCTATATCCTATTGATCTGTTTGTCCTCATTTAGATACTACAGTTAAAATAATACAAATGATAAACTCTCTGATATAAATCATTCCCTTTTAACTATTTCCCTTACCTAAAACAGCCATTAAATTATAGAATTATTAGGACCAGACATCAGGGGGTTTTCTGTTTGATTTTTCCCTATATCTTTGATACTATTCATCCTCACAACTGCAAATGCTGCTATTATAAACACAATTCGCAATTCACTGCTTCTTCATTCAACTGGATCCCAGTTAAGGATACTTTTTTCTTTTTTCTTAGATGGCCCTTAAAGCATATTTTCTTCTATTTTAACAGTTCTATTTAGATATTTTATATGCCTTACAATTCATCTACTTATAGTTCATAATTCAGTTTTTTAGTATATTCACAGAATTGTACAATCATCACCACAATTTTAGAACATTGTTATTATCCTGTAAAGAAACCCTTTACCATTTTGCTGTCATAGCTGAGTTCTTGCTCCCCTAGCCCTTTAAATAAAACCATTACCTGTATTCTACATGTTTTCTTAAACTCATCTTTCCTACAGCTCTCTCTTTAATTTTGTTACTATTTCCCTAAATTTCAAAATATTTCATTTTTACTGCCTTAATTTCATATAACTTGTAAGTCCTGAGTCCCACAGATTCATTTTCTCTTCTCTTTCTCATGTCATAATCTTAATAAAAACCTCTATGATTGCTGGACATAGTAGTGCATACCTGCAATCCCAATACTTGAGAGGCCAAAGCAGGGAGATCACAGGTTCAAGGCCAGCCTGGACAAATTAGGGAAACTGTCTAAAAATAAAAGTAAAAAGGGCTGGGGGTCTAACTCAGTGGTAGAGTGTCCCTGAGTTCAATCTCCAGTACCACGAACCAAAAAAAACCACAATAAAACCTCCATGATTTGATACCTAGTCCTTTAAAAAAAAGCAACAGCTATTCCTTTTCCCTTCACTTCTCCTTCCAGTGCATACCATAATTACTGATAAATTACTATTGCTAAACACCATCCTCACTGTGTCATTCTTCAGACATTTTTACTGCACAGTCTCTAGCCTTCTCCTCTACCTACAATATGAAACCTATGCATTTTAACCTGATAACCAAAGGCTCCCCTGCAAGTCCCTAACCTGCCCTTTTAATCTAACATCTCTATTCTTCATGGACCACAGGATGCCTTCAAATCCCCCTCACCTACTCTTCTTTTCTACTGCTATACTTTTGTTCTGGCTTTGTCCCTGCCTTCAATGTGCTGTCTTCTACGGTCTGGAGAAGTTTTATTTTCCTTCCAACATAGTTCCAGAAAGAGTTTCTCCCAGTGCTCAATGAGCTATTTTCTATGTAATCATTCTCATGAACATCTTTTATCTTGGCATATGTCAAACACTGTTTTCTCTCTTGAGAAATATGTTTTGCATAAAGTTCTTGTCTTTTTTTTATGTTGTTACGTTTTGCCACACTTGCAGGTGGCAAAACATAAGTAGCACTAAGTCCTCCCCACAGAGGTTAGCTTGTGAAGAGCTAAACTGTATGTAGCTCAACTCAATTAAAAAATGAATATAGTAATCTCAAAACACCTAATCCAACACAATATGATGAATATCTGATGAATGTGTTGTTCATTCATCATATTGACCTGTATTTGCTAATTATAATAAAACACAAGTATGGGAAATAAATTTTTAATTTTTTAATTATCATTTTAATAAAGTATATTTTAATTTTAAGATAAAGAAGGTAAACTTTACACAAAGTATTGAATAATTATAAGATATTTGTAAGATTATCTTCATTTGGAAGAGAAGTTTTAGGCATTCTTTTTCATTAAGTTCCATGAGAATTTAAATATTCCATTCATAATTTAAATAATAAAACTATGACAGTAAACAAACTTGTAAATTATGGGAAGAAAAATGGCTTTCATTAAAAATCAATTAGCAATTTACCAAAAGATATGTTTTATATTTTTCATACTTTATGCCTGATGATTTTTAGTTATCCTGCTTTTCATGAGTATCTGATAAAACAATTTTACACTGAACATCTGTATCCAATGAAAAATATATTAGGTGTCAACTTTCAATTCTATATATTTTATAGCTTGGAAAGGTGGGATTTTTATATTTTTTGGCTAAAATAGAGATGGTTACATACTTTATAGTTGAAATGTACTACCTCAAATGAAGGAAAAATGCAAGACTGAGAAGTTTAAAGAAACCTTTATATGTAATGTAGTTTCCATCCAACTATTAAAAATCACTATATATGCATTTTAAATGTACTGTATAATTACAAAAAATCAGTTATAATCTCTATGTGGAATGATATATTACTTCTCTCTTTATTGCATTACTAGTACCAACAGGATTTAAAAGAAAAGAACAAAATATAGAACTAGTTGAATTTAACCATAGTTAGTTCATAAGAACAGACTGTGAAGAGCCAACTCTTAACTTCTCAAGAAAAGTATCTTACAAAATTAAATGTCTGTGTTACATAGAATCAGAACTCTTTTTTAAATCAGAATTGTGTTTTGGGGTTCATATGTGAGATTATAAATATCAAAAGTGCTATGATTCCAAACCTGGAGAATTATTTCTTTCCCAGCCCCATCCTTTCATATTGTTGGCATGTTTAGCAAATTACAGGTCCTCTAATGGATATAATTAAGTCATCCTGGAGTACTAAATAACACCAATTGTTTGACTATTGATCTAAAACACCTTTGTCTGGAAGTGCTATCCTTAGTTTTTATATTTATAATTGTCAGCTTTAATCTTCACAATTCAGTCATGACTGAGGGCCTATCAGTAGACAAAGACTACAAGGGATAATTAGAAATGTTATGTGGTTAGTCACTTCTCTTTAAAATATTAGGGCTCAATGATAAGAATTAAACAACTGCCTGAAATCTTTTATCAGAAACTAAAATCAACAGGCGTGCTTATATAAATCAGTGTAATACTTTCAAAAATATGTTTGCCATAATTTCCATAAGAATTAAATATTAATCTATAAAGTATTTTAGAGTAGAGCACCTGGGAAAAAAATCGTTTTATCTTTTCTTCCCAACAAATTAGCAGTAATGAATTTCCAAAGATATAAACACAGCTAGTAATTATATTTAACATTTGAATACTACGTGCCAAGCATGGTTCTGAGTACTTTTCATGTACATGTATTCATGTAGTTTATCTTCTTATACGATTGAGAAGCTGCGCGTGGTGGTACACTTCTGTAATCCCAGTACTTTGAAGGCTGAGATACAAGGATCACAGGTTCCAAGTCAGCCTCAATAACTCAGCGAGATCTTGTTTCAAAATTTAAAAACAGGGCTAATGGTATATAGCTTAGAGGTGGAATGCCCTTGGATTCAATCCTCAATATCAAAAATAAAATTATAAAATAAAAATACTACAAGGTGGGGGCCACTATTTTATTCTTTTACAAGTAAAAGAGGAACTGAGGTATAGAGATGAAGTAACTTCCCTAAGGTCACACAATTAGTTCGTAGAATAATCTGGTGCTTTGACCAGGCTCTCTAAGGTTCAGAGCCAATGCTCTTAACCACTATTCTTGACTAATTAAATATTTGCTAAATACACAGTGACTATTTTCCATAACAGTGCATCCTCTCCAATGCAATAGTCTCGTTTCTCTGTAGAAATAGCACAGAAAGCTATTTCTGGAGGGGTGGGGAGAATGGTTTAGGATTAAAGACAGCACTGCTGAAATAAATGAATGGCAGTCTACTCTGGGGTTTTCAGAATGGCTAATAATAAAATTCAAACTATTCTGATATTTGGTTTTATTTCACAGCAGAAGAAATCTGCTGTATTTTTTAATCTCTAAGGAAGATCCAGTTATTGTACTATCAAATTCTTATCCCCACTGTATCTCTCAATCTTAATTTCTTATATTAAAGAACTCAAACATTGCTTATTTTCTATCTTAACTCAATGTTTTCAGTACTTAAGAGATTGATTTTTGAAGGTTGTGAGATAGGAAACGATTCACTATATTCAGAAACCCTAGATTATCACCTATTATACTGATTCACAAGTGTCTATACCGCATCTGTATAAAAATGGCAGACCTGGTTTTGTTGTAAAGGTCAGATTATAAAAAGTAAGCATAAGCCTGATATGGTGGCAGACACCTGTAACTCCAGTACTTGGGAAATGGAGACAAGAGGATCTGAGGTTCATGACTACAATTTAGAGAGACTCTAAATAACCAAAAAATAGAAACACTATATATGTATATATATATCACTATATATTTATATTAAATTGAAAATAGTCAGTTGTGGTTGCACACTTCTGTAATTCCAGTACTTAGAAGGCTGAGACAGGAGAATCTCGGGTTGGAAACTAGCCTCAGCAACTTAGTGAGACTCAGAAACCTAGTGAGTTTCAAAAAAAAAAAAAAAAAAGTAGGCTGAGGGTGGTATAGCTTAAAGGTAGAATGTCCCTGGGCTCAATTCACAATACAATAAATTTAAAACAATTGATTTTTTTTTTACATGCACATAGAAAGAAAAAAATCACCATGACAGCAAATGTTATAATAAATTTTTTAAACATAGGTCTTTCAGCATAACTTAATTTTTATTAGGAATTGATCCCAGGGGCATTCTACCACTGAGCTACATCCCTAGGTCCTTTTTAAAATTTTTTATATTTTGAAGTAGAGTCTCACTAAGTTGCTGAGGCTGGCTGTGAACCTGCAATCCTCCTCCCTCAGTCTCCCAAATACTAAGATTACAGGTTTACACCATCATGCCTGGCTAGCATAACTAATATGCTTTTAATATATTTTAAAATGTACTCAAAGTGCCTGAAACACATATGTCTTCATTCTAAATATCTATAATCTTTTAAAACAATGTCAATGTTTTGATGCTTAACAACTGTAATCTTTTCTCAAAAGTATATATCCAGTATACTTCATGTTATATTATTAGACAAAACTAATAGAATACAAAGAAAAAATATCATTTTCAAGTTATTAAGTACAAGTAAAATTAACTGAAAACATTTATGTCTCTATATTTATTTCTAAGCCAAGCCAGCAACAATCTTGAAAATTCCATCAATTACCATAAAATTTGTAGAGTGTACATAATCCATTTGAATGATCAGACTCCTAATTTAATAACATTATTTCTCAAAGTGGCAGTTAAAATTTTCTCTGAGTGTTTTTATATAAGCATTTAATGTTCTAATATGTCTTAAGGACACAGTTAAATACCAAATGAGCAAGGGTTGGCTCATGAACAAAAATAACAAAACAGAAGGCCTAAAATAAAGATGGAATGTGTGCATATAATATATAACTATATAACTATGGCCTAATATACTTTTTATAAAAAAGATAAATAGATTCCCCATGATTATTTTGGTGTCTTTTCTGAATGTTTTTTAATAAAATTTGAACTTTATCCCAGCTACTATTAGAAAACATACCAAGAATACAAAGAGTATCCTCCATAAAATCAGCATATATATTTCAGGATATGTGAATAGTCAGAAAATACTACATAATGTTCTTCTCATAACTCATTTGGTATTCTACTCTCTTGCAAACAAATCCCAGATCCTATAACCATTTAATTGACCTTGACTAATTCATATGCCATGACATAGACAGTATTTTACTTTCTAACACATAAATTTTAGCTTGCCTGAGAGCTTACTGTTGCTTCTTTAACTCTATGCCTCAGAATCTAAAATATATTTATTATTGTTACTACTTAAATAAATATATGGTACCTGAAAGTTGCAGCTTACTTCCACATATTAGATATAAACATGAACGTTATTCTATGAACAAAAAAATCATTTTTGTTCCACTGAATCACTTATTTTTCAAACAATTTAGATATATATTGAGGATTCTTTAAAAAACTACATTTTACTACATTTTCAATTGATATTTTAGAAGTATGATCAGAAATAAATGAATTTAAAATATGGCTGACACTCCTCTTAAAAATATGAAAAGTTACATTTTGGACAAGTATATCAGAAAGAAGCCTAAAATGTTTTCACAAGTAGGATCCCATATCACAAAAGAAAAAAAAAACTAATTAAAGGCTTTAATTTAGTATGCAAATTTCTATTGCACCTAGAATTCAGATAATTTTTTTATGGTACTGTGGGTGGAACCCAGGAGCTTTCTACCACCCAGACCTATTTTATATTTTATTTGGAAACAGGGTCTCACTAAGTTGCTGAGAGCCTCACTAAGTAGCTGAGGCTGGCTTCGAACCTGTGCTATTCTCCTGTCTCAGCCTCCCAAGTGTGGAGATTACAAGCGTGCGCCACCACGCCCAGCTATATGAATACAGGACCAATTCTGGAATTAATTTCAAGACATCTCTAACTTTCATGTAGATAAAAAGCAAGACGTGAAAGACAGCTACATAGTAAAAAAAAATGCAGATATTGTTGAGGGAATAAATGGCCTGGAATAATCTTAAAATTTATCTGAATAGCTTCATTTCAAAAGTGTGCAAATACTAAATGCATTTATTATATAAAAGAAAAATATCCTCTAACATAGCCATACATTCCCCCTTCCTTGTTATAACCATTCTATTACATATTTTCCTACCTTTGTATGTTTTACCATGTAAAAATATCAAAGTATTAGGCTACTTTCCAAGATTCCATAAGAATATTCACTTAAAAGCTATTATCTAACTACTTCCTATGAACACAAGACTTTTTAAAGGTTATACCTCCCTGTATCATGAGATTCTTTCAAGATTTCCTTTCTGAGAGAATTCCACAAACCACAAATTGCGTTTGTGAAACAACTACCAATATTTTAAAAATAACAAGTCTTATTTTTCAAAATGTCATTCATTTATATAATTTTCCTCATTTATACATATTGATGACCTTAACTGCCCTCTCGGATATCACAAGATAGATTTCTTTAAACCTTGAATTTTTGGAGCTGGAAAGGATATTAGAGATGATCTACTCCAACTCCTTCATTTTATGGTTGAGGAAATTGAGCCCAGAAAAGATAGCTGAGTGACTCTGGGCAAGTTTCCTACCGAGTGGTAGAGCCAGAACCAGAAGCCAGGTCTCCTGACAGCCAGTTAGAGCCAGGTCTCCTGACTGTTCATCCAAGGTTCTTTCCATTACACACACTGACTCTCTTCTTTGAGGCTATCTTGGGCTGCTAATACTGATCAAGCTACTGCTAAATGGTCACATTCACTAAATAAAATACCTTTGATGACAAGTCACGGGACCTTAGAGTATGCCTGTGTAATCAGGCTATACCCCAATTAATCATCTTTCTCCCTTCTTGAATCACTTCAGTGATTCCTCATTGGTTACATTGTAAATGATAAGCTTCTTCACATTCTCTTCAAAGCAATATCTGATTTAGCCTCAACAAGTCTGATGAAACTCTCTCCCTCTTTATGTGATGCTGAGATAAGCCTTCACTCAGCTCTTCCAATGGATCAAAATCCTTCCAACTTCAACAGTGTCCTTCCCTACCCCAAAGACCCTTAGCCCAGTCTTTGTCATATAAGCTATTTGTTCTGTTTAAATTTTAAGTCTCTTGTCAGCTATGGTGATACATGCCTCTCAGTACTTGGGAAGCTGAGACTGGAAGATCACAGGTTTAAGGTCAGCATCAGCAATTTAGTGAGGCCCTCAACAACTTAGTGAAACCCTTTTTCAAAATAAAAAAAATAGGGCTCGAGATGTAGTTCAGAGGTAGAACACCTGTGAATTCAATCCCTGGTACTACATGGAAGAAAGGAAAGAAGGAAGAAAGGAAGGCAGGCAGGCAGGCAGGCAGGCAGACAGGCAGGCTGGTAGCTGTTAAAGAGGATTTTCCCAAACCCTCTAATACTTTGTCCTGTTCTTTATCCTGTTTCACATGCTAAGTTTAATTATATATTTTAGTGTTTTTAACAGGTCTAATTAGTGGATTACATATTCAGTTACTTATTTATTTCTTTACTAATCTACTCCAAGCTTTGTAAAAATACATATGTCTTCTTTCCTTCCTTCCTTCATTTCTTCCTTCCTCTCTTCTTTCCCTCCTTCCTTCTTTCTTTTTTGTGGTACTAGGGGTTGAATCTAAGGATGTTCTACCACAGTGATATACCACCAGTCCTTTTTATTTTTTATTTTATTTTGAAACAGGGTCTCACTAAATTACTATACATTGATCACAAATGTGTGATACTTCTGTCTCAGACTCCCAAGTACTGGGATTGCAGGTTATGCCATCCTGCCTGCATACTGCCTGTTTACTCTTAATCATTACTCTTCCCTTCACAAGAGCAAACTGTCTGGAACACAAGAACCATAATAGTTATCATTTACTGGTTGATTATTATGTACCAGACATTGTTCTAAAAGTGTTGATCTTATTCAAACTACCAATAAGTCTTTAAGGTTGCATGTAGTATTGTACTGGTTTTACAGATTGTAGAACTGAGGCACAGAGAGCACTATAAGACACATATTAAATGGTGGATCAGGGATTTAAATTGATGCATTCTTATTTCAGATTCCAATGGTTTTGTATTTACTTATTTACTTATTTATTTATTGCAGTACTGGGGATGGAACCCAGGGCATTCTACCTCTGGGCTACATCCCCAGCCCTATTTTTTATTCTTTATTTTGAAACAGGGTTTCACAGACCTGTTGCAAAGGGCCTCACTAAGTAGCTGAGGCTGTTTGCAAACCGAGATCCTCCTGTCTCAGACTCCCAAATGCTGGGATTACAAGTATGCGCCACCATGCCTGGCTGTTTTTTGTACTAGGTATCAAACCTAGGGCTATTCTACCCCTGAGCTACAACCCCAGCCCTATTTTTTAATGGATTCTCACTAAGTAGAATACAGTGCACACTCAAATATTAGTTAATTTAATGAACAAAATTATACACAAAATCAAATGGACAGTTTTACTGAACTGCCTAAAAGGAATAACAGCATATATAGCGTAAAATATATGCCAGCCTCTGCTTTAGGTACTAGGCATATTTTAATTATTTACTCCCACTGCAGCCTATCAAGTAGACACTACTATTATTACTGCTTATATAAGCAAGGAAAATAAGGTACAAAGAGGTTCACTAACTTGCCTGATATCATACTGCTAGAAAGTGACAGAGTTTGGGTTCAAACACAGGCAGTCCATTTCCAGAGCTGTATTCCTAACTTCTATACTACCATACTTGTGATGGGTGAATATAGATAGGTTAAAGCTAATAGACTGCTAATATAACAATCATTAATGAACCCTGAAATGACAAAAGAAAAAGGAAATCCATATTTATGCTAAAATAGCTCCCATTATTTAATGAAGATAAAGTTTCTCCTTTGTATGGATGAATTGCTTACAGATGGTAGCTCTTTGCTTCTGAGGGAGAAAGATCCTGCTGTGGGTGGCATCTGAATTTCTGACCTCACTGCCCTTAGGCCAAGCACCTTAGTGAGGGGCAACTTACATGCCCATATTTGGTAGCCCTGGTTAAGCTATAAAAGATTGAAAAATGGGGTGCATGCAGTGAATAAAAAATCAAACATCTAACTCTAAGATAAAAACTAAAAATGAAGTAAATGAACACAAAGTCATGCAAAATTTCACAACAATGGTGAACAGGGAAAAAGAAAAACCTTGCTAAACTTTTCTAAACTTTCAAATAATCAGAGTGCATTTCACTCAACCGCTCTGTCTTCAACTAGAAAATGAAGAAACCAACACTAATCATGAAGCATTCTTTAGATAATAAACAGTGTTAATGAAATCCCTTTTGCAAATGATTAAAGTACTGTGCAAATTCTATGTTTACTCAATACCTAAATCCTCTGTCTTAGAAACTCTGTGAGGATCCTTTCCTCAGGATGTAAATCAATTTTATTATCTGGGAAAAACTATTAGTGGAAATATTTTTGCTATATATGTGATGATCCTTTAAATGCATGAATCTATTTTGCACATGTTTGAAATTTTATCCCGTGAGGAAGCAGCTTTAATTTTAGGTAGCATTTCTCTCAGCAGCAATCCTTTTAGACAAGTACATAAAAACAAAAGTGAATTGAAAAGACAAATTTTAGTTCAAGGTTAGATGACTCTAGTCAGCTCATTTGGACAAAGGGTAAATGTTTTTGTTCCTGAGTTTGAGTATCCAGCAATTTTAGAAGGTATGCTATGAAAGTAGGGCAAAGAAATCCAATTTTAGAAGCTGGATTTCATAGACTATTCAAAAGAATAGGTCAAATTGGTCAGCAGCCTGAAAGTAAAAAATAAATCAGACAGGCATACAAATGAAATAAGCAATCTGACCACATATTTCCACATTTCAATGCATGATGTTGAAATTATGAATCACAGTTCATGGGAGAGACATTGAGAAATTCATTTAAATTTTCCACATGTTTCAGGCTTCCCAGATGAAAAATCCAAATAATGAAAGTCTTTCTTTCCAAGGTGCTATCACATGCTTAGTTGAAGGACACTATAAGAGGAAAAAACAACAACAACAAAATGTTATCTTATAACCTTACCTAATAGATTGGTTAACCACAAGGCCAGGTCTTCTTTCATTGGTAGCAAATTAGCTTCATGTCTGCTGGCCAGCCATTGGCTATACTGATGCATATCAGAGAGGCCAGGTCCACTTCGTACCTTTGGGCTCAGAGCAGTGCACATTATTTACCCACTTGTTATACCTGTTTGGGAAACAAAAGAGCAGTTGCTTTTGATACAGGCTTCTGAGGTTAAAATCTTGCCACTCTGACATAGAAATAAACTGGATTCACGTTTTCTTGTGATGATAGGTCAGATTATTAATTATTAAACCTCATGAGACTTTATTTGTGCTAGCTCTCTCCTTTTGACCAACCACTTGGTAGGAAATAACAGCAGTCAAAGGTCAAACAGAAAATCAAACAGTCAATTCTTATCTGTGTAAAATAGTATATGTGGAAAGGCCCAGCTACTAAGGCAGGAATTTGCTTTTATTGAAACACAGCAAAAAGTGGTTAAATGAAATTTTAGTTTCCAATTTGGGAATTTTCACAATTTGGGTTAATTTTTAAAACTATTAATTTCTATAGAATTTTAGGACTGAATATTACCAGTGACAGTATTTGCACAATTTATGGCAAGCACACACTCTTAAGACTCTTGCCTACAAGGTTAATCACAGCACTTGGTTATCTGTAAATGGCCAATTAATCATAAACTCCCAATTGAAGGGACAGGAGGGGAGGTGACTTTAAAGTCTATTACTGTTCTTTTGTAGTCACGGAAAACAAAAAACAGTGAGGATATCTGACATAACTAAGATTAATACAGCTTGATCATAGCAGAGTTAAGCTTGAAACTAGGTCTTCTATATCTAAAGCCAATATTGTTTCCATGACTACACATTTTTACAAAATAGATTAATGAAGAACTATTTTAGTAGTCAAAAATTACACCTCAATTCTAACCAATACCATGACAGGTGGATTTTTATCCTCTACTCTCTTCTCTTTCTTTCCTTGTATTTTCCCACTTTATCTGTCTTACATTTTGGATTTTGTTTTAAATAATTTTTAGAGTAGAAGCACTTAAGTGTGTTTCATCTATAAAGAAAATTTTATTAAACTTAAACCTTATGCTTCAAAAAAATCCTAATGTGAGTCATAGAAAAGGCATTTGGATATATAGTTGGTCCTGAATATTGCATTTTTGTATGCAATATCCTAGGACCCATGTCTATAAAAATATTATCAAAGCAACAAAAATATGAAAATTAAAATGTTTAACAACAATTAAGATTTCACTCTGCTTACAAATTTACAATGTATACAAAATAACCAAGTGCATTATGACTAAATAAAAGTTAAAATGATTTGCAACAAGCAGGATTTGTATGCTATCACAGGATTTTCAGCTATATTTCCATATTTATTTTACTTTATTATTTCTTTATCAGAGCTGAGAAGATAATCCTCAGCCCTGCCCATGCTCTGCAAGTGTCCTGCCACTAAGCTGTATCCTCAACCCTATTTATGGCATTTTAAAGTTAACAAATAAGTTGTATGTTTTACTTTGGGTTTTGTTTATTGAAACCTTGCATAGTAGTCCTTTCTAGTAAATCCTAGAATCTAATTTACTTTGCATAGGTTAACTTCTTTTAAAGATTGGTTTTGAAAAATAAGATACTTGTGTTTGAAAATTTTTTAAATGTGACCATCTCCCAAATATTAGTAAAGTCTGTTGAGAAAGTTAGTAAATACCTAACATGTGTCTTAAATATAATACATTAAAGGTTCAATTTCATATAATATACTTATTATTTCACATATTTTTAAATTACCATGACTTTTCTTTGCAAATATCTTCTATGTATCTAATCATCCAGAGTGAAGCAATGCAAATGTGAAATGTTTTAATACACTTTTCATAAGTTACTAATTGTCAGTATAGAAATCAGAACATTACCACTGTTTATTTTCTCAGTTATTAACGACATTATACACATAAAGTACCTCCCAAAGTTTTCTCCAAACCCTATGATAAAACCTGAAAACCAGACATTTTCTGTCCTAATTGTTTAAAAAAAATATGTCCATTCATTACCAATAAAATAAAATATTTCTCTGTAGTTGGTTCAGATTTCTATTGGGCAGCCACCATTGGAAACAAACATTTAAGTAATAATACATTTAAGCACATGATTCATACATTTAAACAACTCATTGAAATCTTAAAAGGGTTACCTCTAAAATGCTTTTCTTCTCAAGACACAATCTCTCCCACTACTTTCCTGAAAGTGAGATGTGGTCCTTCAGTAACTTTACCTACACCCTATTATGTGCTCTTCAACCTCCATTTAAGCATCAGAGTCCTATTTTGCTCTATAAAAGCAAGAAGACACCTCGGATTCTTAAGCCCATTGTCCAGCAAAGAATCCATCAAGGGATAGTTTACAGTAAGCCTAATGGCACGTAACAATTTCAATGAGCCAGAGGGACACGATCCTTTCCCTCAATACTTCTAAACAGTGAAGTTTTTATCTTCCTTTACAGAGGCACATTTATTTCTCATGTCATCTGGTTTGTATTTTGCCAGAAATGTAATTCAAACTATCTTCTAATATGTACAGGTGATCAGTCAGTAAAAGCAATAAGAATGATCAAGCCGTTTTTTATATTTTGTACAAAATTTAAAAACAGGTAGGAAAAAAAGCAAGAGTAAAAAGTTAGAGTTTCCAAGAAAGTCAAAATGAGAAAAAGAAGACTTATTAGGTAATTCATATGCAACAAAAGTTTAAAAATTAAACATATGATGAATATGTGCAAACCTCAAGTCAGTGTCATAGAGGCATACTCTTCTGTTTATGTCCCTCCTGAAAATAATTAGGATTGTCAACCCAGTCTCTCCTGATATCTGTTTGTATTTCAGACATCACAGGACTGAGTATAATCAGCAGGCTAGCTGAAAGGCCCCAAGTGAAGATCTCAGGTGTGTGTGTATATATATATCCGAGTTTAGAAATGGGCCCAACTATCAGGACTAAAATTTGGAGTTTGAAGACTTTACCCTAAGGTGAAATATATTCCAAATGAAATGTTTAAATTGTGAACAAAGGTATAGTTTATATTACTCGGGTAAGAGAATAACTAGAGAATTTGACAAATTTTAAAATTGGTAACAAATGTTGAACAAATCTGGATGAGTTAGATCAGAAAGAATGAACGGTAATGAAAAGATTATTCCAGTTCTTTTGAATTCAAAGCCATAGTGATGTCAGGGGGTATTAAAAGATGGGGAATGAAAAGTTTAATGATCCCCTAGAATTAAAGTAAAAAGTTAAGAGGAAAAGAAGATGTTTTGTATATCTAAATATTACAATGTTTCCAATAATATTTATGTACTCTAAATGTTTAAAAGGCTTGATTCCTACCTTTAGTAAGTATTAAAACCAATTGCTTTGAAAAGAGTAAGAACTCAAATACCTCTATGAGTCCTTTAAATGACAACTTCATCAAGGATTCTGGTTCTATCCACAAGTGGTTAATTGAGAGAGAAACACATCATGGGCTGTGTACATGTATGTTGGCAGCACTTTGAACATCACTGTAATGTCTAATTACAATGCACCAATAAAATTATTTTAAAAAGTGCGTTACTCAATCCTCAAGACTTGGATTTCAAGAAAATAAAGTTTAAAGGGAAAAACATGCAGAAACTTAATACAAAATTCTTTAAAGACTGTTTTTGTGTATTTTTCTTTCTTTCTCTCCATAGTAAAAGTAGTTCTGGAATAATAATTATGACTGTGATGAGACTTGAACAAGCCCAAGGGAAGAAGAAAAAGTTAATGACTCGGTAAGTAAAATATCACATGTTTAAAGACTCTGTCTAGTCTGCTGCTCCAGAATCCCAGCTGAAGACATCATAGTTTTGACTCTGAAAAAAAAAGTGCTCTTTCATGCCACCTAGGGGTGTGCTTTGATTAGGATCAAGGTGGTTTCTGTCCTATCTAGACTACTGACATGTTAGAGAAAGGAAAGGAAATTGGGGGAAAAAAATGAGAATAAAATAAGATTAAGTTGTACCACTACTGTCTTCTGTGAAATTCCATTAAAAATCAAAATTAATGTATAAAATACTGGAATTGGACTCAGAAGTCCCAACTTCAAATAATAGCACCATGATTTTGCAGTGTAGTAAGTATTTCATTCTAGTTACATGATTCTTATGCTTTGCAGCTGAGTTCTTCCCTGTGTGCAATGGAGGCTAGCACTTCAAAGAGAACTGTGAGAATTAAATATCTGTGCCAATACTTGGTACATATTTTATACTCAATATATTCTCTATTAGCAAAGTTAGAATCTCTGCCATCAAATAATGTGCCAAAATAAAACTTCCACTGATTAATTTTGAAAAGATATACTGCAACAAAATAGGCACAATCTATAGAACCCTAAATCATTAAGAAAACAAAACAGTGAATGGGTAAAGCTACAAACAGAAAAAAGTATTAATGACATAAAGCCAAAAATAATAAAAATCCCAAAGTTTTCTTCATGTTGAGAATGCTACCTCCAAGATGATGTGGGAAGTGTTGAGTTCTATAATGAAGGAGTGTGTGTGTGTGTGTGTGTGTGTGTGTGTGTTCTAAATTTGGTAATATTTTGCATCAAATATTTTTATTCCAGCTAAAGATCACGTTAGTAAGATAGGAAGACGCATACTCTTCAAAATGCATGAGGATTTTACTACCACCCCTACTTCATTTGTTTCTCCCTTGCTCTATCTCTTTCCCACCCAAATACACACTCAACTCTACTATGGCCACTGGAATCTAAAGAGCCTAAAGTCAAGGATCCATTCCTAAAGGCAAGCTTTGCTCTTATCCGCAGCACTCACCTAACCTCTTATGATTGTCAAACAATCAGTTTGACACTACTAACTGCTGTCTTTTAAATTTAAAAACAAACAAAAACTGCCTCATTTGCAGGAGAATAGGTCATGTCTCAAACTTGGCTCAAAGAATTAAGAAAAACAAAGATTTTAATTTTATTGTGAGTACTTTTTACTCCTATGTTTTAGCCAAACAATAGCTCTTTAAAAGGTGTATTCTCAAGCAATATAATGAATATAAAATCTTAGTCTAAGCATCTAATTAGAAAATAAAGCCCACAATTTAATCAGAATGGTAGTTTTAGGTCTTGCAATGAGATCACCCTCTCTAGCAGAGAGCATATGTATCCATGAATAGATTAAAAAAGAAAATCATTAAACATAAAGGGGGAATGACCTTCAAAGCTAGTGTATTTAATTGTGGAATAAGATATTTAAACTCAAATGCACATTTGAGTTTAAATATATCTAGTGAGGTACCTGACTATTAATGAGGGCTTGGGATCCTCAAAAAACATTTTCCCCCCACAATAAGAAGATGATTTAGAGAATCATTAAAAAATATTCTACTCAGCCTCTTGGGACCCAATCTATGTAATGTGAATTCTCTTTCAGAGATCTCTTTCTTATCCCATAGCACCATGATGATTTTTCTTGAATAAATAATAGTATACTCACAACTACAATTCTTTCTCAAAGTATGAACAAAATAAATAAACAAACAAACAAACAAACAAATATAGGACTGAGTTGGAATTGATATTTTCACAACATTAGAGGTTTTTTCCAAGTTATTTTTATATTCTACTAAACCATTCTTCCATATAATTTAGCAAAAGTTTTTGGACCCATACCAGATTAGATTGAAACATAATTTAAATAGAAAATGATCCAAAAGAAGTTAATTAGAATATTTAGCAACTTGCATCAAAATTTTATGTAAGTTGAGTAGGTAAACCTTAATTCATGAGAAAATGTTTTTGTATTGCTTATAACAAAAATGTCTGATATACTTAACTTTAATGTAGTTAAGAGCTGGAACAATTGTGTTTCTATATATGAATTTCTCATGCAGGGGGGAAAATTGGTAAAACCTCAAATGAATTGACCCTGGAAACATTTAATAGAGAAAATCACAAAGGCATCTTAACCAGTTTAACAAAAGATATTTATTAATCCAATTCTATATCCTCCCTCCAGTAAAAAGCACAGAATGGAAAACCTTGATAGTTGCTCAGAAAAAAAAAAATTGAATAGTAATAAATCTTGTTTTGGGGCATAATGTTAAAACCTCAAAAATGCCAAAACAACTCTACAACATGTGGCAGTTTAAAAAAAGCTTTCCTGGAAACAAAGTATTAGAGCCTCTTCATTGGTTTTCAACCAAGGTAACATAGGTTTTTCCAAAGTTTCCCAGAATCGAATGCAAACTACCTTTCATGTAGCAAAACTCTAAAATTACATACACAATATTAAAGGTAAGACATACCTTTTTTATCACACATACAAGTTTAACTAAATGTCCTATCAAAATACTAAAAATATCAGGGGCCATCATATGTCCTTTTTGCACTAGGGTGAAATAAATTTAGCCACCCAAATTTATTTCCCAGTACGGCAAAGTCCATATCACCTAAGTAGGATGTTTAGAAAGATGGTAAGAAACAAGCCCCAAATTTAGTAGCATATAGGCTGAAATCCAAGCTACCTTTCTTAGTCAGAGATAAGTCAGACAGACCTCTGCAGAGGCTCCAAAGTGCATTCCAAAGACACACTGTACCAAGCCTCAGCCCCTTGGCCCTTACCTTCACTTAGGCAGTCAAAACTTGGATGCCCATATTGGAAAGGACCACCACAGCCACCACCTTTTCCACAGTTAGAGGGAAGCATTCCTTGAAAAGGAGCTCATTGATCAATTTCAAAGACAAGATGGGCAAATCAGATCCCAGCTGTAGTCAGTCAGTGCCCATCAGGCTAAGAGTTTGGAGGAAAGAAGGAATAAGCACAAAGGATTGTCCTCAGCCTTGCCTTGGTGACTCTCAGGGGATAGGTGGGGAGGAAAGGAGGACTTCCTCTGCCTGGCTGGTACTCCAACCTGTCTGAGCCTTTATTTTAACACCAGGAGGCCAAATGGGTGTTCCTGTACACCAGTAGATCTTATTACCTCTGCATTAAGTCGCCCATGTAGAATTAATCAAGCTTTGTTGTAAAAGGCTGGAGAGGGAAGATACAAGTAAAGTTTTATACATTCTTGAATGTAAAAGAGTAAGGAGGAAAAAGGTGAAAAGGGTAAAGGCTGTGATTTAAGGAAAGGTGAAGTAGGAGGAATCCTCTTGGAATGTTAAAAAATAACATCTATTAACTTCATTTCCTCTCCATTCCTGACACCAGAATCTTTGGAAGTCCTGGTGAATCAACTGCAATTTACCATATTGATCTGATACTATTTAATTCTGTCAGGATAATTAATGTTTCCAAAGCAAAGTTGACTCCTCTGCTCCCCAAATAATTTTAGATTCCACTCTCCACTTTAAGCTGGCCCTAAGTAATGATACCCTGTAAAATCTTCCCAAAGGTTATGGATAGGTGGGCTAGCTCATCCAGGGAGAGAAGCACGACTCCATCCAACTCATCAATAGAAAACAGATCACGAATGAATCACAAGTGTCTAGGTCCTTCTTCCTCTCCTGGCCTCAGGGACTCAAGTTAAACATTCAGGATCAACTAATTAAGAGCATTCTCCCGCCTCCGTTCTTCCCCAATAAGAGACAACAGCAGAGCATGCAGGAGACACCCTTGTGCATGTGTGCATATGTGCATATTTATAATCCATGCTCTAATTAAAATCCTCAATTCGGTCCCTGGTTGGCTGAACCATCCCAACTGGCTTTCCTTGGAGTGGGCACTTGGACTGTTCCACAATAAGGTTGGAGAATACAGGGTTGTTTACAGGGAATCAGAGAACTACCCAGCGGGGGACCACGGCTTTCTTGGCCACAGCCTATAGGGCTGTCGGTCGGTGGCCCTTCACCCTTCCCCGCCACATCCCCGGTGATTGTTACAGACCGGCCCCCTCCCCCGCCGCCCGCGGTGGAACCGCCAGTGGCTCCCTCCATCCCCCAGCTGCCGAGCACGCGTGCTGCTGCGGCATTGGCGCAGTGCTGGCCCAGCCAGCTTTGCTCACCCCGGGTCCAAAGCTGGGCTGCGGCTGCTCTCAGAGGCGCCGGGGCTCCGGGCCGGGCTCCTGCAGATTCTTGGGGCCGGCCCCCTCCAGACGCCCGTGCTGCAGCAAGGGCTCCCCGCACCCCACCAGCGCAGCGGCAGCGGCAGCAGCTACAGCCGCACTGGCCCTCTTCATACTTCTCTGATGGCTCCTGTTAGTGCTGTTTGGGAAAACGATTTTTCCCCCTGCCAGAAACAGATTTCCTACATTTCATCAGTCCACATAGACCGAGCGAGCGGAAGTAAAATGCTTACTTTTTCTGGTGGACAGCAAATGCAATTGACACTGATTTACCCTTCAAACGGGGAGAGATTGAATTACAAGCCAGTTGGCAGTGATTCCGTGAGGCTGGGGCCAACTCCGGGCCCCTCCTTGTCCCCCAAACGCTAGCCTAAGAGAGGAGGGGGTGGGGTGGGGGTGGGGAGGGGATCATATTTAACTCCAGGTTTTTCAACAGAGTCAATGGCTTTAGCGCAGTATTAAAAATTGGGAGCTGGAAACGTTTTTCTTCCTCCCTTGGCCTGTGCTTTTGCAGACTCAAGAGGCGTGAGCTTTCCAGTAACTTCGGTCACTCTTGATTCCAAATTGAAGAATTTGATGTTTTACAATTCTCTTAAAATATCACATTTTAGAAGAGACTGCATGCAGAGCTGTTTTAGCTGTTTTCACTTTACGAAAGGAAATGCAATTCCGCCCTTCCCTCTCCCAGCCAGAGTTCAGCATTATGTTGAACATCATGGACAATTTAAGCCAACTGTTGTTTATCGGGACGTGTATTCCGAGATGAACAGTCTTCCACGAAGTTGACAGATGCTTGAGTGTCTGCTTCACCTCTCAAGGACACTGGCCTCTTGCTAAGTGTCCTCCTAGCCTCAGGTTACTCTTCCCCGGGAACCTAGATGTAAGGTATCACCCCTTTTTATTGTTCTCCTGTCCCTCAGACTCCTGTGTTTATCCATCCAGTGCACATGGCAGTGGTACTGGTAGGCCTGTCCCCTCCTAGACACCATTTTTAACACGGTGAGCTATTCATCCTAATGACACACTACACCCGAAAAAAAGAAGCAACCTGTGAATTCACAGTAGCAAAGGAAAGTGGGTGGTTTTACATAAGACTGAAAAATGCATTTTGCACCTATTATTGCTTTCATCTGGAAGTGGTCGTTTGCTCTAAAACATTAAAAACCAGGTCACTTCTTTGCTTGTAGAGGCAGTAGAAATAATGATGATGAAAAGGTTTGGGATACTGAACTCCAAGCTTTTTATTTTAGTTTGACTTAAGGTTGTAGCTCTCAGCTCCTTAGTCCTCCTTAGCTTTTCAAAAGGAAGTGGGGGGGAAAAGCCATTCTTCATTTTAAGGATAAACAACATTATAAAAAGTCTCGGATAACTGCTCCAATATACATAAACAATGACAACAAAACATGGAGAACTGGTTATTTATGAATTTGAGTAAGTAAATATAAATTAAAATTTTTTTTCAAAATTTAATCAGATCTGAGTATTCCTAAAGCTACAACAAAGTATTTTGAATTTCTGAATGAGCACAATTTGAGTAAAAAGTCAACTACGTTCATAATTCATCATGATCAAAACATCATTAAACAATAAATGGTAATGTATTCATTTTTAAGGAAGGTAAATAATAAGGATTCAAAAATTTAGCACCTTGAACTTTGGAAAATCTTATAGCCTCTTCCTCCTCAGATATAAATATTTTTGTCACATTGTTTAGTACTGAAGTTATAAAAATCAAAATGTAAGGCAATGTTTTTGTTGATTCAGGGATAATGTTAAACACAGTTTTGCAAAATAAAGAGGTCTATAAATACAATTGAAAATGCATAAACATTTAAAATTACTTTCCATGATCGATTCTTCTGTGTATTTTTAGTTTTAAATTATATGAGATCTTTTGTCCTATTCAGATAATCCAAAAGAAAAATGCCAGAAGAAATGAAGAGTATGCATTTTTCTCCCTTAGCATTTAAGAATTGTGCTAAACATGTTTTGGTGCCAGGCATCATGGTGATAAATGCCTATAGTTTCAGTACTTTGGAGGCTGAGACTGGAGGATCACAGGTGTGAGGATAGCTTCAGCGTGTAGTGAGACTCAGCAATCTAGTTAGAACTGTTTCAAAACAATAAATAAATAAATAAATAAATAAATAAATAAATTGGTCTGGGGATATCCCTCAAAGGTAGAATGCTAAGTTCAACCTGTAGTACCACAAAAAATACATATTTTTTGTGACAAAAGAGAATCCACACAAAATATTTCTGAAGATTCATGACCGTAGTGAATACATTTTAATATCATTAGCATGTATAACATTTCTCATCTGGGTTTTGTGTTTTTCAAAATCAATATTTCTGTTTATATACCAATCACTCGATACATCATCAAAGATAATCTTTTGTTCATGAATTTTCTTAGCTTAGTCTTCTCTTGACTCACACTGTTCATTTTTGGAAACCATAGTCTAACTGACGCATCTCTAATTTATCTGCTATGAGCATAAAGAAAGCAAAAGTCTCACTTCATAGATGAAGAATGTTTAAATACATCCTTGAATTGGTTTTTTTTATGGTACTGGGGATGGAACCCAGGGGTATTCTGTTCTGTTCCATTCTATTCTCTAAGATACACCCTCAGCCCTATTTTTTATTCTTTATTTTGAAACAGGGTCTCACTGAATTGCATAGGACCTCACTAAGTAGCTGAGGCTGTCCAGGAACCACGGTCCGAATGCTGAGATTACAAGTGTGGGCCGCCACTCCTGGCTCATCCTTGAATCTTAACACCATAAAAAGTCGAGCCAGACTTAAAGCAAACATAGTGTAGGGTTTTTTAGGTATCACAGAAGAGTTTAAGACTGTAAGTTTCTGGGTTAGTATATGTTTCTATATTTTCAACACTGTCCTACACATGAACTGCCACTTTTTCTATGAAAAAGGGGGGAAAAGTTTTTAAATGAATAATAAAATATTTCATATTTTTCGTCTATATTTTGCCCTTCCTAATTTTATTTTATCCTCCCTTCCAATGGGAATAATACTTATAAATCCTTCAGGAGGTGGTAGAGATGAGACAATGCTTTGAATTTTAATGGTATGGGAATAGACAATGAGTTAAAGTCAGTAAATTTCAAAAAATCACCAAGATATCTATCGATTCCTAAACAGCTTTAAAGTGGCAGCTAAATATGGCCATTGATAGACTTGGGAGCAGGGAGAACAGCTATGGAAAAAGAAGAATGAAGATATGCAATAGTACCAAATATATATATAAAGCAATGCACTAAGTGAAAAAAAAACCTATGTCATATTAAAATACTTAATCAATAAGGCAATTTGTGTTTATTTTTTCTTACTCAGCACCTTAGTCCAAGATATAATCTCTCAGTTGATAGATATTAAAATACTCTTTTGTTTAAAATGTCATAAGACAAAGAGATTGAATTTACAAGTCCTAGCACAGAAATTACAAATAATGTTAGGAATAAGAAGGACTGGTTTCTGATCTTTCAAACCATAAATGCTACCACTTTTCACCACCATTCATATAAAAAAACTATAAAGAATAAGTTAAATGAGAAAATTTTATGTGAAAAATTCAAGCTTTGCTCTCTACTTGAAATACAACTTTGAAAATTCTATTGCTTTTCTCTCTATGGGGCTCTTTAATTTTTTATAAGTACAACACAACATTAATATAGATGTTCATACCCCACTATGCAAGACTCATACTTCTACAGATTGTAGATTATATATGACCATGTTTTCTAATTTTTATATAAGGAGTGAATTTTAGTAATTGTATAAAACATGATATTTTTCTGATCCAGTTTTAAATGTTCTACGCAATATATACTGTGCTATGAATTTCATTATCTGAATTGCAGTTGAAAATGTAAAACATTTTACTTCACTATATATCTTTGTGCTATTTCAAAAATATCTTTTTAAATGGCTTTCCAATTCTAAGAAGCTCAAAATAATACAAATGTTTGATATGAAATAGTTTTATTGAAATCATCTGCCTGCCTTTTTCACCACTGAATTGTCAGAATGTGGAATATCGTTAATGATCTAATGAACATTTAATAAGTAACTATTTAATGGATATTGTTATAGAAGAAGCCAATATCTTAGCAATATTACTTTTAGTTGGCTGTATTTTTATAGATTGTCTCTAATTTGGTAGTCTGAAACTCAGAATAGAAAACTAATGTTAAAATAGCTTACAAATGATGGTTTCATTCCCAAGCTAGAAGCATTTCATCTGGTGAAATGTAACTAGAGTTCACTAAAACAGATGCTTGCTGGTGTGCCAGGCTTGTAAATGAGGTCAGTCTGTGTCACTTGTCACTCCATTAAAAACCAAAGTTGATTTGGACTCAAGGTTTAATCATAACAGTATAACATGAGCGCAATGAAAAGCAATAGAAAACATTACTACCACAGTGATTTTCATTTTTTTTAAATTGTGACCTACAATAAGAAATATATTGTCGATCAGATACATAGAAACACACTCAGACGCACATAACCTAAACACGTTTCACCTGTGGTACTTACCGTACTACATTATTGCCCTGTTATTTGTCTACTAGGCATTCATTATCCTGGTGCCTTTTATGCCATTTGATGGAAAAGAAATGCTATTGGAGAAGGTCTAAATAAATTTGTTTCCTGACTCACAATTTTAGGAGAAAAAAAAATCTCTGTAAGAAATCTAAAGAGTAAATCAATCAAAATTGAGGTAGGGTATCAATTTCATTTATAATAAAATTTATAAGACACCGTTATAAAGTTTCATTACAAAGTATGAAACAGATATGTGTACATATTAATCATTCCTAGATGTGACATTATGTAATGTTACGAAATCCCAAACTTCTTCCACTTTGCCAACTGCAGCCTGTGCTCAGGGTAACTGGAATGATCGTTCACCTTTTACTTTCTTCCTCTCAAAGAAGCACATTCATTCTTCTAGGAGCAGCTTCATTGTCCCCACCTTTGTGGTTCTCTTGAACTTCCTGGCAGAAATATTGCTTGTGCTTCTGTGTCCAGGGCTCTGAGCATGTAGTTCCTTCTCCTCTGTCTCATTTACAACATGGTATCAATGTTATTTGATTGTATATATATTTCACCTACTAAACTGTGTTTTCTAGAGGGCAAGGATTAGATTATCTATGTTTTCTTTCAAGTCTTTATCACAGTAACAAATCTGAAGTTGTTGAGAAATAGAATGAACAAATAAATGAACTGTACTACTGGATATCTGAAGGAAAAAAAAGTTAGGCACCATTTGGTGATAGAAGAAATACAGGAAGGAAGGACTGTGCTCATCAAAGAGAACTGGGGGAACTGAGAGCTGGGAACAGTGGTGCACACCTGTAATCTCAATCCTGGGGAGGCTGAGACACAAGGATCAGCCATTCAAAGCCAGCCTCCGCAATTTAGCAAGGCTTTCAGCAACCTAGTGATACCCTATTTCAAAACAAAAAACTAAGCCGGGCATGGTGGTGCACGCTGGTAATCCCAGCATTTGGGAGGCTGACACAGGAGGATCACAGTTCACAGACAGCCTCAGCTACTTAGTGAGGTTCTTTGCAACTCAGTGAGACTGTGTTTCCAAATAAAGAATAAAAAATAGGGCTGGGGGTGTAGCTTGGAGGTAGAATGCCCCTGGGTCATCTCCAGTACCGCAAATAAATAAATAAGACCAGATGTATTGCTCAGAGGTAGAATATCTCTGAGTTTGACCCCTAATACTATAAAAATGGGGGAGGGGACTGAGTAGAAATCCCTGTATAAAGACAGGCATGCATTATAATTTTGCCTTTTTACTGATAAGAACAAGTGACAATATAAGTGATATATTCACTATTATATTTTTTGGGACTCTTTTGCAGGTAGACATTGGTTTATTGTGGTAGGGAAATTGGACCCAGGTCCTCAAACACTCTACCACTGAGAGATCTCCAGTTTCAAACTATTTATTTTAGGGACATTATTTAGCACAAGTTTGGGACGAATTTGTTGAAATATGGGAAAACTCACTGAAATACCCATTAATTAAACTCTAGCATATTTCACATATATGAAATCTTTGCCAGCTGCTGACTTACAAAAAAATATTTAGAGAAATGACTCTTTTAAGTTTTTTGCTGGGCGTGGTGGCGCACGCTTGTATTCCCCGAACTTGGGAGGCAGACACAGGAGGATCGCGAAGGTTCGAAGCCAGCTGCGCTGGCTTAAGAGACCCTGTCTCCAAAAATAAAAAAAGTATAAAATAGGTCTGGGAGTATAGCCCGGATGTAGGAGGGCTTCCAGGAACCCCAGTACCACCAAAAAAGAATTTTAAGTTTTGTTGTTGTTTCTGGTACTAAATATCGGAGCAGGTGTGATGCACAAAGGCACAAAGTCTAACACTTCCCACCCAAACTGAGAGAACTGTAAGGGAAGTTGTCAGGTGTAGGGCTTTTCTTGGCAGAGGAAATGTCATCTTGCTGTGATCACAGTAGCCACTTGGTCTCTCAAACATTTGTAAAGGCGTTTTAGCAGCCATAATCCTCACCAAAGCTGTCAAGGAAAAGGCATAATACATTGTAATGAAAATACTACTCACTACAGTTAGAATAATAATTAGAAGTTCAGATTGGAGACAGAAAAAAACCAGGGTCAAGTTTTAGCTTCTTGACTTGCTTGATAAAAATGATGGAAGAGTTACTTAACCTTTCTAATGATCAGTTTCTGCCTCTATAAAGTGAAATTAATAAATATGAATCCCATATAGACATGGCCAAAGAGTTACATAAGGTAATATATTGTCAAGTATTTAGCCTACTATCTGACATAAGGCAAGTTTGAAATGAATGTTGGACATTTTATTAATTGAGCACCTAAATCATCATATTGACTCATTAAAGAATTACTTGAGAAAAGAATATTACCATCATCAAAAATGTAGGAGATCAGGGAATCTAAGCCATGATCTAATACAAGTAAGTGTATTATGTAAATACCTAAAGATCTCTTCACACAAGGGAATATTCAGTGCAGTAATTGTGACAGGAAAAAAGAACATAAAAGTCATGGTAGTCCTACCATATTTTGGAGTACATGCCTATAATTCCAGCACTTGGGAAGCTGAGACAGGAGAATCACAGGTTTGAGGCCAGCTACATCAATTTATTGAGGTCTCTAGCAACTTAGAGAAATCCTGTTTCAAATTAAAAAAAATTAAATTGCGGATGAGGGTGTAGCTTAGAGGTAGAATGTCCCTGAGTTCAATCCCCAGTAACACATACACACAAAACAAACAAACAACAATGACAAAGAAACAATAAATAATCATGTTAGTCCTGACCCTACAGCTGGAGAGAAGAAAATCATCTTAACAAAATTTCCCATATTATTTTTTATTTATCCTTGCTTTCTTTATATTTAGAAATTAATTGGTTCACTGTGTGTGTGTGTGTGTGTGTGTGTGTGTGTGCGCGCGCGCGCGCATAACCACATGGTTAGTCTGTTCTGCTCTCCTTTCTTAGCAGCCAGCAAAGTTCACACTCCAGCCACTTCCTTTTTGTGGGTTCTCACATTCTTGCCACTATACATCCACCCTAATTTTTCTATAGCCAGGTATCTATCAAACAAGTAGGAAGTGCTCTTGTGCCCTAAAGTATGCAAAATTATTAAATCTATAGAAAGGGGTAAACTCCTATCCCTTCCCTGCTTTTCGCATATAATCTATTCCCCAACCACTACTGGGACTCCAGCTTGCTGTGAGCCTGTCCCAGGGAGCACCTCTTCTGTGGATCTACCTGGCATCCTCTCTCATTTGGAACTGTAGACTTCTGCTTTCCATCTATCCAGGATCAGTATTGTGTCCGTCTGTTAAAAGATGCTGCAAATGTTATAAAGCAGGAACAGATGAGCAAGGCCTTTCCCCTTCTTTACCTATCCATACTTTCAGAATCTTTCTCTCCCTATGTGATTCTTCTGACTTCACCATGTTCCTTTTCTTCAGTGGTTTCTCTCTCCCACTCTCTAGGTTCCATGAAAACAGAGTAAGCCTACTTCTTTGAGTTCAACAATTTCTGTAAGTTTCTCCAGTATTTATTGTGTGTGTGTGTGTGTGTGTGTGTGTGTGTGTGTGTGTGGTACTGGGGGTGGAACCCAGAGTCTTTCTACCTTCTGGGTATACTCCCAGACTTATTTTATACTTTATTTGGAAACAGGGTCTAAGTTGCTGAGAGCCTCACTAAGTGGCTGATGTTGGCTTCGAACCTGTGTGATCTTCCTGTCCCAGCCTCCAAGCGCGGGGATTACAAGTGTGCGCCACCACGACCAGCTTCTTCAGTATTTTATAAAAATTTAAACTAAAAAGGGATATGAGAAAATATTATAAGTAAGAGTAAAAATAAAAATACCCAGTCCAGAATATAAAAGCACTGGGTACTATAAGTACTTCCCCAATGCAACACACACACACACACACACACACACACACACACACACACACACACACATCACAACAAGCAGCACCAGTGGAAGAGTGGTATGCGACACCTCTGTGTTGTGCACTGCAACCTGGACTGTCTGCTGCTCTCTTCTCCCTTAGCAAATGTCTTTAGTTCATAGGTCTGTTGCCTTATGAATCTTAAAGTATGGGGGGAGTGATTTTCAACGATTAATTCTGTTTATTTGTTGACTTGTAAAAACATAGAAGACTTACTTCTAGATGCCTTTTTATTTAAGTGTGACTTAAACCCAGTAAGTATAGTTTACTTGAACTATGCATTGTTCTTTGTTTTCCTAATGTGAATATTATTTTTCACGTTCATTAAATTTATCCTTGACACAATTCTACACTATTTTTTTCTTTCTCTTTAATTCAACAGATCTCTTTCTCAACACTCAGTGCCTTAGGCAGATCTCCCTAATTGGTGCTGGTGCCTGTCATGTGCTGAATTGAAAACAATAGCAGGGAAGTTACTCAACCAGCTTCATTAATGACATATGTGTCTGATCTTATAAGGAGCCTGTGTAAAGCTTCAGGTTTCATAAAATATAACCAAGTTTAAGACCAAAGAATCTAAGCCAAGAATCAGACATCAGCAACTAGTATGTGGTGTGGTTTTACATTTTGTAGAAATTACAGATGTGACTAAAATAAAAAAAAATTTCAATTTGTTTTGAAATATTTTTAGCTCCTGGTTCCTGAATATATTCCTACACACTTTTATTCATATACTCTGACACTACCTATTAAATATTTTATTTTTTAGAAAATAAGGCTATTTCTATGAAATAACAGGAAGCAAATATGAGCCAAGAGGCACAGGAAGTACAAAACACAGTACAGACAAAATGTTTACACCCTCCCTCAGAACTATATAGTCATTGAAAAAATTCTCATTAATGCATCATTAAATGTTATGCTGATTTTGAGGCCATACTAGATATATAAAAGGTAAGGATATAAGGGTAAGCTTTGTACTAAGAAATAATATAATTTATATCTAATGGGTTGGTTCAACTTTGCTAAGCAAGCAGACAAGGCACTTACAAGTCCTGCCAAATCATATATTATTTTTTTCATTAAGGCAAAGTTTGTAATTGGAATGAAATTATGTATGGAAATTACACAGATGTCTTCATGAATTCAGACACTAATCTTTTTTCCAAAACGATCTGTCAATTTTCACAATTTGGAGTTTATAGTTTCAAAAATTTCTAGTGATTTTGTTTTTGTTCTTGTTTATCTCATTCATTGAACCAGTTTTTGAATCAGTAAAAGAGTAGATGGAGACTCTGTTTGGAATGCTGCTTGCATACCACAAACCCCCCTCAAAGTGTAGTGTTTTATATTGTTTTTACCACTTAGGACAGCTTTATTGAGCATTCAAGATGGGTACTGAGGGAATACAAAGATGAATTAGACACAGTATTTCTCTTGAAAAATTTTCCATCAGTGAAGAAAACAGACATCCGAAGAATTAGCCTAGCTGAATAACATAAGTACTAAATATAAATACAAATGACATTCCACAGGAGAACAAAGAAAAGCAGGATGGGAGTGTCTCTGGGAATCAGTGTGGGTGGCAAGTTTCAGTGGTCTTAATAGGGTAGAGTGCATGGGTGGGGCTGGAAATGTGCAGTCCCAGGAAATGGGAGGCTGTCTAAAACACCTGAGGTTTCAAAGGATGAAGAGTAATACTCAGAGATGAAGCTCTGATCATGTTTTAGGTGGTCTTGAACACCAAGATAAGACCTTTGGAATCATATTAGTGTAACTAAAGTTTTTTGTTTGTTTGTTTTTGAGAAGGGTGGTGTTGAACTCAGGGACATTCTATCTCTGAACTACACCCTATTTTATTTTTTATTTTGAAATTGGGTCTCAGAGAGAGGAGGCTGCTGTTGGACATAACAGAAGCTTTGACAGACTCAGGCTTTGATCAGTAGAAAAGTTGGGGGGGTGGGGATCGAGCTAGATCCATTTAATAGAAGCTCCGGGATCATCACAGACCTCTCAGTTAGTGCGAGTGGGAAGTAAGACCATACCAGCACTAGCTGAAGGGAACAGATTCTCCAAGAGTGAGTTTGGTTTCAGAGGTAAGTGTCACCAGTGTTGGAAGGGAGTTATCTAGTCTCCAAACTAGTGGAAAGCGTGAGAGTGACCTGTGCATACTACATAAAACAGCCCAAACAGTATCAGCCATCTACATAAACTGAGAAAATCACAGAAAACCAAACCCACAATAGGAAGGGGACAGATGGCCAACTCGGTTTCCGCACAGAGATTGGAGCAGATCTATCTGCTAAATAGACATTTAATTGTAGACCTGCATTAATTTGCAGTGGAGGTTGTTTTTGTTGTTGTTGTTGTTGTTGTTGTTGTTGTTTGTTTGTTCTTTTTTATTGTATATGAGTGTATATACCTGTTTGGTTTTATTGTTGTTTTGATTTTGTTCTGTTTTTTAATTTTTAACTGTCGGACACCCTGTAATGCACGACACTCGAGACGATCTTCTTCAAGCTCTTTATTGCCCCAAGCTGTTACATCTTCTTCCTCCCCAAGCCCTTCGCGCCCCGCTCATAAGCACCCATCAGCCAATCATGACGGTGATCACGCGGACATCGCCTGATTCTCTAACCACCCATTGGCCGGATGCCGATGGCATGACCTGTTCCCGTGCACACCATGCTCTAGTCGTTGGACTGCGCATGACTTGTTTACAACTTTGGTGCCTCTCCGTACTTCCGTTCAGCGCCATCTTAGAAAAGTCCGCCAGCAAACAAGGGTGGGGCTCGCCACAGCTCCCCCTTTTTGTTTTAAAAGCGCAACAGGCAAGAGTAGAGGTCTGATCTCTGATGCTGGAAGCTAGGACATTGTACTGTCTCCCATCCAGGTGTGTTTCCCTTGATGAGAGCCAGACCCGTCCGATACCCTTTTTCTCAGAGGCGGGATTTGGGGTATCTACCCGCGTGCAATCAGACATGCTCTTCTTGAGATCGCTATCTGCAGGCCGCGTATCTCAAGTGCAATGCTTTGCTTGTCATCCTGAGCGCATTATGCCTTTTCCATTACTGCCAGCCAGACGGTGGGCGACTGACCCGCCTCAACGGCCACAAAGGCCTGGGCTAGAAGTATCTGATCTTTGGCTCTTTGTGTAAATAGCCATCGCAGACAACAGAGACATAGAATGCACAGGAAGACTAAACAAAATCCCAGAGCCCCCAACCCAGTCCATTCCTTAAGATGGAATGCCGCTCTTTGTATCCAGGAGGCCAACGTCTGGGCGACTTCAGGATCGATTCAGGTGGTGTTGACCTTGACGATCTCCGCATGTAGCTGTTCAGTAAGCATATCAAACTCCTTACTCCAATTTCCTGTAAGATGAGAAGACAACTCTCGAGATAGATTAGCAGTAGTAGCATTCCAGCACAAAGAATAAGCGCAAGTAGCATTAGCACACCTAAGTCTACCTTCTTGAATAGAGCCATTGCTTACCAAAAAAAAAGAAAAATAAATAAATAAATAAATAAATAAATAAATAAATAAATAAATGGAGGAATAACACAAACGGGAGTGGCAGCAAAAGACATATTAGCTTTTGAAGAATTTATAAAAACAGATGTTTCAAAGGCCTTGGAGGTATTCCAAACCAAATATCCCCTTCCTACCTTACCTCCCCCTAACATAGACATGGGTGTCAAATCCATACAGCCACCATTAACTCCGCATAGTAGCCATATATCAAAGGGATTACTAAAGATAGATTGAGTTGGATTTTGATTAGTGAAATTATAACCTCTAAAGGTGGAATTAACAAAGGTACCAATGCGGGGAGAAAAGGTAAAATGGGGGGAGGCCCATTGCAAAAGGCGGGCCTGGCAGCCTGTCCAAGGGGGCGCTAAAGACTGCCTCGACAACGTGGAGCCCATCGTGGCTGAGCCCTTGGGGTATCAGAAGAATTTAAGAACTGTACAGGCCACAAACCCTGTATCCAATATGCAGAAGCATTAGCAATACCATCGCTAGAAACATTAGGTGTCATAAACCATCCTGCAGCCTGAGGGGACAAAAATATACACGGCCTGGAATCATCAGGGGATTGAAGCGTAAAACATAAAGCTCCAGGAAGCTGTATATTATAAGATTACTCCATGCTGGTTGTAGGCCGATTGTCATAATGAGGAGGTATATCCATGTCCCTGATGCCATCTTGTGGAATCCGACGTGTCAGCCTTTCCGGTACCCAGAGTGGATCTGTTCCGTCCTGTGGAAACACACAGACAGAGCCTCGGGCCCATGTGAGCACTGGATCAGGGCCCTTCCACTGACCTGTGAGTACATCCTTCCATTTTGCCATCTCCTGAGGAATCGCAGTGGATCCAAAGTGCCAGTCTGCAGCCGATTTACCATTGACATCCAGATTTAAAAAATTTAGAGTAAAAAGTGCCAATGATAATCGCTGTTTTGGTTTGAGATCCGCCCCTATTCCCCCTTTTTGTTTTATTAAACATTCTTTCAATGTGCGATGTGCACGTTCAACAACGCCTTGGCCCTGAGGATTATAAGGGAGACCATGTTTAAGCAGTATTCCCATCTGCTTGCAGAAAGATGTAAATTTTTGTGAGGTGTAAGCCGGGCCGTTATCGGTTTTAATCTCTTTAGGCGCATTCCATGCTGCCCAAGCCTCAAGGCAATGTGCAATAACATCATAGGCCCTTTCTCCTGCATGAGCGGAAGCATATATAATCCCAGAGGCCGTATCAATGGACACATGCACATACTTAACAGTGCCAAACTCAGGTATGTGAGTCACATCCATCTGCCATAAATGTAATGGAAGTAGGCCTTGCGGGCAAACACCAACAACCGGGGAAGGTATAAACGGTGCACAAGCACCGCAAGTCTTAACAATTTCACGGGCTTGGCTACGAGGGATAGCAAATTTAAGCTGCAAAGTTTTAGCATTTACATGGAATTGGTGATGAAACTCCTTTGCCCGTTGTAGCGGTGTAAGAAAGAAGATCATAGGCAACTTAGTGAGTTTGTCCACAATATCATTACCATGGGTAACCGGTCCAGGCAGACCCGTATGTGCCCTAACATGTTGTATATAAAAGGGATTATTTCTTTTCCAAATTAAGTGTTGAATGTCCGAGGCCAGACAATGGATTGGGGTCTGCGTAGATATTTGTCCCGCGCATTCCAAACTTTTAACTAATTCTACAGCATACGAGGAATCTGACAGCAAATTAAAAGAAAATGTATATGTTTTAAATACCTCTAAAATAATATGTAATTCAACTAGCTGAGGTGACCTATGCTCATATTGTATGACTATGGGGTCTTGGCCTTCAATTACAAAGGCTCCTAACCCTGTTTTGGATCCGTCTGTAAATATATTAGGAGCATGGGGTATCGGCTTATCTTTGGTTACGATGGGGAAGATTATAGGATGCTTTTCCACAAAATGCAATATAGGGTCTGAAGGCAAATGATTATCTATCTCCCCTACAAATGTGTAGCGTAATATGGCCCACTCATCTATGGTCGTCTGTAATGTTAATATTTGATGTTTACTATAAGGAATGATAAGCTTATCGGGGTTTTGGCCAAAGTGTTGAATGCATTGCTGGATAGCCATAGTAGCAACCTTAGCTACCATAGAGGGGTAATGTTCTATAATCCTTTGAGGGGAAATTTTAGGATGAATCCACAACAGAGGTCCTTGCTGCCACAAAACTCCAGTAGGTTGTAACTTAGTAGCTAATATACATGCCCAAATGGGATCCTCTGGTGATACACGTTTAAGGGAGGCCTTAGTCAAAGCCTGTTCAATTAATGTTAAGGCACTCCGAGCTTCAGGTGTCAGTGTTCGCGGGGAAGTCAATGAAGAATCCCCCATCAGGATCGTGTATAAGGGCTTCAACATATGATTGGGAATTCTTAAAGCAGGTCGAACCCAATTGATATCCCCTAGTAATTTTTGAAAATCATTCAATGTATGCAATTGGTCTGTGCGTATAATAACCTTTTGGGGCCTAATAAAACGGGGATAAAGAACATTTCCTAAAAATTGAATGACAGTGCCCTTTTGTATCTTTTCAGATGCTATTATCAGATTTCTACTCTCTAGAGTCTTGACAAGCATGCAAAATGCCTCTTTTAGTTGTTTTTCCTCTCCACAGGCTATCAAAATATCATCCATATAATGGCAGCACCGTACGCATGGAAATTCCTCTCTAACAGGTTGCAAAGCAGCATCCACATACAATTGACATAGAGTAGGGCTGTTGGCCATACCCTGAGGAAGCACTTTCCACTCATATCTCTGATCAATTTGTTCGTGATTCACAGAGGGCACTGTAAAGGCAAAGCGTGGGGTATCCTGAACATGAAGAGGTATAGAGAAGAAGCAATCTTTTATATCTACTACTATAACAGGCCAAAATTGTGGGATAGCCGAAAGAAGAGGAAGACCATGTTGAACAGGTCCCATACTTTGCATTTGATCATTAATAGCTCGAAGATCATGCAATAATCTCCATTTTCCTGATTTCTTTTTTATTACAAATATGGGCGTGTTCCAGGGGGACGTGGAGGGCTGGATATGGCCTAATGCTAACTGTTCTTTGACTAACTCCTGAGCCGCCTCTACTTTTTGCCGGGGGAGGGGCCACTGGGAAACCCATATTGGATCCCCCATTTTCCAAGTAATGGGAATTGTCTTCCCAGTGGCTACTTCCCAAAACCCAGGCCCCGGGCATCATTTTGTCCTTCATTAGGAACGGGGCTCTTGCGCCCTTGAAGATGTTTGCCCAGCCCGTATGACGGGTGAAAGCCCTGTTTTATAAGCATTTGTTGTGCTTGGGGGGAGTAGTCATTTTGTAAATGAAAACCCATATCCGAAAGTAAATCTCGTCCCCACAAGGAGACCGGAATTTCCAACTTATATGGTGTAAAAGTGCCAGAGTGCCTTTCCTGATCCTCCCAGTGGAGAGGCCTTGCACTGACATCAGGAGTTTGGACGTATCCCAGCCCTCTAAGCTGTGTGTCAGCCTTTTTTATAGGCCAAGCAGGCGGCCAATCTTTGGAAGCTATCACACTTGTATCTGCTCCTGTATCAAGTAACCCTAGAATAGATTTTCCTTCCACTTTTAAGGTAATTAAGGGTCGCTTCCCCATATCAAACGCAAGTGATATAATGTTAGTACCAGAGGAACCAAACCCCTTTTCCCCCCGTTGATTTTGCTTAGAGGGGAACAGAGAATGTAAACTGGGTAACACTAGTAACTGGGCTATTCTATCACCGGGAGAGATGGCCACAATTCCCCGGGGGGCAGAAATCATAACTTTTATAATCCCCTCATAATCTTGATCAATAACCCCGGGATGGGTGACGAGGTCTTTTAAGGTGGATGATGATCGTCCCAAAACCAGGCCCACGGTTTCTGGGGGTAATGGACCAGACATATCGGTTGGCATGACTTGAATTCCCATTCGAGGGGTTAATACCAACCGGGTGGTGGCACAGAGGTCCAATCCCGCTGAACCGGGAGTGGCTCTCCTGATTCCTTGGGTTGGTGCAGATTGGGCCATGGGGGTGTCTGGTCCGTCTCCATAGCACTGTACATTTGTTGGCCCCCATACTTGTAAGGGCCCTGAGGGGAAGGGCCCCGTTTCCCGTTTTTTGGCGGTTGACGGCCCTGTTCTGGCAAAGCATGAGAAGATAAAACATTGCCATCGATATCCTTCACAGATCGACACTCTGCGGTGGGATGCCTGCCTTTCCTGCAGCGTTTACATAAATCTGGCGGAGCTTGCTGTGGCGGGGCAGCACGTTTAGGGCAATCCCTCTTTAGGTGTCCCGCCGCCCCGCAGGAAAAACAATTGCCCAACCGGGTATTATTGTTGTTCTTTTGCCGACCAGAGGCCTGCAAGATCGCAGCGGCTAACCCTGAATTTGTTAAAGGCCCACCAAGTTCTCTGCACAGTTTCATCCACACCTCTAAGCCTCTATTTTTATAGGGGTTTATGGCCTGTCTGCATTCTGAATTGCATTGTTCAAAAATAAGTTGTTTAACAAGAGGCATGGCTGCATCGACATCTCCAAATATTCGTCCAGCAGCCTCTATTATTCTGGCCACAAAATCAGCAAAAGGCTCGTTAGGCCCCTGAATTATTTTGGTAAGATTGCCCGATACCTCCCCTTTATTAGGAAGCCCTTTCCAGGCTCTAATGGCTAAATTATTTATTTGTTCGTATATCTGTTGAGGAAAACATGTTTGGTTATTTGCGAACTGTCCCTGCCCCAAGAGCATGTCTACATTCCAGGCAGGCTGCCCAGCGGCTTGATTGGCTGCCGCCTGTTCAGTTGCAAACTCGATCAAGAAAGCCTTCCAATCCAAGTACTGTCCTGGAGTCAGGGCCGCTCGGGCCAAATTTTGCCAATCTCCAGGAGTCATGGCATATCTGTGAATACTTTCCAGGGTAGCCACAGTATACGCAGCATTTGTGCCGTATGTTCGCACTGACTCAGCAATATGTTTTACTAGTTTGTAATCTAAAGGCTCATGGTAACGAGGCCCTCCGCCCTGCGGCTGAAATACGGGAAAAGCTTGTCTAGCTATCAACACCTCCGGCTCCCTCCATACCTTTTCATGAAAGGAACGACCCCCGGTCGGTCTTAAACGCTCGGGGGCCGAAGGATTATAGGGAGGAGGAAGGGACCCCTGGGAGGAATATGTATCCACGGTCATTTTGCTGACTTCCTTTTCTATGGCAACAAGTTCCTCATCCGATTCTCCCTCCCCATCCGAGCCCTGTTCGCTAGTGGGGTGAGAGGAAATAGATCGTTCCTCTTTTAGCTGATCTAGGGCAGCTTGCCCCTCCTGTACTAATGGTTTATAGCATTTTTGTTCTAGGCACGCTCGTATGAGGCGCCACAAAGGGTAGGTTCCTCCTGATACCAGATTGTCCTTCTCTGCCCGTTCTATGTCCTTACCTAGTTTATCCCAGCTCGACAGGGTTAAATTTCCCGAAACTGCAAACCAGGGAGCTGCCTCATCTACTTGGCTTAGAAAGTTTTGAATGGTCTTGTCTCTTAGTTTTAATCCCTTTCCATTTAATAGGGCTTTTAAAGCCTTCTGTATCGGGTGTGAAGGGTTATTCCCCATAGCGACACTCAGGACCAGCCTGAGAATCTAGTACAACCTCCTTTTGGAGCTCCCCTTTGTCCGTACGGAGTTGGGGAAATAATATTTTTACCTTTATAATCCTCTGTTCTCCAGAGCCTCCCAAATCCCGGGAGTACTTACCAGCCGGCTGCCTTGGGAGAGCGGAAGTTCTGATCGTCTGCAAAACGAAAGCTGCTTCGATTCCCCGTACGGGCCACCAAATGGCGGACACCCTGTAATGCACGACACTCGAGACGATCTTCTTCAAGCTCTTTATTGCCCCAAGCTGTTACATCTTCTTCCTCCCCAAGCCCTTCGCGCCCCGCTTATAAGCACCCATCAGCCAATCATGACGGTGATCACGCGGACATCGCCTGATTCTCTAACCACCCATTGGCCGGATGCCGATGGCATGACCTGTTCCCGTGCACACCATGCTCTAGTCGTTGGACTGCGCATGACTTGTTTACAACTTTGGTGCCTCTCCGTACTTCCGTTCAGCGCCATCTTAGAAAAGTCCGCCAGCAAACAAGGGTGGGGCTCGCCACATTTAACCTATTCCCAAAGCCTCTCCCAAGCTTCTTCCTTGGTAAATACCAACCCTCCTCTCACTGCCCCTTTCCTATCTTCCTCATGCTTTCTATCTCTCCCCTGTCTTATATAAAACCCACTTTATATCATTATACCACAAATTCTACTTTGGTTACCAAAATACTACTTCATCCTTACTACCTCTAATCCCTAGTATATTCTGCTCTACAAAATGCATACTTTCATTCAATTCGACTCTATCTGAGATTTTACCCTTTTCTTCCATTCACTTCCATTCACTTGCTAGTATCTTGTTTAGCAGTTTTGCATCCAAGTTCATCAGAGATATAGGCCTATAGTTTTATTTCTTTGAACTATCTTTATTTGGTTTTGGTATTAGTGTGATGTTGGCTTCATAGAATGTATTTGGTAGAATTCTTTTTCTCTCTGGGTAGGCTTCATCCCAGGGATGCAAGGCTGGTTCAACATCCAAAAATCAATCCATGTAAACAGAACCAAAGATCATCATACAAACAGAACCAAAGATAAAAAAATCACATGAGCATTTCAATAGATGCTGAAAAAGCCTTTGATAAAATCCAACATCCATTCATAATAAAAGCACTGCAGAGAATTGGAATAGAAGGAACATACCTCAACATAAAAAGGCAATCTATAATAAACCCAAAGCCAACATCATATTAAATGGGGGGAAACTTCAAGAATTCCTCCCTAAAAAACAGGAACAAGGATGTCCATTATCACCACTTCTCTTGACTATAGTACTCGAGACCCTCGCCAGAGCAGTAAGGCAAGAAATGGAAATTAGAGGAATAAAAATAGGAAAAGAAGAACTCAAACTATCACTATTTGTAGATGACATGATATTATACCTAGAAGACCCAACAAACTCAACCAAAAGACTTATAGAACTGATCAAAAAATTCAGCAAAGTATCTGGATACAAAATTAATCTTAAAAAACCAAAAGCCTTTTTGTACACCAACCATAAATCCACTGAAAAAAAAATTCAGAAAACAATTCCACTCAGGATTTCCCACAAAATAATAAAATACTTAGGAATAAAATTAAGCAAGGAAGTAAAAGAACTCTACAAAGAAAATTATAAAACACTGAAAAAAGATATTGAAGAAGATCTTAGAAGATGGAAAGATCTTCCATGTTCTTGGATAGGCAGAATAAACATCGTCAAGGTGGCCATACTTCCAAAAGTTATCTACAGATTCAATGTAATACCAATTAAATTACCAAGATCATTCCTCACAGACATGGAAAAATCAGTCCTTAAATTTATTTGGAAAAAAAAAAAACACAGAATAGCCAAAGTAGTTCTTAGCAACAAAAACCAGGCAGGAGGAATCACAATACCTGACTTTATACTATACTACAAAGCCACTGTAATAAAAAAGCATGGTACTGGCACAAAAACAGATACATAGACCAATGGAGCAGGTTAGAAGACTCAGAAACAAAACCATACACTCACAGCCAACTGATACTTGAAAAAGGGGCCAAAAACATATAATGGAAGGAAGACAGTCTGTTCAACAAATGATGTTGGCAAAACTGGTTATCCATATGCAGAAAAATGAAATTAAACCCCACCTTCTCACCCTGCACAAGAGTCAATTCAAGATGGATCAAAGACTAAGAAATTAGACCAGAGACCTTGAGGCTCCATGAAGAGGGCTTAAGTCCAACACTACAACACATTGTCACAGATAATAACTTTCTCAACAAGATCCCAAAGGCACAAGAAACAAAAAGGTGAATCAATACATTGGACTGCATGAAACTGAAGAGCTTCTGTTCAGCAAAGGAAACTGACAAGATCCTCAACCGAGAGCCAACAGAGTGGGAAAAGATTTTTGCCACCTATTCCTCAGACAGAGGACTAATATCTATAATATAGAGAGAGCTTAAGAAACTCAACACGAAAATAAAATACTCCAATTAAAAACTGGGCAAGTGAACTTAATAGACACTTCACAAAAGAAGAAATTCAAATGGCCAATAAATGCATGAAAAAATGTTCAACATCATTGAAAATCAGAGAGATACAAATCAAAACTACTTTGAGATTCCACCTAACTCCAACTAGAATGGTAATCATTCAAAACACAAACAACAACAAATGCTGGCAAGGATGTGGAGAAGTGGAAACTCTAAAATGTTGGTGGGATTGCAAACTAGTGCAACCACTTTGGAAAACAGTATGGAGGATCCTCAGAAGAATGGGAACAAATCTACTATTTGACCCAGCAATACCACTTCTGGGTATCTATCAAAAAGAAAGCAAACCAAACTATCAAACTAATCCATGCATATCTATATTCATAGCTGCGCAATTCACCATAGCCAAACTATGGGACCAAGCAAGATGTCCATCAATGGATGAATGGATTAGAAAACTGTGGGATATGTACACAATGGAGTTTTACACAGCCATTAAAAAAAATACAGTTACAACTCAAGATGGTTCTAAGACTGAGAAATAAAACCAAGAACTTTACCACTACTAGAAAAGAACAGAATTATTCTCCAACATATTGGCACTGGTAGAGGCTTCCTCAATAAGAGTCCCAAATCTCAGGAAAGAGTACTGAATATCAATGAATAGGATAATATCAAATTAAAAACCTGGCAAAGGAAACAATAAAGAGTCTGAAGAGAGAGCCCAAAGAATGTGAAAAAAGTGTTTTTTTTTCCAGTTACTCCCTTAATAGAGGGCTAATATATAGAATATATAAATACAAAAAAAATTTAACACTAAAAAAGCAAATAACGGCCAGGCATGGTGGTGCACGCTTGTAATCCCCACACTTGGGAGGCGGATAGCGCAAGTTCGAAGCCAGCCTTGATGGCTTGAGACCCTGTTTCCAAATAAAAATATAAAAATTAGGTGTCTGGGCATGTAGCCCAGAGGTAGAAGGGTTTCCAGTAACCCCAGTACCACCAAAAAAAAAAAAAAAAAAAAAAAAAAAAACAAACAATTAAAAATGAGTTGAACTGAAAAGACACTTTTCAAAAGAAAAAAAAAGAAAATGCAATCATCCAATAAATACAGTAAAAATGTTCAACATCTTAGCAATTAGGAAAATGCAATTCAAAATGACACTGAGATGCCCTCTAACTTCAGCCAGAAAGGCAATCATCAAGAACAAACAATAATAAATGCCGGTAAAATATAGGAAAATAGGAACTTTTATATACTGTTTGTGGGATTATAAATTACTATAACCACTACAAAGATCAGTATGAAGATTCCTCAAAAGACTAGAAATAAGCCAGGCATGGTAGCACATAACTATAATCCCAGTATTTTATAGGCTGAGACAGGAGAATTTTAGGTCCAATCTCAGTGATTTAGTGAGGTCTTCACCAACTTAGTGAGACTCCCTTTCAAAATCAAAAATAAAATAAATGAAATGAAATAAAATAAATGAAACCAGGGGCATAGTAGCTCAGAGGGAGAATGCCCCTGAATTCATTTCCAAGTACCAGAGTGGGCTGGAGAAGACTAGGAATGGAACTACCATATGATCCAGCTATACCACTCTTCAGTATTTTTCTAAAATAATAGCACAATTCACAATAGCCAAATTAACCCAGGGGTCTGTCAATAGATGAATGGATAAAGAAAATGTGGAATATATACACAATGCCATGTACTTGAATTATTTTTATTTTGTAAAAAAAAATTTATCAAAAAAGATCATGTGAGTTTTGTGGGTCATGAGGGATGATTGTGTGTGGGGGGGTACTGGGGTTCCTGGAAACCCTTCTACTTCCGGGCTACACTCCCAGACCTATTTTCTATTTTTTTTTTAATTAGAAAACAGGGTCTCTTAAGCCAGCAAAGCTGGCTTCAAACCTGTACAATCCTCCTGTCTCCACCTTCCAAGTGTGGGGATTACAAGCATGCGCCACCATGCCCGGTGTAGGGATGGTTTTTTAATGTTGTTATTGATGTGTGTGTGTGTGTGTGTGTGTGTGTGTGTGTGTGTGTGCACGTGCAGTGACACATGAATATACATGTTTATAGCAGCACAATTCACAATAGCCAAACCATGAAAGCAACATGAGAGCCCATCAATAGATGAACAGATAAAGAAAATGTGGTATATACGCACAGTGGAATTTCACTCAGCCGTAAAGAACAACATTATGTAATTTACAGAAAAATGGGTGGAACTAAAAATATGCTAAGTGAGATCAGCCAGTTTCAGGAAGTCAGTGGTAGTATTTTTTACTATCACATGTGGGAACTAGAGAGAAAATAGAAAATAAAAGGGACATTAAATAAATACTAAGAGAGACTAGTAGAATAGTAGAAGAGGACTGGGGCATAAATTGGGGTGGAGGAAATAGGAGGATTGAGGAAGAGAACAATTCAAATGATGCTTTAGCAACATAAAAAGGTATTACTGCCAGTGTCACTAGCCTGTAAGAAGAGGGAAGTGGGAGCCCAGAGCAAGATACAGAGGAAAGTAGAGCCAGAGCTGTGCGCATGTATGTCTTGTATCACATTGAACATCACTATGATATATATTTGCCATGCACTAATAAAGTATAAAAAGAGTTTTATTATTTCTACTACTTTTTGTTCTTCATCCTACAATCCCCTCAGTAATTTTGTCTTGTTCTAAACTCTTAGCATTTTCTGGCTTGCATAATTGATTATGGAATAAAGACAAAGTCTTCAAAGGGACTTAGGTATAACCAACATCCTGATAAAAGAGATATTACTTAGCAGTCAACATCTGCTGCTCTGCTGTATATAACATCAATGAAATAGATGAATAGTAAACATATCAACTAGTGAGAAGATGAAGATATACCATATTCTAGGATAGCAAGAAACGGACTTTCACCCACAGTTAAAATGATATGCAAACTTTGAAGTTATAATATTTATTAATCTAAAAAATGTTAGCTATAGCACTCTTGGATTCAAATATGTTTGCCTCAGCTTTCCATGGTAGCACATACCTATAATCCCCAGTACTTGGGAGAGGCTGAGATGAGAGGATTGCAGGTCTAAGTCCAGCCTCACCAATTTAGTGAGGCCCTCAGCACTTAGAGACCCTGTTTCAAAATTTAAAAATAAGGCTAGGGGTGTAGATCTGAGGTATAATGCCCTTGGGTTCAATCCCCAGTAACACACACACACACACACACACACACACACACACACACACACACCATGCTTCTCTCCAATTACATGGACTGTTTCCCCTAAATCTGATGGGATAGCCCCTTTAAAGCCTTCCTTAAACTGAAGTTATGGTAAATAGCTGATAAAAATAGTGTCAGAAAGAACTTTTATATTCCAATAAAAAGTCTTGAGAATTTTGTTTTAATCATTTATTTGGCTTAATTTAGCCACTTTACTTTGAAATGCCAGGGATCTTTGGTAAAAACTCTCTTTGACATTAATGTTATTAACAGACCAGTCCAATCTAAGAATTCAGATTAGGTCTGGAAGTGATTAAGAAGAAAATTTCTTAATACTTTTTTCATCCTGCTTGGTATTTAGTGGGAGAAAAATAAAAAAAAAACTCAGATTCATTGATTATCTCTTAAGGAAAATTATATATGAGTTTACATGTCTGCAACATGTATTTTACATGCTTAGGTTTTTTTTTTTTGCTTTCCATTTGCTTGGCTTTACTTTTATATATATTAATTCTCTTAGGACATTTCAGGTTATATGTCTGGAAACTTCAGCCATCTACAAAAAAAGAAGGTTGAGAAATAATGAAAAAAATGCACAGCAAGAATTCACATAAAAATTTTGGAGACTTGAAAATGGGAACAACAGACACTTAAAAAGTTATTGAATCAGAAAATAAAAGTCCTTTCTGGCAGGTATTTTTATAGCAATATACTGATAACCATTGGATAAAAATAAAGGCATTCAGACATTATTACTGAGCTCTCCTATATGAAATTTACCTTCAATTTAAAGGTAAAGACAAACTAATTTATATTTTTCCTTTCTGGTTTGAACATTAGGAAAAAACCTCAAAATATTCAATTTTAAAAGAACAATATGTTAACAATAAATTTAGTTTATTTAGTTCAAGTATCTTCTTAGAAAGTTCTTCCCATTTATTACTAAAATATGCAGACATATATACTGAGAATGCGCATATAAACTGTGTATTGGTATATAGTTTCTATTTAGTTCATGCCAGTTTGAATTTTATTTTAATCCCTTTAATATAAGCTTTTAATAAATAGCTGTCCAATCAGTGAGAAATATTTTTAAAATGATAAAACGTAGAGACACTTCTTCCAATGAAATTAATTCAAGTATTTAGGTAGTTTCTCAATACTAGCAGTCCAAAAAGTATCATGTTAAATTCTCAGATTCTGGGAATTCAACTGGAGATTTTTTTATTATTTTTTATTTTTTGGTTGTACTGGAGTTCCTGGAAGCCCTTCTACCTCCGGGCTACACTCCCAGACCTATTTTTATATTTTAATTTGGAAACAGGGTCTCTTAAGCCAGCGCAGCTGGCTTCGAACTTGCGGGATCCTCCTGTCTCCGCCTCCCAAGCGCGGGGATTACAAGCCTGCGCCACAACGCCCAGCTCAACTGGAGATTATTTAAGGAAGGAAAGATTTCTTTAATTCTTCTTTCTACATAATTTAAACCTTGTTTTATAAAATTATTTCTCATGCAATCAATATTTTCTGGTAGAATTTGAACCTTTAAATCTTCAATCATCTCTAGCCATAGTTCTAGCAGGTGACAGTCAGTTCTATACTTTGCTTTATAAACTGATGTGATCTAATCATTCTCTGCTTCAAAACTATGAATGTCAATTGAATATGGATCCAATTTCTATAGTAAAATATTCTAAGGTTTTCACAATCTGGGCCCATCTAACAACATTCCCTGTACTGTAAAGAAAATTTTATTTAAATTTTTTTCCCCTGCAGTACTGGGATTGGAACCCAGGGGCGGTGTACCTTCGAGCTACACCTGGGGTCCTATATTTTAGTCTTTGAAACAGTGTGAGTTGCGAATGGCCTCCCTAAGTAACTGAGGCTGTTTTCAAACTGATATCCTCCTGTTTCCACCTCCCGAATGCTGGGATTACAAGAGTGTGCCACCACTCCTAGCCTAGAAAAGTTTTCTTCTTTAATTAATTACATTTATGGAAGGAATTTACATTTCTCTCATAGAGCATTCATTTTCACTATAACTGACAATTTTACCATAGATTGGCAACAGTATATGGTAATGACAGGTTTTTTAGAATCAGTGTATTAGAACCACTCATTATTTTCTGAGTAGGTACTGATTGATACTATTATGACTCACAAACTTACATTAATTATGAGCCTGGCAGAGAATTCAGGCAACTGTTTCAGTCAATATCCAGGAAGAAACAAGGGCATATTCAGCAGGAATTTTGAAGATATCTTTACAGTGCAATATTTATAAATGTGTTTGGAGAAGTTCAGAGAGTCGGTATGGTACATTAATACATACAGGGGTTAATAACAACAGGAAGTCCCTGGGGCCTCAGGGAGTGACATATGATACCCCAAACTAGGGGAGGCTTCATAGAACTTCTGGAGGAGGGAACAAAAATACCGGGACCTTAGCATAGAGCAGGGCAAGGAAAACCCTCCTCTTCTCTCCTTTGGTCCTCCTGGTTGTTTGCTAATGTTTCTCACTGGCTAATTCAGCTGAAAGCTAGAGGGCAAAGAATATAACTGATACAGTCACTTAGGATCAAGTCTCTTAGGATCATGTCTGTCTTCTGCACAGAGGAGGGAAAAGAAAGAAACAAATGGAAAATACAAATGAAGAAAAACAAATTTTTTCCCAATTATGTTTACGGAAACTTTAGGCAGGTTAATTTGAATTATAATTCTCTTTTTACTGCCCCCTTTCCTTATCTGTCTCCGCTAGAATGCTTTTATTAAAGCAGTACTTTCCATCCATTTTTATAGCAAAGCACAATGCAATCAAATACTTAGGTGACATATACAGAATGTTTGTTGAAAAAAGCTTTTTTTGGAATTTCTTTATATGATAATATGAATAGAGATTATTTTAATATTAAATTTATATGAAAGGTACTAACATTTAAAACTCTACATTTTAACAGAAAATTAAGCTTGTTTCACAAATGTATCTTTCTGTGATACTGTGGATTGAACCCAGAGGCATTCTACCTCAAAGTTACACCTCCAGACCTATTTCATTTTTTACCTCCAAACCAATTTTATTTTTTATTTTGAAATAAGGTCTCCCTATTTACAACTCCCTAGGTTACTAAGAGCCTTGCTTAGTTGCTAAGACTGTACTTGAATTTGTGATCCTCCTGTCTCAGACTCCCAAGTACTGGAATTATAGGTGTGTGCCACCATGTCTGGCTGCAAGTGCAATTTGTAAACACTGATTTTAATGTTTGAAATGGTCAGTAGCTCTTTCTTTTTTTCTTTCTTTTTTTTTTTTTTTTGGTGGTACTGGGGTTCCTGGAAACCCTTCTACCTCCGGGCTACACTCCCAGACAACTACTTTTTATATTTTTATTTGGAAACAGGGTCTCTTAAGCCAGAGAGGCTGGCTTCGAACCTGCGCGATCCTCCTGTCTCCGCCTCCAAGCGCGGGGATTACAAGCGTGCACCACCACGCCCAGCTGCCAGTCACAATTTCTGATCATGAGTAGTTATCTTCATATTCTGGAGAGTCACCATTCATCAGAAATGTTAATACAATTGGTAAAACCATTTTGCAAATGACTATAATACTACTTAAATTTATAAGAAATAAGATCATAATTTTAAAAAAGCTTTTCTTTTTGATTTCCATAAAGACAATATAATGTTAAACATTACTATGATGATGCAAGTGAATTTCAAATCCAAACAAAGCTTTTCATATTTCATACTTCAAAATAATAATGAAGCTTGTTATGGTTTGTGTATGAAATGCTCCTTATAAAAGCTCATATGTTATATGTTCCCTCTAATATGCCCAAACTAGGGAATGTAGAGGATACCAGTGGTACTCCAGGTAATGGAGGGTAAATACCAACAAAGCTTGAATGGAAAGATAGGGGAGGAGGAAGGCTGAACTTGATTAATGAGGGTCCACATCCGAATATATGTAAAATTATGAATATGTCATGGTTACCCTGGACAAACATTGGTGGGAGGGGGGAAGGAAAGACAGGGGCGGGGGGGGGAGGACACCAAGTATAGTTTAAATGTATACCATTTATGTTCAATAAAAAATAAAAAAATAAAAAAATAAAAACTCATAAGTTAGCCAGACATGGTGGCACACACTTGTAATCCCAGCATTTGGGAGGCTGAGACAAGAGGATCGCGGTTGGTGGACAGCCTCTGCTACTTAGTGAGGCCCTTTGCAACTCAGTGAGACTCTGTTTCAAAATAAAGAATAAAAAAATAGGGCTGGGGGTATAGCTCGGAGGTAGAATGCCCCTGAGTCCCATCCCCAGTATCACAAAAATTAATTAATTAATTAATTAATTAATTAGCAATGCACTGCGGTTCAGAGGTAGGGCATGCTAGAGGAGGAGGAGGTGGGTCTGAGGGGGTATGACCTTAAGGACTATATCTACCCAACTTTTTCTCTTTCTTTCTTTCCTCCCCTCCCCTCCTCTCCCTTCCCGTCTTTCCTTTCCTTCTCCTCCTCTCCTCTTTTCTCTCTTCTCATCTCTCCTCTTCCCACTGCCAAGAGCAGGGAGAGGCCGTTCCTCCTCTACATTGAGCTGAGGCCCTGCCACCTGGGTCTTTGTCTTGGATCCAGCCAACAATGGACTAAGCCTCCAAGACTGAGCCTAAACAATCCTTTCCAACTCTGATATGTTCTTGTCAGGTATTGTGGTCACAACAACAAAAAGGCAGCTTTAATATAAAGCACTAAATTGTAGAATGTATAGATGCACAATGTTATATAAGTCTTTCTCTGCTGACTCTAAGATAAAGAAACATCCTCTTCAATTATGAAGAAATATCTTATATTTGTAAAAAATATACATATTTTATGTACATATATAAAGAAATATGTATATATAACCCCACAAAAAACCACAGATATTTAGAACAATCAACTAGACCTGTGCTTACAAGGAGACACCCTTGTCAGATCCCTTCTTCAACTCCCTTTTGTTAATGTATGAGACTCTGTCCTATTTTCCTTGAATATCTGGAACTCTTTTACTAACTGCATGGATCTTTTGCCTGTGTTGGGATGGAATGGATGTCCAAGTGGTGGCAAATCTCTAAGAAAAAACACGGGGTGGATCATCAGACCTCTCTTCATCTCAGCACTGACTATAGTCTCCCAGATATCACCCCTATGTCCCAAAGTCAAAGGAAATCAATATCTCAGGCATACTCTTGTAACTCTACTACACATTGATTAGAAACCTCAGGAGCAAAAGAAAAATTTGCCTCGTTGTAGCCTTTGCAAGATAAGAATGGTGTACTTTTCCCTATCAGGTATATAAAGTTAATATTTTTAAGATTTCATGGGGTTAACTGTGCATGAGAGTATTTGTAATATCAAGTGACACTAGCTAGTCTTACCAGGGACTAATCATAATATAGGATGCAAGACTGGAAACCAACTTGTTAGATTCTCCTTTATATGCCTAAAGTGCTTAATCCATTATAATTCATTGGCTTTTCCATTTTCATAAAATAATCAAAGGAAATAAATAAATTATGATTTAAAAAAGTCCCACTAAGAAATTTATTCTCATTTATCAGAATGATATTTTGCATTGCCCCTCCAAAATAACAAACACAATGGTTGCAATATTTCGATGATGTTTACAAAATTTCTACACAGCTTACAAAGTTTCTCATTCCAGTTTGCTCTTAATGTTTTGGTAGTAAAGAATACAGAGTTTCAGCCATGCATGGTGGCGCACTCTTGTAATCCCGGTGCTTGGAAGTCAGAAACAGGAGGATCGCACAAGCCAGCCGTGCTGGCTTAAGAGACCCTGTTTCCAAAAATAAAAAAAAGTATAAAATAGGTCTGGGAGTGTAGCCCGGAGGTAGAAACGTTTCCAGGAACCCCAGTACCACCAAAAAAAAAAAAAAAAAAATACAGAGAGTTTTACCCTTACCCTGGACTTGAATGAGGTAATGGATTTGGAGTTACAGAAAATCCCTGCCCACATTTGTACTCAGAGTAATTGTAAAAGTTTAAACATTATGCTGACATGACAGGGATTCCTGAGTGAGAGGAAGGCTACCTATGTCTGTCCCATCAGAAAATGTGAAGTTCAGTTGTATCTTTTCATATGGAAAAAAATGCTACTTTATCAAGTAGAGACCCTAAATTAGTGTGGTGATAACTGAATGCACGGAAGGTATATCCCAAGATTCCCAGGGAATGCCTAAAAGCATTAATAGTACCAAATACTTTGACTTTGTTTGTTTATTCCCCATATAAATTGTAGTTTCTCCATATAGCAGCAAAGTTAATATGCCTTTTATTTTATATATTTATTTATTTATTTATTTATTTATTTATTTTTGGTGGTACTGGGGTTCCTGGAAACCCTTCTACCTCTGGGCTACACTCCCAGACCTATTTTTTATATTTGTATATAGAAACAGGATCTCTTAAGCTAGAGAGGCTGGCTTTGAACCTGCAGGATCCTCCTGTCTCCGCCTCCAAAACTCAGGGATTACAAGCCTGTGCCACCACGCCCGGCTGTTAATATGCCTTTTTATGTTTTATTCTCTGGTGCCTTCTTTGCATCACTACTTTTGTGCACTGGGAACATCTTAGGTAAAATAAGAGTTACTTAAACACAAACACTGCAAAACTAGGACTGTTGATCTGATCACCAAAACGTCTTCTAAGTGATTAACAGGGTAGGGTTGAAGCTTATAGAGGGAAAATACACTGGAAAAAGAGATGGATTATGTCCCAGGCAGGACAAAATGGAATGGCATGAGATTTCATCGCATTGCTTTGAATTGCATGTAATTTTACATTTAAGATTTATCTCATTCTAGGACTTTCTATTTAATATATTTTATATTGTAGTTCACCAGAGTCAGCTAAAACTGGAAAAAAAAAACTGTGGATAAGGGGAACTTCTGTATAATATTGTTCAAAGAAAAGGAATACCGGAATTTTTTTTATTGTTTTCTCAGTTGTATAATATATTGCAGTTTTTGGTTTATTGCATATGTTAAAATAATTTACAAATTAGAACTAACCTAAAGAATGAGATCAACTAAATTTTTAAATTTGCAATATTACATTGAACAAGAACGTGTGTGTGTGTGTGTGTGTGTGTGTGTGTTTTATTGGATGTTACTGGGGACTGAACACAGGGCCAATTCTACCTCCAAACTACATCCCCAGTCTTATTTTTAATTTTAATTTTTTTTATTTGAAATAGGGTCTCTTTAGGTTGATGAGAGTCTCACTACATTGCTAAGGCTGTCCTTGAAACTGTGAACCTTTTGCTTCAGCCTCCAGAGTATTAGGATTATAGATGTGCATCACCACACCCAGCTAGAAAACTGTATTTTTGATAGAATTTCTTCCATGACTTCTCATAATGATATTGGTGACTGCTCTTTTATGTTTGCAAACAGTAGAATTGGGAGGAGATATGTAAAAATGTAGCCAGTATGATAAATATTTATATGTACCACAGAGTATTCTAAAGGTTTGTGTTAGTTGGATACATTATCTGAAAGCAACAACAACAAAATGACTGTATACATAAAAATAGCAAAAGTCAGCAGTTGAGAATAAACAGGGTTACATAAGCCTAAATGAGTTTATATTAAGGGCTATATTAATTAAAATTTTTTTCCTAACTCTGAGGAAGTCCTGGGAAGGTCCTGGGAAGGAAATGTCTATGACAGTTTGACGGAAATGTCTATGACAGTTTGACAGTTTTAGGATATATATATAAATATATATATATATATCTTCTTTGGGTATCTGTTCATATTAATGAATGATTATCTACTGACTTTGAAGTAAGAAAGCGTTTTTAGTAAATCCTGTAGGCCTGAATGGAACTAATTCATCGAGCCATTTATAAACAAATTTCAGGCACTTGAGAATTTTGTACATCAATGGATGGGCTTATGGGTAAATTCCTAAAAAAATTTTAAAAAACATGGGTTAATATGACTGGCTCCAAATAATCAGATCCTACCTTTGAATTTATCTGGTGCCAGTATAACAAATTTTATGGTTATTATGCAATGGTGGTGGTTGAACAAATATTGAAAGACAGCAACAAAATCCACTCTGGCAGGTTACATTTATGATCGAATTTAATTCTCCCCAGGGCTCTATGAGGTAGATTCTTTGTGAAGGCTTCTTTTTCTTAGTTGTTTATGTTGCTCAAGTTCCATGGTTTGAATGACATCTAATTTTAATAAAATCTGCTAATGTTTGGCTTTCTATTTTCTGTACTAATTTACTAAATCCCAGGGATTTAGAGATTGTTACCAAGGGGTGGGAGATTGTTCCCAGTATCCACAGCACACAGTACACACATTCATATACTAATGTTTTAGTTTGTTATTTTTCTCACTTGGATTTTTTTCTTATCCCATGATTATTCAAACACTTTGAGACCTAAAGCAAGTATCAGTCCCCTATAAGTCCTCCCCAAAACTGCTCTCAGCCAACATGTGGTCTCCCATAGTATCATTTTTATAATTTTTAAAATACACAAAATCTGATATGTATTATACTTCAGTGGTTTTATGTTCTTATCTACTTCTGCGCCTCAAGAATATAGTCCTCTCTCCCTCTCTCCCCCCTCCCCCTCCCCCTCCCCCTCCTCCTCCTTCTTCTTCTCTCTCTCCTCTCTCTCTCTCTTCTCTCCCTCACTCCCTCCCTCCCTCTCCCTCTCCCTCTCTCATTTGTATCTGTGTGTATATATTACAAGAGATTGAACAACTCAAAGGCTGTCTATATTGTAGTTACATTCACAATCCTTTTGTGCTACTGAGGATAGAACCCTGGAATATCCTACCTCTGAATTACACCCCTGAACTTTTTATGGTTTATTTTTTAAATGGGTCTTGCTAGGTTGCTGAGAGTCTTGCTACATTGATGTGGCTGTCCTCACACCTGTGATCCTTCTGTCTCAGCCTCTCAAGTGCTGGAATTATAGGAATGTGCCACCATGCCCAGCATGCATGTAGGTGTCTTGGACTGTCATAATTATCTCTCAACCCTTAGTACTTACTTACAATAGAAACTTAATAAATGCTCATTGGATTTTGTTGGGTTAAATGGTACACTGAGGAAAAGATTCAAACCCTATAATTTTCTTTCTTCTAGAGTAGGAAATTTCAGAAATGACATGGTTTTTTAATAAAAATGGTCAAAAATTAGTAAGAATTTATACACTAATGTTCAAGTAATGATTTAAATTAAATTAAAAAAGAAAGGCATGAAGCTGAGAAGTTAATTTGCATAATTCTTGGCAAACATTCTCACCCCCATTCTGAACTGAAGCTTTTTTGAACCTTCACCTCTTTGAATGGGTCTACTTCTCTTGACCCAAGTACCCACAGAAATATTCATGGTTTCCATGTCCTTGAAAGCTTTCCTCGACATTCACCTTTTGAGATTTCAGTTGAGAAGTTGTTTCTTAGAGAAGCTTTCCTAATCATCAAAGGCTTGGTGATCACACTCCATTATATCATATTTGAGGAGACTATTAAATGTCTCTCCTAAATGAAAAATATTAACTTCTCCGTGAGAAAAGCATTACATTAATTTTATGTACGATTCTATTGATAGCACAGCACACTATGTGACATAGTAAATAATTCAATAAGTAAATACAATAAATGAACGAGTGATGTTTGCACATTTGAGAATGGTGGGCTGCACATTTTAATCTAAATTTCTAGTAGGCAAAACAAAAAAAAATAGGAATCATGATATACTTAGGGCAAAATAACTACTTCAGGACCCAGTAAGAGTCTGAGTTAACAAATAAAAACCAAATAACAAAACTGAATTACCACTATGAACACCACTGCTTTAATTTAAAGGGGTTAGAATGCTCATTTAAAAAATATCCTTCTTTTTTGAGTTTGTTCTTCTCCATTCGTTTTCTCATTAAAAACCAAACTCCATCCAACCACTCTCAAAATAGTTTTGGTTAGTGTTTCCAACGATTTGTTTTATGATCAGCTTCAGTAAGTTAGAAAGTATTGTCAGTTAGTGGACACTGCACTACTTGGAGTTGGCATTTTTTAAAACGTACCAATGAGTAGGTAATCCTAAAACAGCCTTCAAAAATCTGTCTTTGTCTCTTCTGTAAGTCTTTAGCCAAACATTTTTTAAAATTTCTTTGTACTCTTAAATACCATTTCCTTCAACTGATTGTTAAATTATTAATTTAGCAAAGTAGTTCTTTTTGTGTTTGTGTGTTTTACTGGGGATGGAACCCAGGGGCATTCTACCTGCCAGCTATACTCCCAGCCCTATTTTTTTCCTTTACTTTGAAACTGGGTTTCACTAAGTTGGAAAGGGCCTAAGTAGTAGCTGAGGCTGTCTGCGAACTGGGACCCTCCTGTCTCAGCCTCCCAAATGCTGGGATCACAAATATGTGCCACCACGCTCAGCTCAAAGTAGTTCTTGAAATTACTAAAACAATACAGACAGAGTTTTGACATGAAATTTTAAGTTTCTCTTAATCTTTTCAATAAAAAAATGAATCTTGGCGTTGACTTTATTTCAATTAACCTGTTCTAATAATGAAAGAACAACGTGAAGGCCCAGAATTTGGCACACTGCCTAACCTTAATAAATAAGACAGTACACTTTTCTCAAATTAAATATAAATCTCACTTAATAACGTTTATTTAATGCAACAGCAGGTCTCTGGTGGTCCATGATTATGATAAACCTTAACACTCGTCATCCTTTTAGAAAAGGCCCAGAAAAAAAAAAAAAATGCTTCCCCTGTATACTTCCAAAGCGAAAGAGAGCAGAGACGTTCGTGACCGGCAGCGTTTGCCTTTGAACCTAGTGGGTTCTCCCTCTTCTATCCTCCCTCCACTACACACCTCCTCAGTTTGTAGCAAACAAAAAAATGGCCCGGAAGCTTCTTCAGCTTAAACTTTTCCCGATCCCAGGAACCCGGATAAAGCCGCCGTGAGATTGACATGAACATTGTCCAATAGTCTTGCAAAGAGGCGGGGCCATTCCTGGCTGCTCCAATCGGCGCTTTGGGAGTCACTGTCTCCAAGGTGAAGGCGGAAGTAGCGTTTGGCGCGCCCATGGAACAGCTCCTGCAGCACCTGGAGCGCTTTTCTGAGGTCCTGGCGGTCTCCCGCTCCACCTACGTGGGCACCTGGGACCCCGCCACCGTGCGCAGGGCCCTGCGGTGGGCTCACTACCTGCGCCACGTCTACCGGCGCTTCCGCCGCCACGGCCGCATCCGCGCAGCTCTGGAGCGGTGGCTGCACAGCCAGTGGGACCAGAAAAGGGGCCTGGGGCTGGGACTGACGAACTTTCGGGCCCTCGAGAGCTGCGACGTCCTGCTGTCTGTGTGCCTGCTGAGGAACCGGGCCCTCGGGGATGCCGCTCGTCACTACCTGCTGCAGCAGCTCGGGCCCGGCCCGGGCGGCCCCGACGCCGACCGAGACTCGCTCCGAGACGGGCTCTGCCTCCTGGCCCGCCGCCGGGCCGCCGTCCACCTGCTGCGCCTCGGCCGCTACCGGGAGGGCCCGAAGCTGCAGGAGGACCTGGTGATGAAGACCCAGGCGCAGCTGCTGCGGCGGCGTCTGCGCGAGGTGGGCGAGGCCGAGGCGGAGGGCCCCGGCCGGCTGCTGAGCCGCCTGTGGGAGCGCCTGCCCCACGACCACCTCCTGAAGGTGATCGCGGCGGCGCTGGTGGAGACACCCGCGTCTCCCCGGCCCCAGGAAGAGGAGCGGGAACTGGGCGGCCCCGAAACATCTGGAAGTCAAGAGCTAGTCCAGTGGCTGCTGGGGAAGTCGGAAATAGTGGCTGTCTTCTGCCGCCAAGTCCCAGCGAGTCTTTTGACCTCGGTGGCAAGCCGCCACCCAGAGCTTTGGCGGGTCTATCTGCGTCTGCTGACCGACTGGAGTCGACGTTTGCGCTATGACCTTCAGAAAGGCATTTGGATCGGAGATGAGTCCCAAGATGTGCCCTGGGAGGAGTTGTCCCAGAGGTTTCAAAGCCTCCTTCAGGCCCCGTCACCTCTAAGTGATGAAGTTCTAACTACCCTGCGGACCTATAAGGCGCAGGATGGAGATTTCGATGTCCCTGGTCTTAGCATTTGGACAGACCTGTTGTTAGGCCATGAGAGTGCTACCTGATACTGCATTTGGAATGAGACAAGTTTTACATCTCCACCCAAAGCCCAGTTCTCTATAACGTTCTGTTATTACTTGAATACACAGTTCACACATTGAAAATTACAGTATTATTACCAAATAGGATGCTTCATGTGTCCAAAATATTATAGGTGCTGATTCTGAGTTGCTTATAATACATTTTGAATATGCAAAGTAATTGGCATGAAGAGCCATGGATTTTCTACAGGAAGTGACATGCTGGAATTATTCTTAAAGCCATAAAATTAGCAATAGTTTGCTTTTTAGAAGGCTCCTTTCTAAGAATGTTGAAGACATGTATTTTTCAAAGAAAAAAATAGCCTTCAAATGGCAAACAAGAGCCCCTTTTCTCTATCACTATGGTTAACTCTGTTAGTTTAATTCTCCCCCACCTTCCACCAACATGTGATGGTGGCATAAATGTTACTTTGAAAGCTAATGAGTCTATTTGGAGTTTAACCCCTGCACTTTGGTTTGGTTAACCTAGTGTTCTAACCAGTTAACCAGCCTCAAGTTATTAAAATTGTGTTATACCGAAAGATTTTTAAATTATTTCTGCAAATTACTAATTTCTGAAAATGAAAGACCACATTAGTACATCAGTTTAAAACATTGATTCAAACACATAAAGCATAATAAATTGAAATATATGATTTTGGTTATTGATTTAGATTTGATGGTAAAGAATCAAACTTCTGAATTAGATGACCCAGGTGCCATTTCTGCCATTGACTAATAGCTTCGTACTACAGTTACATCATGTTAAATGCTTTTAGATCAAAATAGTTAAATTTCCTTATTTTTCTCTTTGTGGATGTCTTTGGAGACAGTTTAAAATATTTATTTTGTTTGTAGGAACCTAAGTTTGGCAGACTTTTACTCCCAGACCTATTTTATATTTTATTTGGAAACAGGGTCTCACTAAGTTGCTGAGAGCCTCACTAAGTAGCTGAGGCTGGCTTCGAACCTGTGCAATACTCCTGTCTCAGCCTCCCAAGCGCGGGGATTACAGACGTGCACCACCACACCCTGCGACTGGCAGACTCTTAATAAGCAAATTTAAGAACAATTTACTTGGTTTTATTAGGAATATCTAACTTCCCAGCATACATATCCATGTTAACTGATAGATTTTGGAAAATACTGATATTCAAAAAGTTAATATCTAATTCTGTAAGTTGAATTAGAAAAAGAAAGGTTTTATAATCTTGTAAAAAATTTTATTCTGTGGTAAAACTTTGGAATATATTACTGTTCCACTAGTAAGTACAGTTCTAAAATAATAATTTTGCATGAACAGATGGTGCAGCTCAGAGGTAGAATGCCCCTGGGTGCAATCCCCAGTACTGCAAAATAAATAAATAAACAAACAAACAAACAAAAAGTAAATAAAAAGTAAAGGCAATTCCTCTTGTCAGTTGCATAAATCTTATTTCAAGAAACAACTCAATGACTACCATGACAAGCCCTAATATATGTTTTATAAGTTTGAACATCTTTCATATGTATATTATATATATATATATATATATATATATATATATATATATAATTTCACACTGATTTAAAGTAAAATAAATCACATATATACTTAAATTCATTTCTATACTATTTATTAATCTTATTCATTCTGGGATTGTTGATATATTTATTACATAGGTAGTTTTATTTAATTTTTACTCCAAGACTGTATTCTCATGAATAGAAGCTAAAAGAGTGAAATGCCCAAGGCCACACACAAAAGCAGTATAAGTGTAAAAGACGTATCTGTTATTTATTTTTATTCCAAGAGTCTGGCATGTGATATATACTTCTAATGCTTGAATAAATGAAGACAACATTAGAAACTAACCTGTATTTTTTCTTATTTTAAGCAACATTAAGGACTTCTGAAGATGTTATTGAATATCATAGCATTATAACTCTAGAAATCTATGTTTAGCATCAGAGAAAAATGAAAGGAAGATTATTTTTCCAGTGTTTTCCTTCTGAATACCCAAAGTTCAACATGTTCCAAACCTGCCTGACCTGTAGCATTCTTTATATTGGATACTGGGAACTCTATTCTTCCAATTGCTCATGAGCAAAATCTTGGAGTAACACTTGATTCTTCTCTTTATCTTTCACTGCACATCCAACTAAGTGGACTTTTAATTTGGCATTCCAAATATATTCAAAACTTGACTACCTCTTATCATCTGTACTGCTAAACACCTGGTCCAAGCCAAGCTCACTTTTTATAGGGATTCCTACAATAGTTATTTATTTTGCAGTACTGGGGATGGAACTCAGGTACTTTCTACCCCCTCGGCTACACTCCCAGACCTTTTTATATTTTATTTGGAAACAGGATCTTACTAAGTTTCTGAGAGCCTCACTACATAGCTGAGGCTGGCTTCAAACCTGCGTGATCCTCCTGTCTCAGCCTCCCAAGTGCTGGGATTACAAGCATGTGCCACCATGCCCAGCTTTGTAATAGTTTTTTTTTTTTTTTTTAAAACTAGATTAGTTTTAGAAGAGTTTTAGATTCACAGCTAACAGGCAAATGGTACAGAGATTTTCTAGTTCCCTGCCCCACATATATATAGCCTCCACTATTATCAACTTCTTTCATCAAAGTGATATGTTTGTTAAATTCAGTGAATCTACACTCACTGGCATATCACCAAAGGCTATGGTCTACATGAGGGCTCCCTATTTTTGTTATAGGTTCTATGGGATTAACCAGTTCTATAATGACATGTTCATCATTTATAATGTCTTAGGGCCAAGTTTTACTAAAGATTCTCTGTGCTGTACCTATTTGTCCCTCTTCTGCAATCCTGGACACCACTGATTTTAACTGCCTCCATAGTTTTGTTTTTTTCAAAGTGTTACATAGGATCATTGAGTAGGTAACCTTTTTAGATTAGCTTCTTTTACTCAGTAATATGCATTTGAGGGCCGTCTGCATCCTTTTCTGACTTGAAAGCTCATTGATTTTTTAGTGAATAGGGGATTTCACCTATTGAAGGGCCATCTTGGTTGCTTCAAGTTTTAACAATTATAAATAAAGCATCTATAAATATTATGTGAAGCTTTTTGTATGAGCATACATATTCAGTTCTTTTGGGTAAAAGTGTGATTGCTGGATTTTATGATAAGAGTGTGTTTAATTTTGTGAAAAACTGCCAAAATATCTTAAAAAGTGGCTGTACCATTTTGAATTCCCACCAGCAACAAATGTAAATTCCTACCAAATCCTTGCCAGCATTTGATAAAAATGGTATTCTGGATTTTGGACATCCTAATAGGTATGCATTTCATTATTGTTTTAATTTGCAGTAACCTTTTTAATTTTTTGCATTTCTCAGGATTGAACCCAGGGATATTTTTATCACTGAACCACACTCCCAGCCCTTATTATATTTTAGTATGAGGCAGTATCTTGCTACATTGGCCAGGCTGCCTCAAAGTTGAGATCCTTCTGCCTTAGCCTCCCAAGTAGCTGGGGTTACAGGTGTGTGCAATGTGCCTGGCTTTGAGCCCTCTTCTAAAAATTCTTATATTGAGGCAGGCTATCTCTAAATTGTTCAGGTTGCTCTTGAACTTGCAGTCCACCAGCTTCAGCCTCCCTTATAACATATCATAGGGTTATACCATCTTTAGCTTATAATATGGTCCTTCCTTGTAAATGTTAATTTTGCCTATCTGCTTTATCTACTTCAAGTTTTTGTCCAACCTTTATCTCTTCAGGGCCCAGTTTAAGTATTCGATTTAATATTGACATTTTCTTAAAGAGCAAACCTGACCACTTCAGCCCCCCTCTCTCATTCATCATCCTCTTTGTTCTGTCTTTTATACATAGAAGTTTTATCATTATCTACTAATATATTATTACTTTTATGTGATGCTTATTATTACCCACTTTGTAAGCCCCTCTAGAGAAAAGCACTTTTTCACTCACTATCCTTAGAGAGATAGATTTAGACTAGTTCTTAATACAAAGTGAAAACTTAAAAAAGAATCCGTTAATGAATATATGAATGAGTGAAGCACTTTTTATGAAGCCAATTTGATGATTTCACTCATCTGCTTACAACGATTGAATAGTTTCCATTCTACTTTGAATAAGGACACTCGCAAGATCAAGGGTAAACTCTGCTTACTTTGATATGCTCGTCCCTCATCATTTTTCTTTCTATGCTCTCTAAAGCCACAGGAATTCTTTCATTTAAAAAAAAATTTTTTTTCGGGATTGGGGATAGAACCCAGGGGCATTTGGCCTCCAAGCTACACCCCCTGCCCTGTTTTTTTTTTTTTATTATTTTTTTTTTTTGTGTGTGTGTGGGGGGGTCTGGGGATGGAACCCAGGGGCATTTGACCTCCGAGCTACACCCCCTGCCCAATATTTTGATTCTTTATTTTGAAACTGGGTCTCACTGAGTTGCGGAGGGCCTCACTAAGTAGCTGAGGCTGTCCATGAACCACGATCCTCTGATCTCAACCTCCCAAATGCTGGGATTACAAGCGTGCGCCAACACACCCGGCTCTTTTTAAATTTTTTTATTAGTGCATTGTAGTCATACATCTTAATGGGGTAAATGGTGGTAGAGGCATACATGCACACATCACTCATTTAGCCAAAGGAATTCTTTTCAGTTTGGGGGATTGGCAGAGCTTTATAGAATTTTTGCGTACATTATTCCTTCAGCTAATGTTGCTCTCAGATCTTTTGCTTCTCGGTTTCATTTTGTTTTCTTATAATCTACTTAGCTAATATGTTTCTTTTTCTTTAGATATCCCATTTTCTTATTAACCATGGTTTTGTTATACATGTCTGTCTGTCTTAAGCACTGGGCTACGATCTCAGACAAAACTGTCTCTGTTGTGCCTCCCGTTGAATAGCCAAGACTTGGTACTGCAATTGACATAACTTAAGCAACTGAGAACTATGCTTGAAGAAGGGAAATGGAAGGAACATTTCATTAGAGCATCATTCTCTGGATCACACCTATAAGAGATGTAAATCATCTTAATAGTGTCTTTTTTATTTTTAGCAGATCCTACCTCAGGTTTATTTGTACAAACAGCACAGAAAGAAACCAGCCCCCTGCAGATAGCAGCTCAGGGGTCACACCAGTTTTCCTCTTTTCACATTCACCGAGGCCTTTACTGTGCAGCCTTCACAGAGGCCTGCTCACCTTTGGGAGCTGCACCTGGAGCTGAAGCCAAGGTTGAGGCTGTGACCTGGGGCTTGGTTTGGACCTTATTCTGGGTCTTGGCTTAAGATTTGGCATTTGCCCAGCAGAGCCTGTGACCCTTGTCAATGTGGGCACACATACATTTGTCAAGCTTGGGGTGGGCAGTGAGGGCAAGTCAGTCAAGCTTGTGGCCGATGCCCTCTGGATGTTGAGCCTTCCTTGGGCTTTATGAGGGTCTTGCTAGCCTCGGCATGCATAATCATGGCCTTGGCATTATTGGCCTGTATCTTCTTCAGGTCCTTCTTCTTGTGCTTCTTGGAAAAAATTCTATTTCTCAGGAAGTTGGGGTCTACCCCCTTAGGAAATTCATATTTTTGTGATTGGGGTTCCTTGATGCAATTTCTGTGAGAATTTCAGGATTGGTGGTGTGTGTTTTGGCTCTTGGATTTGGTCAGAACTGCATAATAAGCTGTGGCTCCCCAAGCTCCTTAGTAGTGGTTTAAGGTGTATAAAGGCAAACAAGAAGAGTGAGGGTCCCAGTAGGTAGGATGTTTCCAAACTACAACGCAACAATCTGAAGTCTCCCAAGGCTTATTTGTGGTATTTGAGTTGGATCAACATTCATTGATAATCTAGATTTAGTTGCTATGGTTGAAATTTTAATTTTTATTTAATTATTTTTAGTTTTTTTTAATACTTTTGGAGCTTTGAAACAGTATCTTAAAGCTCAAAAATAGAAGCAAATTACAAATGGAATGGCCCATCGTCTTTAGAAAATTGTGGATATAGGGTATTCATTGTTAGCACAAAATAATTAATGTAAACAGCATAGGAATGAACCATTGATTTCTCCCAGGAATTAATTGGAAACGATCAATCATTACATTAAATGTGTGGCACAACACCGTTTATCAAATGTTAATTGTCACAGTGGGCAACGGATGTCCTTTTGGCTTAGAAATATGGTGGCCTTAAGGGAAAGGAGCTTGAATCATTACAATAATGAATGTGTCTTCAGCTGTCTCTAGGAGCTTCATTACTCTTAATAGTGAGGTTAGAGTTTGAGTTAAGAAAAGCTTATAGTGTTTTCAAGCCCCATGTGGCTTTATCTTTTTATCTCATAAGTGATCAGGATTTAAATCTTAAAAGTTTTCATGTGCAGTGAATTAGAAGTGTAAACACAGGGAAAGAACACGTGAAAAAAATCAATTCATTTTTATGTTTATACAGATAAAAATAGTATATCAAGCTCGAGACGATATCTATGTTAAAGATTAATTTGAAATTGGAGGCTGCACATCAATATTTAAAACAAATTTGTTCTAAAGACAAATTTTATGTGTTTACCACTACAAGCAAAAACTTACTTTATATACAAACTTTTAGTTTTATATTTGTGATACAAATCTATACTCATTTATTCAATATGTATTTGATCATCTACGATATGCCTCACTATATCTCTTAGGCTATCCTCAAACTCACCATTCTCTTACCTCAGTCACCCAAGTAGCTGAGATTACAGACATGTGCCCCATGCTCTGTTGGTAGTACATATATGTTTCATGTTATGAATCAAATTTCTCATATTTTTAAACACATCAGACAAACAATATATATATGTGTATATATATATATATATATATATATATATATATATATATATGCAGATCAATATTGGGACTTTTACTCTCCACAAATATTCAGAGCTCTATGGGATAGCTGTTAAAATATTCATTATTATTCCAAGCATTTGACATAATATCAATACTTTCTTGCAAGATATTCTGTGTGAGGCTATGCATATATTTATGAGTATTGACAAATGCCCAGAGGGAATAAGAACATAGTGTGCTGTTAGCTTTCAATGAATGTATATGCATCATGAAATAGAATAGAAAATTGTTTTGCTAATCCAGGCATATTAGGTACCTTAAAAATCTTAAACTCAATTTGAGTACATAATCAAATTTCATAATTTTATTTACGAATTAATGAAATTCATAAATTTACTTATGAATTAACTATAAAAATTAAGAATAGAATAATCAATGACAATTGTGAATTTTGTGTGTGTGTGGTACAAGGTACTGAATCCAGTGTCATTCTACCTATGAGTTATACCCTCAGACCTTTGTTAATTTTTGTTTGGAAACAAGGTCTCCCTAGGTTACGGAGAGGCTAACTATATACATTGTTTTATAGTTTCTTCTAGGGATGAAGAAATCTTATAATTTTAAAATAAATATTTTTGGCAGGAAAGAGCAGGTTTGTATCTTGTATTCTAAAAGTAGAGAAACAGCCAGACATAGTGACACACACCTGTAATCTCAATACTTAGGAGGCTGAGACAGGAGGATCACAGGTTTAAGGCCAGTCTCAGCAATTTAGGAAATTAACAGTCTCAACATCCTCAGGAAATTAACAATATCATGTTTCAAATAAGAAAATAAAAATAGGGCTGGGGTTGTATCTTGGAGGCAGAATACCTCTGGCTTAATCCCTAGTACCACAAAAATAATTAATTTTAAAAAATCTTTCTGGAAAGCAAAAAATTAAAAAATAAAGAGTTGAAGAGTATAGTTTGGAGGTAGAATGCCTGTGGGTTTACTCCTCAGTACCAAAAATAAAATAAAACAAAGTAATGTTCATATTGTTTAGTGATTTACAATATTCAGTAATTTAGCTAAATGTTAATAGCCAAGAGTGGGGTTGATGCAGATTCTCCGGTTTGTTTTTCAGTAATTGCAAAAACATGACTTCCTGACACTGTCAGTTTAAAACTGTTGTTAAAAACATAAAATAAATTACAAGTGACTAACGAGAGCAATTCACAGAAGGTACATGCTATAGTTCACCAGTTAGCAGATTTAAGTTGCATATGGTATTGCTATAGGAACCAAAACTAATCAAGAGCAGACGTCATTTTCTAATTATAGCTGGAAAGCACTGAACCTTGTGCAGTGTACCAGCAAATTGGCCCCTGTAGGCTCAAAGTGATTTTATTGTTTGTCACTATAGACATTAGCTAAGGCAGGATATTTGAAGACTATGGTTTCTGCAATTTGTTAAAAGTATTATACATACATATATTTATATATATTTACTGTCTAGTTCTGTGACTGGTATATTGCAAGTACTATTATGATATTACAATTCAAAGACATTATTCCAGATAAAAGTAAAAAAAAAGATTGAAAATCATTTTTACTGTGTTTGTTTCTGTGTGTATGGTGCTGGGGATTGAACTCAGGGGCATTCTACATCTGAGTTATACCTCCAGCCCCAATCTATCTTTTATTTGGAAACAGAGTCTCCCTAAGTTTCTGAGGTTAGCTGGGAACCGGCAATTCTCCTGTTTCAACTTCCCAGGTATTGGAATTACAGGCATGTACCCACAAAGCTGGGGCTTTAAACTAATTAATTTAAACTAATTTTTATTCTGTGGGAACTAAAGTGTAATGAAGAAGATGAAACGGGAAAACAAAGGTATACTGGTTAAGTGAATTTTTATGACTAATTTTTTGTCAAATAACATCATCTTGGAGAAGCTTGAATAAATTATTTCACAGCTCTAAGATTCCATTTCTCATTAATATGATTTGGGCAAGAATAATAACTGCATCTTCCCTCAAGAAGACATCTGAGAGCATGAGTATTTAGAAACTTCTCTTAGCCATCTTTCTGAGCAAGTCTCTGGGGGACACATATTCATAGCTGCCCTTCATCTGAGGATGTATTGATTTTTGAAGGATAATTTAGTCAGAAATAGAATTTAAGACTGATGTTTCTTTTCTTTCAACCTTTGAAAATGTTGTGCCATTTTCTTTTGCCATCCATATTTCTGATGACAAATCTGGCTTTTGAACGCATTTCCCTCTGTAGGTCAAAGGTCAATTCTCACTGCTTTAAGATTATCTTCTAACTATACTTTTCAGAAGTCTAATATATCTTTTAGTGCATTTCTATGGATTTATCCTATTTCAAACTTTTTCAGTTTGTTTGTTTTTTTCCAGCAATGGGGATTGAATGTAGAGCATTCTACCTCCAAGCTACACCCTAGCCCTATTTTTTATTCTTTTTATTTTGAAATGGAGTTTCACAAATTTGTGGGGGACTTCACTAAGTAGCTCACTAAGTATGGAATCGGAAATCCTCCTGTCTCAGCCTCCCCAAGTACTGGGATTACAAGCATGTGCCACCATTCCAGGCTTGCTTTTTTTTTTTTTTTTTTTTTTTAACTGTAGGCATATGTCTCTTGCTGAATTTGGCAAATATGTCAGCCATTATTTATTCAAATATTTTTTCAGCCCCACTCCTTTCCATCTCTCCTTTCTAGACTTCAGTGGCTTAATGTCAGGGTTTTTGTTTTGTTTTAGCCTGCCTAGGTTCTTGAGCTTCTGTGCATGCTCTATACATAGTGCGTTCATTTCTTCGCTTTTGTTTAAGTTATGTTATCATTTCTGCTGTTCTATTTCTGAATTCATTGATTCTTCCCTCTGTTCTCTTTATTCTCATGTTGAGAGCCTCCCAATGAATATTTATTTTAGTTTCTATGTTTTTCAGTTTTAAATTTTCATCTTGTCCTTCTTTATATTTCTTTCTTTGCTGAGATTTCATGTGTCTTCACTTATTTCAGGAGTCTGTGATTACTCATTGAGTACCTTTTAGTATTGTTGCTTTAAAATTTTTGTCAGATAATCCCAATATCTGTATCATTTTAGTGTTAATTTCTGTAGATTGTTTTGTCTCATTCCCCAAGAAAATATTTTGATGGGACAAATTTATTTTTGTATCAAAATAAGAAAAAACATCCAGTACCTTAAAGATTAAATTCCTTAGCAGAAGATATTTGCAATGTCAAGAAGATAATAAGCTTTTGACACCGAGCTCATTCTTTTGAGACTAAAAGGGTGGATGTCAGTTATTTATAAATCACTGGAACTATATGAAAGTTTAGGACTCATATATTCACTCAGTTATGAAGGAGTCTTCAGCATTTATCAGATTCTCTAATGAATAAATGATACCCTAAATTGTGTGAACTGGTATTGCCCTATATAGTACTTGGATATATAAAGTCAGTTGCTATACCAAAATCAGCTTGATCTGAGTTAGAACCAGTAGTTATCCTAAATGGCTCATTTTTAGTCATTCATTTTACATATACTAATGATTCATTCTTTATAACTCTCTGAGGTGAGTTACTATTACCTTCTTCAAAATTTTTAAATAAGTGTTTCTATGAAACATTTCTTTCTTGAGTAGTATAGTCATTCTAAAATTTCAGTCCATCATTACACGTTCAAATTGTAACTTTATCTTCCCACTGAACTTAGCTCACAAATTTACTCCTGCTGGTAGCAGAAAAGTTAGTTTTGCCATTTAAAGATAAAATATAGTTAGAATTTTGCCCAGCATGGTGGCGCACACTTGTAATCCCTATGCTTGGGAGGTGGAGACAGGAGGATTAAACAGGTTCGAAGTCAGCCTCGCTGACTTAAGAGACCCTGTTTCCAAATAAAAAGTATAAAATAGGTCAGGGAGCATAGCTCGGAGGTAGAAGGGCTTCCAAGAACCCCAGTACCACCACTATATATATGTATATATATATGTATATGTATATGTATATGTATATGTATATGTATATGTATATGTATGTGTATGTGTATGTGTATATGTATGTGTATGTGTGTGTGTGTGTATATATATACACACACATACATTTTAAATATATATATATTTAAAATATATATAATTTTAAATATATATATAATATATATATTATATATATTATATATATTATATATATAATTTTAAATATATATATATTTAAAATTTTAGTCTTTTGTTGAAAAATATTCTCCATTCAGTCCCTGTATTCTATACATGATCTCAGCCCAGGGGAACTTTTTATAGCATCCTGGCATTCTTCAGAGAAAAACATTCTTCTAAAGGTATGATTTTTTTGTTCTTTTTTCATGGGCAATGGGTAGAAAGCTTGACGGTCACTTCTTGAGGAATATATCCACACCCCATCCTTGAGGAATATATCCACACCCCATCTGCCACTGGCAGCACTGACTCCAGGAGAAGTAGCCATATCCTCCATCCTGGCTGCAGTTAAGGCTGTCCATCCCTGGGCTGCTAGCAGTTCCTAACACACACACACACACACACACACACACACACACACACACACACTTTCAGACACACAGACTTTAAATGATTAGACATGAAAAAATTCACATTGATCTAAGAAAGCACAGGAGAGGGAGGATAAGGAATCTAAAGCCTTTAATTTCATAATGCCTACATGGTAGCATAGGCCATTCTGAAAGACTCCCTCTCAGAATTCCAGATGGGAAGTGATGCAAAAGTCCCCATGTTCCCTTTGATTTGAGATGGCCAAACCTCTTGAAAATTTCCCATGATCTCTTTAGGATTTCGACTCTAAAGGAAGGTATATTTGGAAGCCAGCTTTCACACTCACATCTAATCTCTTGCTCTCTCCTCACAACCCTCACAAAAACCTGAAGCTCATCTAAGAATATCAAATAATTCTTCTGAATAAGTTACTACATTTCGAGAATCAAAGAAGGAACTTTCAGAAGACCAGATAGAAAACGTGAGTCACTTATAAAGAAAAAGATCAGCTAGGCTTAAAAGTTCTTCTCGGGAAAATTAAATACCAAAAATAGTAATATAAGTAATGTTCTGATGGAGGGAAGAGTGTGCGGAAAACTATTACATCAGCACTGATGTTTCCTCAAGTAAAAGATAATAGGTAGATATTACTAACCCCAGGAGAAGTTAGGAAGTTTGGATAAAAATATCCTACTTATATATGCAGTGTGACTGAAATAAAAGTGAAAAAAAGTGAAGGGATTTGGCGCAGTACTGAGTTCCAGAAAATAATACACCAATGGCATTATTTTGGGAAAATAAACACATCTCAAATTTTAAAGTCAGCATATTTTCTTTAAGAAACTCACTGCCAAAATAAATTACAACAAATACCCCAATCAAAAAAATGGACAAGTGAACGGAATAGACACTTCACAAAAGAAATGCTAAATAAATGTATGAAAAAATACTCAGTATCATTAGCAGTCAGAAAAATACAAATCAAAACTACCCTGAGATTTCACCTAACCCCAATAGAATGGCAATTTCCAAACACAAACAACAACAAATCCTGATGAGTATGTGGAGAAGTAGGAACTCTAATACAATGTTGGTAGAGTTGCAAATTATTGCAACCACTTTGGACAGCAGTGTGAGGATCCTCAGAAGAATGGGAATAAGCCTACCATATGACCCACCTATACTATTCCTGGGTATCTACCCAAAAGAATGGAAGCCAAACTATCACAGTAATGCATGTGTATCTATGTTTATAGTGACACAATTGTCAAATCATGGAACCAGCCAAGATGTCCATCAATGGATGAACAGATTACAAAACTAAGGAATATGTACACAATGGAATTATTCTCAGCCTTAAAGAAAAACAAAATTGTGTCACTTGCAGGAAAATGGATAGGACTTGAGAACATTGTGGTAAGTGAGATTAGTCACACAAAGTGAAAAATCAGAAGCTCTTCCTAATATTCAGATGCTAGGAAGAAAATGGAACATAAAGGGATTCCAGACAAAGGAAGGAAAATGGATTCTTTTATAATGGCCCAAACAGACTAAGATGCCGTTTGAACAAGTGCAAAGATAGTTTTTAACAAAGGCTCAGCAGTAAGGTTAAGTTTAATGAAGTAGTATTTTAGTTTTCTATAGCATTTGAGCTGAGCTAGGAAAGTATAAAAAATATTCTGTTTTCTACTTTGAAGTTCATAATACATCATTACACTGATTACCAATTTCACAACCACTTTAAAAGGTATAAGTCAGTAACTAGCATAAGTCTGTTGGGGCAGTTTTTAGAAGATAAGAGTGGAGCAGCCAGGTGGGGTGGCACACATACTTAATCCCTGTACTTGGGAGCCTGAAACAACAGGAAAACAGGTTCAAGGCCATCTTCAACAATGTTGGGAGATTCCTAGCAATCTAGCGGGAATGAACCTGTTTCAAAATAAAAAAGGAAAAAAAAAAAAAAAAAGGATTGAGGGTTTATCTCAGATGTGGAATGCACCTGAGTTCAATCCCCAATACCAAAAAAAAACAACTAAATAAGTAAATAAATAAATATAGTGCAGGACTAAAACAAAACAAAACAAAAAAACCCCATAAAAACCATGGACTGTAAACTACTGGCTTGAATAACCCATTGCAAATAGAAATATAGTGTATTCACTCAGAACATATTATTTGGAATCAGGTAGATTCAAGTTGGAATCCTGTTAAACAATATATTTAGTTTCATCTGACAAGAAATGAGTATAATAATAGTACTTTCCAATAAATATGATAATAGTACTTTCCACAGAGTATTTGGAAAGATAAATAGTATAATATATGTAAACAACTTAAGACAGTTTTTGCATATGGTAAAAGCTCAGTGAGTGATGATTTTATTATGAAATGATGGTGAGGTAGACGAGAAAGAGGACAATGTTGTAATTTAAGGGGCGTGATTTTATGTGTTTTAAAAAATGGTTTTGTTATGTCCAAAGGGAAATTACAGAGAAAATTTAGTTTGCATACAGTGCCTCTATGGGTCATGTTTGCTTCAAGAAAATTATGCTTTCCTTTCCATACAGTCCAGTGGGGCTCTGGATAAGGTGCTCCACTCTCCTCTGCAGCAAACCACGAACAAAGGAGAAGTAGTTGGGAGCCCATTCATCTTCATGTTGGTGCGATGACAAACTGGAGTCCATCCTTGTCTGGATCCTTAGTACTTCCTGGGTTCCTTGTCTCTGTCTTTTATTTTCCCATTTTTTTCTATTAGTGAGGAGACCATATACTTTAAGTAAATTCTCTTGATTGTAGTCGACAAGGGACAATTTCTGTTGTTTCCATCCATATAATTAATTGTTCTTTATATTAGGGAAACGGGAAAGAATAAGAGATTTAAGACATTTGAGAATGAATAAGGGGGGGTGTAGGATTCAAAAGCAGTGTGTGGAGACATTCTGGACAGAAGGGGGTTCTTCCTCTAAGATGACAGCAGCAGGGAGGGAAGAGAACAGTTACAAACAAAATTGTGTCAAGTAAAATGTTTAAGAAGATTTACATGTAAAAGCACAAGTAGAATGCCTTGATATCAGTAAAGAAAAATATTACACAGTCATCCACTGTAATTGAGAATGGAGAGGGAGAAGTGGGACCTTAAGAAGAGAGAAGGTAACTGGGCATGATACAACATGGCTGTAATCCCAGTACTTGTGAGGTTAAGACAGGAAGATCACAGGTTTGAGGACAGCCTCAGCAACTTACCAAGACTCTGTTTCAAAATAAAAGCTAAAATGGGGGCTGGGGATGATGTAGCTAGGAGATAGAATGCCCCTGGGTTCAATCACTAGTACAAAAAAAAAAACCTAGAAGAGAGAAGGTATAAAATAAATACCATAAGAGGTCATCTGGAAAAAGAGAACTCATAAAACTAAAAGAGTTTTTCAGACTTTGGCAGAAAGACTTATTAAATTATAAGAGAGAATGAGTATCCTACTTTTTCTCATGATAAAAACCATCCAATATTAGTAAGCTGCATCTAATTCTAATTATCTGGCAACAAATAATGATGAAAAGAAATTTATATGAGGGAAGTTTAAAAATTAAATTTTCAATCAGAGTAAAATGCTTGAATTAAGATAGTGATGCAGTCTTGAGAATTAGTGGCATTGGACCAGAGAAAACTCAAAGCATGACATGCCCTAAGGAAATGGAAAAACTATTACACTCATGTCACATCTGTCAGAAAGGTGCAGGAAGCATTACTTATTAACTAACAGATGTTTTTGACATTGAAATATTGAAAAGGCTAAAGGGAGAAACTTCAATTATTTATATGCAGCAATATGATTTCAGAAAAAGTACCTTCTGGTATTGATACTCAACTTTATCTCAACCCCCTACACCAGAATTGATGAGTAGAATTTTGTAATAATTAAAGGTTATATGACAAAGGTAATATAATACATAGCTTGTGTTCAATATGGCAGCCACATGTTCATATTAAGCACTTAAAATGTGATAGAACAACTAGCAATTGAATTTGTAATTTTGTTAAAATTAATTTTAATGAAGTTAAATTTAAATAGTCACATATATTAGTACAACTAATAGTATACAACACACACACATACACAAACACCATATTTGGCTAGTGATTATTCAAAAGTTACATATGCAATATCAAAAATAAACAAAATTGACTGTATAGATAATATAAGAATAAAAAAATACATGGAATTTATTATTCAATTATAAGCAAAACTTGTTTCAGTACCGCAAAAAAAAAAAAAAGAAGTGACCTAATTTTTTGGTGGTATTGGTGATTAAACCCAGTAGTGTTCTATCTCTGAATGAAACCTCCCAGCCCTTTTTGTGTTTTTATTTTGAAATATGTTCTCACTAAATTGCTGAGGCTGTCCTAGAACCTGTGATCCTATTATCTCAGCCTCCCAAATACTGTGATTACAGTTATACACCATCATCCTCAGCTACTATTTTTTTTACTAATTTTTAATATATATGTATTCTTTTATATATTTCCAGTTTAATCTAAATATAGAAACAAGGATCTCTAAATTCTACGTTAAATAAGGAAACTGATCAAAAGCATTATAATTTTATAATTTAAAACATTTTAAAAATTCTGCAAGATATATCAATGTTTCAGAAATTGTTATAATGTAAAATATAGAGAAATTGAAAATGGCAGGAACAGAAGAGGATAAATATCCTGATATATCTATTCTAATTTATATATCTATAATGCAACTTCAACTTTTGAAATTTTGTCATTGCCCAAACCACCTAATTAAATGAGGAAGAGAGCCTAAGGAACTTTAAAGAAGAACTGTAAGGGAATATATGAAAATACAAAGGAAGGAAAAATTAGTTCAAATTGATATGTTCTCGTAAAATCTAGATGAACATAAAGATATGTTTCTCATTATATAGCTATTAATAAGTTAATATGCCAAATTTATTAATAATAAGAAAATAAAGATGTATATCTTTTGAAAACTCTGTAAGAACTAATTAAAATGTTTTTATTAACTTACTTTTTATAGTTATGCAAAAGAAAAGAAAATAAAGTGTAATTTCATAGGTGAGACCTTGCAATGCTGATAGAAGTAGCTTATTTTTTAATACAAATACCTATTTTCTGCATATGTAACAATTTTTTTCATAAAAGTTATAAAATATGACATGGCATCCTAAAGGTAAAGAAAATTTTCTTAATTTAATTTTAGTTAAATTTAGAAATGATTCATTGCTACTTTTGAAGGATTTACTGATTTGACTGACATATACATCAAATATATTTTGATAGAACACTGAATCAATATTTTTCTTCATTACTAAGATTTTTTCTCCTAGATTTCATACTCTAATTTATAAATAAATATATTGATTACTATTAGTAGTTCTAGCTTTGTAACAATAGAAAAATATGTAAAAGGCAGATGAAAGGAAAAAATTGAAATTAAAAGTACTGTATATATATCCACTATACATTAATGTGGAGTTTATATGATATATTTAATCCAGTAGATATCATCTATAATATTTAGTGAATTTATTTTAAGGTTAGAAAACTGAGCCCTTGACTTCATCTACATAACAAGGTAAAGTCTAATTTTTGGTCATTAATACAATTGTGTTATCTTTATACAAGAAAAGCATTACCGCGCCTATGTATTGGTATTTTACATAAGATACAGATATCATAGGAGGCCACAATACTTGCTGTGGTGCAATTTATATGCAATAGAATTTACATGTACCATAGGTTAACACAGGCATCAAATATATATGCTAAGATTTATAAATGTAGTACTTAGCTCACATAGAGCTAGTGATATGGATATAGGATTCATAAAGTGGAGAATTAAGTTATAGCCATAGAATACAGCCACAGTCAGCATAATTGGCTTAATGTCAAAATAGAACACAGAATTAATTCTACAATACATATTTTGCATAATTTTTCTTAGTCATGTTTCTTATATTTTTAGCATTGATTACATTAATTGGCATATTTGCAAGTCTGCAATTAGTTTAATATTTTAATTTTCCAAGATAAATTTCACGAACTCTAACTTCAAGGATTTCAACATATATGAAAGTAAAAGATGCACGAAGAGAAAATGTATTTTCCCAAAGCAGGTTTATATCAGCACGTTTTGCTCAGAGCACTAATATTATTAATATTATTATTTAAATAGCTTATATAATATTATTTAAATAGCATTTGATTACAAATTTTCTTTTTGGTCATTCTTATTGAGATTTACTATATTTGCCTTTTGTAATTGATAATTAAGACTTTTTTTTTGTCTTAGGACAATGGTTTCTCTGTTCTGACTTTTCTGATATTTTTACAGTTCCTGTGAAATAAGTAGGATAAAGAACCTAGAAACTTTGATATATAAAGTATTTTCTTGTCTTGGTTTCCAGCCATGATAAAATGTTTCTGATGATATGAATAAGTTCCAACAGTAAGAATGTAGCTGAGTGTGTTGCTGTATGTGCCTGTAATCCCAGTTCTTGGAGGGCTGAGACAGGAGTAGCACAGGTTTGAAACCAGTCTCAGCAACCTAGCAAGATCCTGTTTCAAAAAAATAAAAATAAAATAATAAGAAGCTGAGACATGAAGATGGAGGATGGAAAGCCAGCCTTAGCAATTTAGCAAGGCTCTTAGCAACTTAACAAGAGCCTGTTTTCCAATAAAAAAGTAAAATAGGGCTGGGCATGTAACTTGGAGGTAGAATGCCTCTGGATCCAATCCCTCAGTGCTGCAAAAAAAATGCATAAAATAAAGTAAAATGAAATAAAATAGGAATGGGGTATATCTGGAAGATAGAATACCCTTGGGTTGAATTCCTGGCATCACAAAATAGAAAAATAGATTGATTAATCTATCATAATTTTGGTAAATTACATTAATTAAATAATAAATTACTGAATTGTATAAAATATTAGTTTTCTAAGGCCATTTATGTGAATATTTGATTCTTCAGTTCCTAAGCGAATAGATATGTTTTTAAATACAAGTTAATTTGCTATATTTTATCATATCTCAATATGATAACTATTCTAGGCTGTATATGAAGCACATTCTTGTAGATTGACATTTTCCTTTAAATTTTAAAGGGATTTTTACTTAAATTAAGAATAGTGAATTTCTACTACACTGGTTTATTTCTCTCCTAATGTATTTATCAGTCTGAAAAATATGACAAGCTACTTAAGCAAAATAAGTAATAATATTTATTTATTTTTTTGGTGGTACTGAAGTTCCTGGAAGCCCTTCTACCTCCGGGCTACACTCCCAGGTCTATTTTTACATTTTTATTTGGAAACAGGGTCTCCTAAACCAGCGCGCGTGGCTGGCTTCGAACCTGCGTGATCCTCCTGTCTCTGCCTCCCAAGCGCAGGGATTACAAGGGTGTGCCACCACACCCGGTTATAAATAATAATATTTAAAATGAAACTTGAACTAGATATGGTGCCTTATTCTTGTAATCCCAGTACTTGGGAGACTGAGATAAAAGAATTGCAAATTCAACACCATCTTCAGCAGAAAAAAAATGTTTCAAAATAAAAACATAGCCCGGTGTGGTGGCGCACGCTGGTAATCCCCGCGCTTGGAAGGCAGAGACAGGAGGATTGCGCAGGTTCGAAGCCAGCCGTGATGGTTTAAGAGACCCTGTTTCCAAATAAAAAAATATAAAAAATAGGTCTGGGAGTGTAGCCCAGAGGAAGAAGGGTTTCCAGGAACCCCAGTACCACCAAAAAAATAAAAAAATAAAAAATAAAATAAAAAGGACTGTAAGTGTACCTCAGTGCTTGAATGCCTCTGGGTTCTATTCCTAGTACTGAAAATATGTACATATATACATAAAATGAAAGTTGATTGTACAGTAAAATATATATTAGATTTTCAAAGTAGTTTTTAAATATAAAATCCTAAAACAATACTGGGTGAGTCATTAAATTTTTAACATTTCATTTAACTAATGGTATTATAAGTATAAGAACAAAAATCTTAAAAAGAAGTACATATATATATATAATATGATTATCTTATTACTGTCATAAACTGTTAAAATTAAACTATAAAAATTATAACAACTATGAGACTACCAAAATCAACAAAAGAACTACATATCTTGATTTTCAAAAATATTGTAATAGAAGCAAGCAGCCAGATGACAAATTGAATTTTTTTTGACTCTCAGCTAGCTTAGTGACATTCTATTTGATTTATTTGATTGATCGTGGCTGCCTGAAGTGCTGAGCTGAGAAGGATTCTGAAACTACACTGGAGCTTAGTATCTGCTGATTAATTTCTGCCAGCTCCATTGGGATGAGGAAGGATGGACATGCTCACGAGATATTTACCATGAGCCGCAGATCACTTTTCACTGGGAATATATCTGTGTAGATTTGCAGGCGATTATACTGGTAGAAGAAAAGTTTCTATTTAGCTGTCATATTGATTCACATCATAAAATTAATCTATATCATTATGTAAAGTTGAAGGTATAAGCCGGTGTGGTGATGCAGCCCTGTTATCCTAGCACTTGGGAGACCAAGACAGTAGGATTGTAAGTTTGAGGCTAGCCTCCGCAAATTAGCAAGGCCCTCAGCAACTTAGTCAGACCCTGTTTCAAAATTTAAAACATAGGGCTTGGGGTGTAGCTCAGAGGTAGAATGTCCTTGGGTTCAATCCTTAGTAGCACACACACACACACACACACACACACACACACACACACACACACACACACACGACAGTAAGCTTTGTTTGGGCTGCAGTTCATTACTGAATAGGGATGGCTTCCACACAACATTGGTAGATGTGATTATTTTACTTTTTACCTGACATATGGTTCTCTTATTGAGGGAAAGAAATCCCTCCTGCTGATTTAGTTATTTTTCATATTTATAAGGTGTAAGTAGAGGCTCATATGGTAGATCCATATGAGGCAGTCAATTGCAAATAACTTATAAAAATGATTTATTTATATTAGTTACACATTTTCCTTCTTACATGAAATGCACTTTATATATTCTGCCAAAGTTATGACATTTTATCATTTAAAATTGCAAAAAATTTGGTTATATTTCTCATTCTTTTTTAAGTGTAAAATGAAATGTATTACTTTTAGCTAAAAAAGCACTTTTATAATGAGAATGCCACATGTGTCAGCAAAGATAGTTTATGTTCCTGCTCAAACTGGAAGTGGCTTACTGTCATCCTCTTGATTTTTTTTTTTTTTTTTTTTTTTTACCCAGGCCACAACCTGCAGGCTCTTTACCTCTAGACCTAAGAGTGTGACCAGGCAGGAAACTGCAGGGAATATCAGAGGCTGACGTCTTTCACAGGAACTTCAAACAAGTCCCTGTATTTCAGAACTCAGGTGGTCTTTTTAATATTTTCATTTTAATTTTTATTGGTGCATTGTAGTTGCATCTTAATAGAGTACAAAATGGTAGAGGAAGACATTCACAAATCTCTAATTTAGCCCCTCCCCAATTCCTACATCATTCCCTCCCTCACCCTCCTTTTTGTGTTTGTCTTAGTGATTGACTTTGATATGTTTGTGAATTTACATCATGAATACTAGGGAGTTTCCCTCTTCTCCCTCACGTCCCCCTCAGTTAGGTCAATTTATTTGCTCATCTATGGTTCTCCTTCCTTCTATGACCCTTTTCCCCCTAGTGTCCATATATTAAGGCGAGCATCCAATTTTTTTTTTTTTACTTTTTGTGACTGACTATTCTCACTTAGCACAATGTTCTCCAGTTCCATCCATATTTTCAATTTCAAATCAAAGGTAAATTAAGTCCATGAGCAAAAATAGTGATTGCCTATATCTAATCTCTTTTCATTTTTCAGAAACATTTTAAACAATTTATGTTGTATTCTTTCAAATAGAAAATATTTTTAAAACTATAAGTCATATCATACATACTGTTCTGTACCTTTTCCTTTTCGTTTAATTAATATGTATTTGAACTATTTCCATTTTTGTTCATCATGATCTAACTCATTCTTAATTGCATATTATTATAGAAATCATTGTATATAAAACATGTATATATCACATACATATATAATAGTCATAAAGCATACTTGTAAATATATTTATATATAATACTCAAAGTAAGGCATTTAGATTTACAGTTTGTCACTATTAAAATGCTGAAATATATCAGATATCTTTTTCAGATATCATTTTATTTATTTTTAATTGGCTATCAAAAATACATATATTTATGGCATACAGAATGATGTTTTGAAATATAAATGTACTGTGGAATGATTAAATCAAGCTATTTGACATACACATTACTTCATGCTTATTTTGTGATGGGAGCACTTACAATTTACTCAGCAATTTTCATATATTCAAATCATTGTTCTTAGTAACAAATAGTTCTTCATAGTTACTCTAGTTAGTATGAAGGTCTCTTAAACTCAGTCACCCTATCTAAATGGTATTTTGTGTCCTTTAAACAACACCCCACAGGTCTCCCAAACCTGACCCCTGAACTCTTTCTATGGGTTCAGCCTTTTTATACACAAAGTATGAATTCATATGGTTTCTTTTATGCTATGGCTGACTTGTAATGTCTTCTAGGTCCGTTCTTATAATTACAGGTGACAGAACTTAACTTTAAAAGTGAAATAATATTCTATTGTGTATGTATCCCATTTTATTTATTTATTCATCTCATGCATATTCTTGAACTTTATTTTTATTAAAGCTCATATTGAGCAAGAAGATGGAAAGACCTGGAGAACATTATGTTAAGTGAGATCAGCCAAGCACAAAAAAAGAAAGTACATACGTTTTCTCTAATATGCCCAAACTAGGGACTATTAGGAATACCAGAGGGACTCCAGATAATGAAGGGGAAATCTCAGCTGAAATAGAAGGGTAGGAGATGAAGAAGGCTGAGGTTAATTAATGGAGAAGCTACATTCGAATATGTGTATTTTGTAATTTATATTATTTTTTATTCTCTTAAACAAATAAAAAAATCTTGAATATTTGTTAAATTTCTCCCCAAGTATTTTAAAGTTTTAGTGCAGTTTTGAGGTACTTTTATTTCTTTTAAAAAATTTTTATTGGTGCATTGTAGTCATACATCTTAATGGAGTACAAGATGGTGGAGACATACATGCACACATCACCCATTTAGCCCTTACCCAATTCCTGTCCCATTCCCTCTCTCTCTCTCCTCATGTTTGGCTTAGTGATTGTCACTGATATGTTTGTTAATGTACATCATGTGCATTAGGGAATTTTCCTCTTCCCCCCTCCCATGTCCTCAGTTAGGTCACCTTATTTGCTCATTTATAGTTTCTCCTTCTTCATCTAGAGTTCCTCCTATGACCAAGTTTCTCCCTAGCTTCTGCATTATTAGGGAGACCATCTGATGTTTTATTTTTGTGACTGAAAGGCCTCACTTAGCATAATATTCTCCAGTTCCACCCAATCCTGTAAATGATGTAATTGTGTTTTTCTTTATGGCTGAGTAGAATTCCATTGTGTATATAACCCACAGTTTTGTAATTCATTCATCTGTTGATGGATATCTTGGCTGGTTCCATAGTTTGGTAATGGTGAATTGTGCAGCTTTGAACATAAATACACATATGCATGCATGGGTTTGTTAGTTTGGGGAGATACACAGAAGTGGTCATGCTGGATCAAATGGTAAGTTTGTTCCCATTCTTCTGAGGATCCTCCTTACTGTTTTCCAAAGTGGTTGCACTAATTTGCACTCCCACCACCAATGTTTTATTAGAGTTCCCACTTCTCCACACTCTTGCCAACATTTGTTGTTGTGTTCTGAATGATTGCCATTCTGTTTGGAGTTAGGTCAAATCTCTGAGAAGTTTTGATTTACATCTCTCTGATTGCTAATGACATTGAACATTTTTGCATGCATTTATTGGCCATTTGAATTTCTTCTTTCATGAAGTGTCTGTTTAATTCACTTGCCCATATTTTGATTGGGTTATTTGTTTTCTTACTGTTGAGTTTCTTGAGTCTCTGTATATTCTAGACATTAGTCCTCTATTGGAGGAATAGGTAGCAAAAATCTCCCATTCTGTTGACTCTTCTGTTGAGGTTTTGGATAGTTTCCTTTCCTGTACAGAAGCTCTTCAATTTAATGCAATCCATGTATTGTTTCACCTTTAGCTTCTTGTGCTTTTGGGGTCTTGTTGAGAAAGTTTTTACCTGTGCCTATGTATTGCAGTGTTGGAATTATGCCCTCTTCAAGGAGCCTCAAGGTCCCTTGTCTAATTTCTAATTCTTTGATCCATTTTGAATTGATTTTTGTGCTGGGTGAGAATGTGGGGTTTATTTCCACTTTTCTGCATAAGATTAACCAGTTTTGCCAACACCATTTGTTGAACAAGCTATCTTTTTTCAAGTGTATGTTTTTGGCTCCTTTGTCAAAAACCAATTGACTGTAAGTGTGCAGATTTGTTTCTGAGCCTTCTATTCTGCTCCATCAGTCTATGTATTTGTTTTTGTGCCAGTACCATGCTGTTTTTATTACCATGGGTTTGTAGTACAGTTTAAAGTCAGGTATTATGATTCTTCCTGCATAATTTTTGTTGCTGAAAACGACTTTGGCTATTCTATTTTGTTGTTACAAATGAATTTAAGGACTTATTTTTCTATGTCTGAAAGAAATGACATTGGTAATTTAATGGGTATTGCATTGAATCTATAGGTGACTTTTGAAAGTATGGTCATTTTGACAATATTTATTCTGCCTATCCATGAACATGTAAGATCTTTCCATTTTCTAAAGTCTTCTTCAATTTCATTTTTCAATGTTTTAAAATTTTCTTTCTAGAGGTATTTTTACTTCCTTGGTTAAGTACTTATTATAAGTACTTTTTTTTTGTGGGATTTTTTTTTTTTTGTGGGTCTATGGATGGAACCCAGGGGGCATTTGACCTCTGAGCTACACCCCTTACCCTATTTTTTATTCTGATATTTTTATTCTTTCCTCTGTTCTGCAGAGGACATCACTAAGTTTCTAAGGCTGTCCGCGAACCATGATCCTCCAGTCTCAGCCTCTCAAATGCTGGGATTACAAGCGTGTGTCACCACACCCGGCTTCTGTGGGATATTCTGAGTGGAAGTGTTTTCTGAATTTCTTTTGCAGTGGATTTATGGTTGACATACAGAAAATCTTCTAGATTTTTAAGATTGATTTTGTATCCAGATACTTTGCTGAATTTGTTGATCAGTTCTATAGGCCTTTTGGTTGAATTTGTTGGGTCTTCTAAGGATAGTATCATATCATCTGCAAATAGTGAAAGTTTGAGTTCTTCTTTTCCTAATCGTAGTCCTTTGATTTTCTTTTTTTGCCTTATTGCTCTGGCTAGAGTCTCAAGTACTATATTGAAAAGAAATGATGATAATGGACATCCTTTTCTTGTTCCTCCTTTTAGGAGAAATTCTAGAGGTTTTTCCCCATTTAATATGGTGTTGGCTGTGGGCCTACTGTAGATTTTATGATGTTGAGGTATGTTTCTTCTATTTCAATTCTCTGCTGTGCTTTTAGCATAAATAGATGTTGGATTTTGTCAAATGCTTTCAGCATCTATTGAAATGACCATATAATTTTTGTCTTTGTTTCTTTTTATGTGATGAATTACATAGATTGATTTTCATATGTTGAACCAACTTTACATACCTGGGATGAACCCTACCTGGTCATGGTGTATGATTTTCTTGATGTGGTTTTGAATATGTTTTGCTATTATTTTGTTTAGCAGTTTTGCATCCAAGTTTATCAAAGGCTTGTATTGTATTCCTTCTTTGAGCTGTCTTTCTTTGGTTTTGGATTAATATGATGTTGGCTTCATAGAATGTATTTGGGAGAGTCCCATTTCTATTTCATGAAATAGATTGAGGAGTATCAGGATTAGCTCTTCTATAAAGGTTTTATAAAATTCACTTGATAAACCATCTGGTCCTGGGCTTTTCTTTGATGGTAGGCTCTTTATTTCTGTTTCAATCTCTTTAATAACTATTGATTGGTTTAAATCTTCTATATCTTGTTGACTCAGCTTAGGAAGGTCATATTTGTCTAGAAAGTTGTCAATTTCTTCCAGATTTTCCATTTTGTTGGGGTATAGTTTTGTAAAGTAGTTTTTTTTTATATCCTCTGAATTTCTACACTGTCAGTGGTAATATCTTCTTTTTCATCTCTTATCTTCATAATTTGTGTTAATTCTCTTATTTTATTTTCTGTTAAGTTGGCTAGTGCTTTATCTATCTAGTTAATGTTTTTGAGAAAACAGCTTTTGTTTTTGTTGATTTTCTGAATTTTCTGAACTGATTTTCTGAGTCTACTTCATTGATTTCTGCTCTGGTTTTAATAATTTTCTGTCCTGTAATGGCTTTGGGGTTACATTGGTCCTGTTTTTCAAGGGCTTTAAGATGTGTCATTAAGTTATTTATTTTGTGATCTTCTGTTCTTCTTATGTGAACACTCAGTGCTATGAATTTTCCTCTTACTACTGTCTTCAATGTGTCCCAGAGGTTTTGATATGTTGTATCTCTATTTTTGTTTGTTTCTAGAAATTTCTTGATTTCACCCCTTACTTCTTCTATGACCCATTCTTCACTCAGCAGTGTGGTGTTCAGTCTCCACATGTTTATGTGCTTTCTCTGGGTCTTCTTATAGTTGATTTTTAGTTTCATTTCATTATGGTCTGAAAAGACACAGGGAAGTATGTCACATTTTTTGAATTTGCTAGTGCTTACTTTGTGGCCCAGGAAGCTGAGAAAAATGTCAACTCTGGTGTAGTTGGGTAGAATAGTCTGTATGTGTCTAATAGGTCCATTTGGTTGATGGTATTCTTTAGGTCTGAGACATCTTTACTGGCCTTTTGTCTAGGAGATCAGTCTAATGGTGCGAGAGAGGTGTTGAAGTATTACTGTATTGGGACTTATGTGTGACTTATTGCCACAAAGAGTTTGTTTTATGAAAGTAGCTGCACCTATGGCATAAATGTGGACTCTAGTTATTCCCTCTTACTGGATTTCTTTTTTGCCCTATGATCGATCAGTCTTCTAGCATTTTTCCTTCCACCTTTTACTTATTGTGTTCTTTTTATAGTTATGGTGTTTTCTGGCTTTTTAAAAAATGCTATGAAGATCAGGTGTCAGCAGGTTTGGTATGTGCTCCTTCCCTTGGTCGTCATCTCCCTGGAAATCCTCAAGGTACTTTTATTTCTAAATTATCATAAAGAATTTTAAATAAGCTGTTACTTCTGGTAATTATGTCTTATAATCAATAATTTTACCTTACAGTATACAAAATTTTGGAGAAAATAAATTTTACACACACATATGTTAGTCATTGGTTTCTTACCTTTCAGTTGCTTGAGGATTAGTATAAACGTTGCCTCATATAACTGAACTCCATAACTTCAGGGGAAAAGATTAATATTCTTGTCCCTGGGAAAAAGTATTTTTTTCTTTTTCTTAATTTCAGTATTTTGGGTAACAAACAGAAAAAATGTTAAATATTTTAGGTTTTTCAATTCAGATTCATTTTATATATGATATAAAATATAGAACAATCTTTGAGTGCTTGAATTAAGAGAACATTTTAGTTTATTTCGTACTAAGATATCTTATGTGAGGCCCCCAACTTTCTGCCAGTCCAGTTATGAAATGTAAATTGACTTAGTTATTTTGCACACCATTTATTGTATCCTTGACTCAGCTTTATACTTTTCATGATGGTTCATTTATTTCAAAAAGTGGGAATACAAACAAAAGAGGCAAATGATTTTTTAGAGTCACAGAGGTTAACTGTATTTTGGAGTAATACTTCATTTTACTATAGTGTAAATTTGGGGGCATACTTTTCTCTGATCTATAGATTTGTTTTTAAACAATTTTGTTTTAGTTGGTCTTTATTCTAATTTCAACAGATGTACAAATTGTTTGCTCACATTCATCTATTTCTGCTTACTTTTACTGTTTCTGATGCTAAAAAGTGAGTTTTAGAAACACTTCCACTGACATTATGTATGTATATGTGATGACATTATGTATGTATATGTGATAAAACCAATGCCACTCTGAATATCCTGTATGGTAAAGGGGTGCAATGGGGAGGAAGCCCAGAAAAAAACTCACCAAGTTCTGTGTGCATGTATGTCACTAACATAACTTCATTATGATGTGGTAATGCACCAATAAAATAAGAAAAAAATAAAACCAAACCAAGATCTCATGTTGAAAAGTCATCCCAACTTGCAGGAAACATTGAGATTTCTGACCAGTGTCTCACAAGAAGAAGCTGTAGGCATTGAAAGAATAAAAAATGAATAATTAACTTTCATGGGTACCAATTGTTCTGAGAAAGTGTAAGCAATAAAGTTTCCCTTGTAATTTGTCATCTTTTAACTTAATATCTATTATTTTTGTCTTCTCTCCCTCCTTTCTGTTTGGTTTGACTTCTAGCCTCTAGGACCTGTGTCTCTTATTTTTTTTATTTTTTAAGATTGCTTTCAGATGCTTGGTCCTTGGTGCTTTTCCAGCATATATGGAGAATTAGACGTGTACGGATTTATTTTTTTTTTTTATTTTTTTTTTTATAAACAATATAAATTTTTTTTTTACAATAAACCATGTAAAGTATTTATTTGTTAAGATATTCCATGTGCACTTTGCACAAAAGCATCATGACCTATTTAATCAGGTTAATGTTACGTTTCACTTTATTTTTTTTTTCTTGCCAATATTTATTTTTTTTAATTAATTTATTTTTTAAATTGGTGCATTGTAGTCATATATCAATCACATTGGAGTACAAGACTTGAGAGGATATACAAGCACACATCATCCAATTAGCCCTCCTCCAGCCCCCGTCCCATTCCCTCCCCCTCCCTCCATCCCACACTTCTTTGGTGATTTACCTTGATACATTTGTTTATGTACCTCCTGCATTTTAAAGAGGCTCCGTCCTCCAGTATTACATACCCTCTGATTGATCACATTAGTTGCTTCACTATAGGGCCCTTTCTATAGCTCAACCTCTTCCTGTTGCCCTTTTCCTCCTAGTTATTGCTGATTAAGAGAAGTGTCTGATTTATATTTTCTGCGATATTTCTCTGTGCATGCTGTGTTGCAAGTACCAATCCCACTCTTGATGGTCCCAGTAGTGGCCTGGCTACTCAGTGGACTGATCCGGACCTCGCTGGCTCACGCAGCGGCCTTGCCTCATGGGAGGACCCAGTTCTGGTCTCGCTGGCCCCTGAACCGGTCAAACCCCTAAGCTGGCTTTGGTCCCGACCTTGGAGGCCGCAGGAGTGAACTTGCCTCACGCCAGGCTCCGATGCTGGCCATTGGCCCCTGCACCGGTCTAACCCCTTGGCAGGATTCCAATCCCGGCCTCGGAGGCCCCAACACTGGTAATGCCTCACGGCAGGCTCCGATGCCGGCCTCACTGGCCCCAGCACCGGCCTAACCCCTTGACAGGCTCTTATCCTGGCCTCAGAGGCCCCAGTACCGGCCTTGCCTCACGGCAGGCTCCGATGCCGGCCTCGCTGGCCCCAGCGCCGGCCTAACCCCTCGGCAGGCTCTTATCCTGGCCTCGGAGGCCCCAGTACCGGCCTTGCCTCAAGGCAGGCTCCGATGCCGGCCTCGCTGGCCCCAGCAGCGGCCTAACCCCTCGGCAGGCTCCGATCCCGGCCTCGGAGGCCCCAGCACTGGTCATGCCTCAAGGCAGGCTCCGATGCCGGCCTTGCTGGCCCCAGCACCGGCCTAGCCCCTTGGCAGGCTCTTATCCTGGCCTCGGAGGCCACAGTACCGGCCTTGCCTCACGGCAGGCTCCGATGCCGGCCTCGCTGGCCCCAGCACTGGCCTAACCCCTCGGCATGCTCCGATCCCGGCCTCGGAGGCCCCAGGACTGGTCATGCCTCACAGCAGGCTCCGCTGCCGGCCTCGTTGGCCCCAGCACCGGCCTAACCCCTCAGCAAGCTCTTATCCTGGCCTCGGAGGCCCCAGTACCGGCCTTGCCTCACGGCAGGCTCCGATGCCGGCCTCACTGGCCCCAGCACCGGCCTAACCCCTCGGCAGGCTCTTATCCTGGCCTTGAGGCCCCAGTACTGGCCTTGCCTCAAGGCAGGCTCCGATGCCGGCCTCGCTGGCCCCAGCACCGGCCTAACCCCTCAGCAGGCTCTTATCCTGGCCTCGGAGGCCCCAGTACCGGCCTTGCCTCACGGCAGGCTCCGATGCCGGCCTCGCTGGCCCCAGCACCGGCCTAACCCCTCGGCAGGCTCCGATCCCGGCCTCGGAGGCCCCAGTACCGGCCTTGCCTCACGGCAGGCTCCGATGCCGGCCTCGCTGGCCCCAGCACCGGCCTAACCCCTCGGCATGCTCCGATCCCGGCCTCGGAGGCCCCAGCACTGGTCATGCCTCACGGCAGGCTCCGCTGCCGGCCTCGTTGGCCCCAGCCCCGGCCTAACCCCTCGGCAAGCTCTTATCCTGGCCTCGGAGGCCCCAGTACCGGCCTTGCCTCACGGCAGGCTCCGATGCCGGCCTCGCTGGCCCCAGCAGCGGCCTAACCCCTCGGCAGGCTCCGATCCCGGCCTCGGAGGCTCCAGCACTGGTCATGCCTCAAGGCAGGCTCCGATGCCGGCCTCGCTGGCCCCAGCACCGGCCTAACCCCTTGGCAGGCTCTTATCCTGGCCTCGGAGGCCCCAGTACTGGCCTTGCCTCAAGGCAGGCTCCGATGCCGGCCTCGCTGGCCCCAGCACCGGCCTAACCCCTCGGCATGCTCCGATCCCGGCCTCGGAGGCCCCAGCACTGGTCATGCCTCACGGCAGGCTCCGCTGCGGGCCTCGTTGGCCCCAGCACCGGCCTAACCCCTCGGCAAGCTCTTATCCTGGCCTCGGAGGCCCCAGTACCGGCCTTGCCTCACGGCAGGCTCCGATGCTGGCCTCGCTGGCCCCAGCACCGGCCTAACCCCTCGGCAGGCTCTTATCCTGGCCTAGAGGCCCCAGTACCGGCCTTGCCTCAAGGCAGGCTCCGATGCCGGCCTCACTGGCCCCAGCACTGGCCTAACCCCTCGGCAGGCTCTTATCCTGGCCTCGGAGGCCCCAGTACCGGCCTTGCCTCACGGCTGGCTCCGATGCCGGCCTCGCTGGCCCCAGCAGCGGCCTAACCCCTCGGCAGGCTCCAATCCCAGCCTCAGAGGCCCCAGCACTGGTCATGTCTCAAGGCAGGCTCCGATGCCGGCCTCGCTGGCCCCAGCACCGGCCTAGCCCCTTGGCAGGCTCTTATCCTGCCTCGGAGGCCCCAGTACCGGCCTTGCCTCACGGCAGGCTCCGATGCCGGCCTCGCTGGCCCCAGCACCGGCCTAACCCCTCGGCATCCTCCGATCCCGGCCTCGGAGGCCCCAGCACTGGTCATGCCTCACGGCAGGCTCCGCTGCCGGCCTCGTTGGCCCCAGCCCCGGCCTAACCCCTCGGCAAGCTCTTATCCTGGCCTCGGAGGCCCCAGTACCGGCCTTGCCTCACAGCAGGCTCCGATGCCGGCCTCGCTGGCCCCAGCACCGGCCTAACCCCTCGGCAGGCTCTTATCCTGGCCTCAAGGCCCCAGTACCGGCCTTGCCTCAAGGCAGGCTCCGATGCCGGCCTCGCTGGCCCCAGCACCGGCCTAACCCCTCAGCAGGCTCTTATCCTGGCCTCGGAGGCCCCAGTACCGGCCTTGCCTCAAGGCAGGCTCCGATGCCGGCCTCGCTGGCCCCAGCAGCGGCCTAACCCCTCGGCAGGCTCCGATCCCGGCCTCGGAGGCCCCAGCACTGGTCATGCCTCAAGGCAGACTCCGATGCCGGCCTCGCTGGCCCCAGCACCGGCCTAACCCCTCGGCAGGCTCTTGTCCTGGCCTCGGAGGCCCCAGTACCGGCCTTGCCTCAAGGCAGGCTCCGATGCCGGCCTCGCTGGCCCCAGCACCGGCCTAACCCCTCAGCAGGCTCTTATCCTGGCCTCGGAGGCCCCAGCACCGGCCTAACCCCTCGGCAGGCTCTTATCCTGGCCTCGGAGGCCCAAGTACCAGCCTTGCCTCATGGCAGGCTCTGATGCCAGGCTCGCTGGCCCCAGCACCGGCCTAACCCCTCAGCAGGCTCCGGTCCCGTCCTTGGCGGCCCCAACACTGGCCTTGCCTCACGGCAGGCTCCGATGCCGGCCTCGCTGACCCCAGCACCGGCCTAACCCCTCAGCAAGTTCCGGACCCGACCTCGGAGGCCCTAGCACAAGCCTTGCATCATGGCAGGCTCCAATGCCAGCCTCGCTGGCCCCAGCATCGGTGTAACCCCTCTGCAGGTTCCAATCCCGGCCACGGAGGCCTCAGTAGTGGCCCTGCCTCACAGCAAGCTCCGATGTCGGCCACTGGCCCCGGCGCCCACCTAACCCCTCAGCAGGTTCCGATCACTGTCTCTGTGGTTAGTATTTCAAAGGTTCCAGTTGTAATGTATCAGATCTCTGCCTCCCCCGAATATTGGCCACTGGCATTGCCACTGCCTCCACCGTTTCAAATCCTTCCCAGGCTCTTTTTCCACTCTGAATGTTGTCCAGTGTTCCTAAGCATGCGTGATGGTAGCATTCGACATTTGGTGTAATTTCTCCAAAAAAATAAAGTTGGTAAGATCCGGTTTCTGCTTCTCCTGAATACAAGTCTCTACCACCATCGCGAAGAACTCTTTCAACACCGCATTTCTCCTTGGTCTCCGCTAAACTCTCTCCTTATATGTGATGTCTGAGATTCTTAACAATATAGAGAAATAGCAGTCCTCTTTCACGGTGAATTTTTCCATAAGTTCCAGTGCATTTAGATAAGTTTTGTCTGCATCTCCAGTGTCCTGGCATCCATAACGGCTTTCTTACCACCTCTCCGATATTTTTCTTTATCTTTTTCTGTTCTGGGCCCGGTTTCTCCAGGGGTCTGGCGTGCTACGCGCAGTTCGGCAGGGGCCCAGAGTCCCGCGACCCGGGCCCCATCTGGCTTGCCCAGCCCGCGACCCCCGCCCAGAACCCAGCGTCTTACTGGGTCCGGTTTCTCCAGGGGTCTGGCGTGCTACGCGCAGTTCGGCAGGGGCCCAGAGTCCCGCGACCCGGGCCCCATTAGGCGTGCCCCGCCCGCGACCCCCGCCCAGAACCCAGCGTCTTACTGGGCCTGGTTTCTCCAGGGGTCTGGCGTGCTACGCGCAGTTCGGCCCGGGGCCCAGGGTCCCGCGACCCAGGCCCCGGCTTTTGTGCGCCGCGCGCGACCCCTGCCCAGAACCCAGCGTCTTACTGGGCCTGGTTTCTCCAGGGATCTGGCGTGCTACTCGCAGTTCTGCCTGGGGCCCAGAGTCCCGCGACCCGGGCCCCATCTGGCGTGCCCAGCCCGCGACCCCCGCCCAGAACCCAGCGTCTTACTGGGTCCGGTTTCTCCAGGGGTCTGGCGTGCTACGCGCAGTTCGGCAGGGGCCCAGAGTCCCGCGACCCGGGCCCCATTAGGCGTGCCCCGCCCGCGACCCCCGCCCAGAACCCAGCGTCTTACTGGGTCTGGTTTCTCCAGGGGTCTGGCGTGCTACGCGCAGTTCGGCCGGGGCCCAGTGTCCCGCGACCTGGGCCCCATCTACGGATTTAAATTTATACTTTCTTCACTTCTCTGGGGTGGCCTGTAACCAGGCCCATGTCAAAAAATTCACACTTCAACAATTTCTTGAATGCTCTGCTGAAATCTCCCTCTGTGCAACTCTGCCTGAGTGCCCATGCTTGCTGGGCCTTCCCTTTCCTGAGTCAGCCCTACTGGTTTTCTATGAGAACCCTGCCTTACCACACCACTTACCATGTATTCTTGCTTCAAGATCTTTTGCTTGGGCAAGTTGACTGAAAGCATGGAAAATAGAAGCATTTTGAATATTATTTTTGTATGTTTTTCATGTGTTTTCTATTTTCCCCACTTCCAGATAAGTTCTCCGTAAACTCTTTCTTATCTTCCTTTTCTTACCTTACTGTGAAAATAGCCTTTTTAAAATAATTAATCCCATACTACTTTCTGGTTTCTTTTCCTTCCTTTCTTTCTTTTTTTCTCTTTCTTTTTTTGTGGTACTGGGGTGGAATCCAGGGGCTTTTGTACCTTCAGGGTATACCCTCAGACCTATTTTATATTTTATTTGGAAACAGGGTCTCACTAAGTTGCTGAGAGCCTCACTAAGCAGCTGAGGCTGGCTTCGAACCTACTCAATCCTCCTGTCTCAGCCTCCCAAGTGCTGGGATTACAAGCGTGCAAAACCATGCCTAGCTTTACTTTTTGGTTTCTAAGTCCCTTGTTTTCCATCAAATTTTATTCCTCACTCTGGGTCTTCAGCACTTACTGCAAGGGAATTTGGAGAATCTATCTTGGCAAGATTAAACTAGAAGTTGAACCTCACTTAATCTACAAGGAGTTCTTGGACCATATAGTCTCTATCTTATGAATGGGAATATGTGAATATGTAACTAACATTTGTTAAGACCTAGTACATATAACAAGTACTCTGCTAAATATTTTCATATAAATATTTTATATTTGCATTAAAGTTTGTTATTATGATCTGCATTTCCATATGAAGACATTAAGGCACATAGAGATTAAATAGTTTTCTGTGTCTATTCAACTAGTAAGTACAAGAGCTAGAAAGTCAAGCTAATGTCTTTCTGACTCTAATAGAGGAGTTATGCAACCATTAAGTGGCATTGCTTCATGGAAATAAGATGGCCAGGAGTGAGCTAGACTTTCTGTTTTGAAAATGTGTTCTGAAGGACAGCAATATCTAAATCACCTGTAGAATTATTAGGAATGCAGAATCTTAGGTTCTTAGATAATCCTTAGATAACCATGTTTATATTGTTTAATACACACTTAGCTAGATCTTCTGAGGTCATTGCTATAGAGGAAAATTAAATGAACATTAGTTTATTCCACAAACTTTGATTGAACATTTGCTCTCAGAAAGCTTTGTGTTGAGTAGAAGTAGTAAAATTTGTACCTGCCTTAGCCTATTATTAATTGGGATCCAAATGAATCAAGAAGGAAATAAACAAGATTCTTAACCAAATTATCAGTGTGCAAAGCACTATAAACTCTATAGACTCAATCACGTAATAAGTGGAGAAATCTCCCATCTAGAAAAGTTTAAGCCTGCTGCATGGGTGTGGGTCTCTATATGCACATGCAAATGTGAATATGTATATGTGCATAACACATTTTTAAAAGCCAATAAAGTATCTGACTTTGGATATTAGACAAAAATGACTTATGTCTTAAAGAACTTCAGTTTTTTTGTCATTTGTTTATCGGTAATAAAGTATACCAAGTATGGACCATAGATTATTAGCTAGCAGAGGAGCTTGTTTTTACCATGTCATGATATACGGCTTAAAATGGAAACTCATCATCTATTTTAAAGGGGAAATAGCATGGAAATAATGAGTACATTACTTTTCTCAAGAAGTGACAGAGTCCTAGTTATTTTTGCACATGCTGTTGCTAACTCCCATATGATTTAAGTGGAATACCTGACAGTTCTAAAACTATCTTTATCCAAATAGGTCAAGGATTCATACAAATATTATCTTATTAAGTATGAATATTTATATTGGTCACACAAAGACTATTTCTTTTTTTTAAAATTTGAGTTCAAGTCATGAGAATCCAGATGTTTATAAAATTATCAGATTGCTAGTAGTAGAACAATGAAAAAACCCTTTGCTCTCTTCTTCAGCCTAGGACTCGATACAAATTTTGAAGTTATGATCACCAAGAACTCAAGAATAACTAGTGCTATGGTAATTTTCATGTCCCCAAGATAGCTTCAAGTTAAACTAGTACAGGACAGTTACCATTTTTAATTAGCTTGCTCAGCACAAGGTATTATTAAATGTAACAACATTCTTACTAAGTTCTACTGAGTCAGTCTAGATTTTAGATCTAAATATTTTCCATCTTTTTTCTTGGACAAAATTTGAAACTTACTCTAGCTGCTTTCTGAGTTGGAAGAAATGATCCTGCTGCACCACAGAGGGAAGAAACAGAGAAAAGAGTGAGATGGGTCTGCTCTGAAGAAATAAGACCCATCTTATCTGTTTATCAGCATATCAGCATTTCATGGGTATGGGTGCTCTCAATCTTGCTAGTAGCTAATTAGTAGTAAAGTAGGCCTAATCAGTGGTTGAATCTTGAAATTCAAATCTCTCTGTATGTGGACACACACACATACACACCCCTCTGGAAAGAGCAAGGGTTTTTTTTTTTTTTTTTTTTTTTTTTTTTTCCTGGCATGAGGGAAGGATTAAAAGGCACAACAGCCTTTCTCAAGTAGAATCTTTGACATATCAATTTGAAGTACTTTCATATGTTCAATCCCACCAAAATCAAGGAGTGAACTAAAGATATTGAGTAGGAACTTAAATATGATTCTTAAAAAGTGATCTTTTTCACAATTAAAAGAAGATAAAAATGATTTAATGAAGAAACAAATATATTTTCCTATCATTAAATTCCCTCCTGCTTTAAGATGGCATTTCTACTTTCATTTCCAAATGTTCATGAATATAGAGTTTAGTTGGCAGTCACAAATTTAAATAGCACCTCTCTCTTTTATCTTAGCCCCAATTAAAATTTTAATCTAGTTGGTTACTGAGCAGAAAGAGATTTTATACAGTCTGTTGGGCACCTATAAAAGCAGTACAAGAGCTAAAGGAACAAGCTCTAGATTTGATCCTCTAGGAAAATCTTCCAGAAATCAGCGAAGCTATCTTACTAGGGACTCCTGTCACTTCCTCAAGAAGGAAGCTGAGGACTCAGGACACCACTACCTGATGGCTTTATCCACAATCCATTCAGAATTCTATGGATACCACCTCACTGTCTCCAGGAGATCATGGCTTACCACTAATGCCAAGTCAAGAAAGAACCCATAAGGTTGGCTTCAGATATGTGTTCCCCCTTTGGGATGGGCACTGGTAAGGTGCATGTCTTAACTCCTGACTCTCTCCTTAGGGTTCGCCTGGTTGGCAGAGCCAACCTTACATCTGCAACTGGCTGCAAAGGAGTCTCAGAAGTTTGATTTTTATCTTTTAGGTTCTCTCTAGAGGAAAACGATATAAAGAGAAGGCAGGAAAAGATGTATACTATATCAATCAGCAAAATAAGAGACGATCTACTCTCAGAAAACCCCACTACAAAACTAAGGGTAGTTTTCGGCTTTAATGTTTAAAAAGTGAGATTTCAACATTTGTTTTTTCCTTAATTCATGTACTAGTAATGAGGTTAACATCAAATTTCATGAAGTTAAATCTCAGATAGCTGCAAATATAAATATGATGAGAACCTGAAGTACAAAAAATGTTACAGAATATATATCCATGATAACATAGTTAAAAATAGGAATAGCTAATAATCTGATAAAATAAATGGGAAATTGAACTGAATTGACACTTCTCAAAAAAAGAAGTACAAATGGCTAGCAAATATATAAAGGCCCAGTATCATTATCAATTATAAAATGGCAAATAAAAACTACACACTAAGAATTCAACTCATTCCAGTTAGAATGACAATAATCTGTAATAGAAATATTAATAAACGCGGGTGAGAATGTGGGGGAAAAGGGACATTCATATACTTTTGATGATATTGTAAATTAGTACAACCACTACTGAGATCAGAATGGATGTTAATCATATCACTAGGAAAGGAACTGCCATATGACCCAGATATGCCATGTCTTGATATCTGTCCAAAATAAACTTAGAATACTATAGTGATACATGTGTGCCCATGTTCATAACAGTACAATTGAATGTAGCCAACTTATGGACCCAACCTAGGTTTCCATCAGAAGATGAATAGATGATGAAAATGTACATATACATAATATACACAATGAAGGCTTACTCAGCCATGAAGAACAAAATTATGCTATTTACAGAAAAAAATAGATGCTAAATTAAATCAGCCAAACTCATCCAGTCAAGTGCTACATGGTTTCTCCTATTTGTGGAAGTTAGAAAGAAAATAGGAAAGAAAAGGGGCCTCATATAAATGAGTAGGAAAAACAGTAAAATAATGGATGGGGACCAGAGGAGGAAGGGAAAGGGGGAAAGGAGGCTTGAGGAAGGAAGCAGACCAAATAATATTATGTTCGTATATGAAAATATCACTGCAAATCACAGTAGTGTGTACTAAGTGGGAACAAGGGAGTGGGATGAAAGAGAAACACAGGGAGAGAGGTTGTGTGCATATATGAATCTCACTAAGATATATAACTATAGTGCAGCATTTAAAATTTTAAAAATAAATAGAAAAAGTTTCAGTTTCTAAATGTCCTGCTTCTTTAGTCATTAGAGATCACATGAATAATTACTGAAAACATTTTCTGTTCATTATGCTTTCCATGATGAGTCCTGGGAATTTTATAACATATTTTAATTTTTCATGATTTAATGATTTCTGTAATAACTGATTGAGCAGGAATTTCAATTTTGTTAATGACAAGCAAGGTTGGATAATCCAGGGCTATAATTTACAATGCAAATCAGAACCATGAATCTATTTTCTCAGCCAATAAGACACAATATTAAACCGTTTGGCTCACACACCTTCTCCACATCTCTTAAATATATAGTGTGAATATTCAAACAAACCCATTAATAAAAGAATTCACATCCTCATTTTTTCTATTAATCTTAATCTTTGATGTTTTTGGTTAAAAATTCTTTGTACCATATGCAGATGACTTAAGCAAGTAAAATAATGGATTTACAACTCTTTTTCTTCCCCTTAGGTAAAATGGTATTAATGTTCAACTCTGAAAAATTGAAGAGCTCTTCTAGCTTTGCAAGTCAATCTGTCATTCCTTACCCTCTTAGAAAACCTGTTCTATATTTATAACAATTTATATTCACTATAAGCTTAGTGTTAAGGCAAAAGTATATTTCCCCAAAGAATGCAATTTAAACATTGACTACTCATACAATCAGGTAGTCAAACACTTAGATTCTAGGAAGCCTTAATTCCTTGAGGCTACACTAAAGATATGGGGTTTTGCTGTGGAGGTGCACATAATTATTTTGAGAATGTGTTGCACACTGTGAAGTTTCAAGACGCAGATCTAGAAATCAGGCCTGGCTACATAGACTTAAGGAACAAAAATAAAAGCCAATAGGGGACTAGAGGTAGGTCAAAAAGAAGTGAGCGCACTTCAGACACACAGCATGTATGGCTCTTTCTCGATAATTAGATCTCACAATAGTCTTTGTCTTAAATGTCTTTTTTAGAAATCGGCTCTCCATACCCCTTAATCCTTTATTTTCTATTCTAGCATTCTGTTTCAGTGTTTTCTTCTTACAGCTATCAGAAATTGTCGCATTCATTTGGTTTCTTAGTTATATCATCTAACTCCTTTCACTAGAATATTATATCCACATAAGATCAGTTGCTTTTTCTCATTGTTTCCCATTCATCTCCCAGGGTCTTGAACAAGATCTGGTGTATAGTAGTTACACAATAAATTTCTTTTAATGAGTGAATAAATAAATTCTTAGCCAAGTGTTCTCTTTTTCTCTCTCAAAGCTAATATATGTCCCCAAATACATAAATTATAATATGTAGTTTCTGGGATTAGCCTCAGTTGGGCTCCAATGGAAAATTATATGAGTGTTCCAATACCAACTTATATCCCTTGGCCATACTGAATATACTAAAACCAGTTTATAAAATCTCAAAACTAATAACTTGACACTTTCAGTTAGAGCCAGTGTTACAAGTAAAATATAACTTATGATAAGGGTTCACGTCACAGCTGTTATTTATTGGATTTTGCTAATGAATCAGGCTTTCATATCAAGTCACCATAGGTCCATTTTGCTGAACATATATTTATATAGAAAATAAAAGTATTATTATAGACTTGGCATCGACCCTTGGAAAATTCTTTCTCCAAGTTATACTTCTTTCATAACAGTGATTATTTTCCCTGCCAATATTTCTGCCCGAGGCAAAGCACATTCCACCTTGCCCAATATTGATTCTCTATTTCTGAGTTTGGGTTCCATACCTGTGGATTTGCTGCCTATCCTATATTGAGGGTTTTCTCTTTATCATTTATTAAGCATCCAATAGAATGTCTGCATTTTTCAAGTTATGAGGTAATATCATTGGATACTTTCTTTTTATACACATGTATATTATTTTTTGTTGGTGCATATGACATACATCTTTATAAGGTTTGAAGCCACACAAGCAAACATGCATGTAGGTCTTGGTCAGCTTCCCTTCAGGTTTCTCCCCGCTACTCACTATTCCCCATACACAATAGCTAGGTTGGCAGTGACACCTTCATACAAGGACAGGGCATAAGTTGAACTTTTTCTCTCATCAGTTCTTCCCCTCCTCCCATCTCCTTCTCCTTATTCCTTTCTGTTATTCTAATGGTGTTTCTCCTCAAATATTTAAAGTCCCATTTTTCTACTTTCTTTATAGCTTCCACATATGAGGTAAAACATTTGACCCTTGACTTTCTGGGACTGGCTGATGTCAGTTGGTAAGTGTGGGGCAACACTGATTCTTTGATGATGGTAATTTTATAGTGCTGAAGGGCATCCGTTTGTGTATTGACTTCTATTTAGAGTACATTAGATGCAGAAGTAAATAATTAGAATTCCATGAAAGTAATTTTTAGTTATACCTCAGAAAAGAAAAACTGACAATTCATATAGCTAATTTTGTAGAAAAATAAAGTGCAAGGGAAACTTGATTAATAAAAATGCTATTATTTTGTACTCAAAACCATTGATATATTTATATTTCCAAGTTATTTTAAAGATCTTGATACTAATGTGGAAAAATTTTATTCTTAACATTTATTTATTTAAGATAATTGATCAGTGTTAACATATTGTATACAATTCATAAATATTCTTAAAATCTATATTTATTTATTTATTTATTTGTTTATTTATTTTGGTGGTACTGGGGTTCCTGGAAGCCCTTCTACCTCCGGGCTACAATCCCAGACTCATTTTTTTACACTTTTTTTTTAATTTAAAAAATTTAAATTTAAGCCAGCGCAGCTGGCTTCGAACCTGCATGATCCTCCTGTCTCTGCCTCCCTAGCGCGGGGATTAAAAGTGTGTGCCACCATGCTCGGCGCTTCTATTTATTTTTTAAATGATAATATTTTTTATTTTTCATTTATTTATTTATTTATTTATTTATTTATTTATTTATTTATTGTGGTACTGGGGTGGAACCCAGAGGCTTTCTACCTCCGGGCTATACTCCCAGCCCTATTTTATATTTTATTTTTGAAACAGGGTCTCACTAAGTTGCTGAGAGCCTCACTAACTAGCTGAGGCTGGCTTCAAACCTGCGCGATCCTCCTGTCTCCGCCTCCCAAGTGCGGGGATTACAAGCGTGCGCCACCACGCCCGGCTATTTTTTATTTTTTATTGATGCTTTGCAGTCATACATTTTAAGGGGTACAAGATGGTAGAGGCATACATGCACATATCACTCATTTAGCCTTTCCCCAGTTTCTACCCCATTCCCTCCCCCTCTCCCTCTTTCTCATGTTTGGCTTAGTGATTGACTTTAGTATGCTTGTGAATGTATATCATGTACATTAGAGCATTTTCCTCTTACCTCTTCCCATCACCCCCAGTTAGGTGTCCTTATTTCCTCATCCATGTTTCTCCTCTTTCATCTAGAGTTCCTCCTATGTCCACTTTTCTCCCTAACTTCTGCATATTAGGGAGAGCATCTGATTTCTTACTCTTTGTGACTGACTAATCTCACTTAGCATAATGTTCTCCAGGCAAACCTTCATATTATAAGACTAGGGGAGTCATAAATTATCTCAGTGTTCTTTTTAAATGTTACATATTACCTGGACAGGTTCAGAGTAGAAAGAGAGAGAAAGAAAGAGATGTATATATTAGGGCTTTTCTTAAAAGACCTTAGATCTACCTTTAAATTCCAGTACTAATAACCTGATTTGGGCTATGTTGAGCAACTCTTGAGTTCTCTCATTTGTAAAATGCAAAAAGCAGAGTAGCTACTTCATGAAGTGGACGCAAACATTAAACTGAGACTATTTGCATGGTAGCTGAAACAAAGCAAGCTATCTTTAATATTAAATATTATTGTCATCACCTTTATAATTTATTGTAGCCAGAGAAATTTTCTCCCAAACAGCACTCTTGTATAAATTGCAATGAATGTTTTATGATGTATTATAAGATCTTTGGATGAGGGTGTTAATATATTTGAACCATGTGATAACTCTAACAGTTTAAAGTTTATCTATTGATACAAGCTAGTGAACTGTGAACCACTTTTCCCTATAGATATATTTTGTTTGTCTCATACCTATTCTGAATGACTCATTTTAACTACCTCCTACTTTCCTGTAGACATCTCATTTCTGATCTCCTGGTATATGATGCTATCTAAGGGAAAGACAATCATCCCAAATTTCCCTATCTACCTACTATGGAGTACAAATTTTCTTTCACTTTTTATTCAGCAAATTTTTTTATTCTTGTCAGCACTTAATGTTATATATTTCTATTAACAATTTAATATAAGCTTTCAAGTACATTTGCCCAGAGTTATTGATTATAGTCAAAATAGTTTTTTTAATTTTTCAGCAAAAATGTAATGAACATGTGAGGTGCTCAATATAGCACATTAGAAAGTGAAGATTCAATACCGTGCAGCGTGGTTTTCATCTTTAAGATGTTCACAATTTGCAATGCATGAGGAGCCCAGGGGAGAGCCACCAAGCAGCCACAATTGTCCCATAGATTAGTAGACTTCAAAGCTAATCAGTGGCTGTGGCTGAATTTTGGGGTGGATTGTTGGAGAATAAGGCTAAGTCATATAGAAATGAACACTGGAAGTGAAGTCTTGCCATAAAAATTCTGAAATTTATTGCATTGACTTTTTGATTGGGTGGGTCGATAGAGACTGAGAATGTAATGTAGTAACACTGCAACCTCTAGGAAAATAGTAAATTGTTATTGAAGGCTAGACATGTTGAGGAAACTGTTATGTTTTTACAAAACAAACAAAAAAAAAGGTTGATTTGGAAGATAGAAAGTAATGTACCTAACAAACATTTATATTTGACAAGGGAAGATTTTTTTTTTTTTTTTTTTGCATGTGTGTGGCACTGAGGATTGAATCCAGGGACATTCTACCTCTGAGCTATATCATCAGGTTTTTTTTATCTCCCCCCATGAAGGAATTGACTTCCTTATACAGAAAGTTAACTTTTTTTTTTTTTTTTTTTTTTTTTTGGTGGTACTGGGGTTCCTGGAAGCCCTTCTACCTCTGGGCTACACTCCCAGACCTATTTTTTATATTTTTATTTTGGAAACAGGGACTCTTAAGCCAGCGTGGCTGGCTTAGAACCTGCGTGATCCTCCTGTCTCCACCTCCCAAGCACAGGGATTACAAGCGTGCACCACCACGCCCGGCAGAAAGTTAACTTTTTATCATCAAAATTTTAAGCTTTGTTATCTTCAAAGCTTTGTTATGTTAAAGTAGGATAAAATATCTAATTTTACAAATTAAAAACAATATATATGAAGTGCCTATCACAGATCCCTGCCAATAATGATTGTTGGAAAATGGAAGATAAATAAATAGATTCATTGTAGTGTGCATGCATATGTGTGTTTCAGGTGTTTCATCAGATTTAAGTTATCTTTTTTTCTTTTTTGCGGTCCTGGAAATGGAACCCAGGGGCATTCTACCTCTTAGCTACACCCCCAGCCATATGTTTTTAATTCGTTATTTTGAAACAGGATCTCACTGAGTTGCAAAAAGCCTTACTAAGTAGTAGCTGAGACTGTCCGCGAAACACAATCTTCCTGTCTCAGCATCCCAAATGCTGGTATTACAAGGGTGCGCCACCACACCTAGCAAAATTATCTTGAAAAGAAAGAAGATATAGCTAAAATTTGAGGGAAATATATCAAGTATGCATCACTTTGAACCTCACTATGATGTCTAATTACAGTGCATCAGTAACATCATATAAACATTTTGAAAGTGTCTTAGGGAAGGAGTTGGAGCCAGGCATTCAGGAGGCTGAGACAGGAGGATCTTGGTTCACGGACACCTCAGCTACTTTCTGAGGCCCTTTGCAGCTCAGTGAGACCCTGTTTCAAAATAAAGAATAAAAAAATAGAATGGGGGTATAGCTCGGAAGTAGAATGCCCCTGGGTTCCATACCTAGTACAGCAAAAAAAAAAAAAAAAAAAAAAAAAGCTGGAATGAGAAGTGTGAATTTGATTTTGCTATTTTTTTCAAAACAAGTATTTTTAATGTTAGTATATTAAAAAAAAAAACTACATATGATTGCTGGATATGGTGGTGCACGCTTGCAATCCCAGTACTTGGGAGGTTGAGACAGAAGGATCGCAGGTTTGCAGCCAGATTCAGCTACTTAGTGAGTCCCTTTGCAACTTAGTGAGACCATGTTTTAAAATAAAGAATAAAAACATAGGGCTGGGAGTGTAGCTTAGAGGTAGAAGGACCCTGGGTTTAGCCCCCAGTACCACAAACAACAACAACAACTATATGTGATTCTATTGATTGTTAGAGTAAACACATTTTCAAAACAGGTAAATTAGAGGTAAAGCACTCTGAGATGGAGGAAGTTAAAGCCCAAGAAGTTTTAATGTGAAAAACAACCAGAAAGGTGATGGTTGGAGGATGAGATTGGGTTTCCTGTTATATTTGTTTGCCAGACTGCTATATCAAAGTGTCACAAATGCAGTCTTTGCTTCTGGAGGCTGGAGCTCCCGGATGAAGGTGTTGGCAGGGCTTGTTCTTAGGAGGCCTGGAAGGAAGATAGAGTTCCAGGCCTTTGCCTCCCTCCTGGTGGTTTACTGGTAATATTTGGCATTCTCTGGCTTGTAGAAACAACACTCCAATCTCTGAATTAATCTTTGTGTGTGTGTGTGTGTGTGTGTGTGTGTGTGTGTATGTGTGTGTGTCCATGTAGCCAAGTATCCAAATGTCTCCTTTTGTGAAGATATCAATCATATTGGATTAAGGTCTCGTCTTATCCCACTATAACTTCATTGTTATTAATGATATGTGCAGCTACTCTATTTTCAAATAAAGTCACATTTTGAAACACTATGGGTTAGCACTTCAACACACACCTTTTGGATGACATATTTCAACCCATTACACCCGAAATGGTGGTTTATCTGCTCTGTTTTATTGAGGAAGCATGCCTCAGTTCTACTTATGGAATGTTCTAAAAAAGAAAGAGGGAATGATGATATGAGTGAGAGACGGATGACCGGTGGAGAGACAATGAGGTGCTTTAGGTAGTATTTCAGGCCCATGAGAGGGAGCACATGTGGAGGGGTTGGATTTCAACAGAGAGGAAAATGCATTCTGCAATGATAAAAAGGAAAGAATATGAGCATAGGTGTAAATGAATGGAAAGTCTGGGTTGGGAAAAATAAACTTTCTGCTGAATGCATTCTGTTTTCTTTTACTTTTTTACTTTTTTTAATTTTTTGATACTGGGGATGGAACTCAGGGACATTGTACCTACAAGTTGCACTTCCAGCCATTTTTACAACTATATTTTGAAACAGGGTCTTGCTAAGTTTTTTAAGGTATCACTAAGTTGCTGAGGCTGGCCTCAAACCTGCAATCTTCCTGGATAAACAGAGATCATGTGAGTTTTATAAATAATGATTTATTGTAAATTTTTAATTAGTGTTGTTTATATGTAGATCATGTATATATTAATACATGCATGGTTATGTTTAGAGCAGCACAATTCATAGTAGCCACCTTACGGAACCAACCTAGGTGTCCATCAACAGATGAATGAATAATGAAATGTGCTGTATACACACAATGGAAGTTTACTCAGCCATAAAGAAAAAAAAAATGTCATTTGCAGGAAAATGGATGAAATGAGAGAATATTATGATAAATAAGAGCAGCCAGTTTCAGAAAGTCAAGGTTAAATGTTTTCTCTCATATGTGGAAGTTAGAAAATAGAAAACAAAAGGAACTTTAGATAAATGAAGAGAGAGAACAGTAAAATAGTGGAGTGAGATTGGAGGAGGGAGGAGAAGAAAGGGAAAAAGAAGACGATGAAGGAAACAGTTCAAATAATGCTATGTCCATATACGGAGGTAACATTACCAGTGTAACCACCCTGCGTGGGGGAGGGCAGCGGGGTGGGATTCAGAGGGCAACGCAAGTGCTGTGCGCATGTATGTATGTATCACTCTGTGAATGATATATAATCGCAGTGCCCCAATAAAAGCTTATTTAAAAAGCATCATTCAACCAGGCATGGTGGCTCACGCTTGTGATCCCAGCATTTGGGAGGCCGAGACAGGAGGATTGCGCAGGTTCAAAGCCAGCCTCAGCTACTTAGTGAGGACCTTTGCAACTCAGTGTGACCCTGTTTCAAAAAATAAAGAATAAAAAATAGGTCTGGAGATGTTGCTCAGAGATCGAATGCCCCCAGTTTCCATCCCCAGTACCGCAAACAAAGCATCATTCACATATATGGATATATATTTATATATAAATATGAATGAGTTTTATATATATTATAAATTGTACATATATATAATATATCCAACAGGGATCATGTAGGCTTTGTGGATAATGAGGGATAATGTTGTTGTTGTTGTTGTTGTTGTTATTGTTTTATTGAACTGGGGATTGTACACGAGGTATTTTACTTCTGAACTACACCCCTAGCTTTATATTATTTTATTTTTTTAATTTTTAAACAGTGTATCTCTATTTTACCATGCGCTGGCTTTGAAACTGTAATCCTCCTTTCCTAATCCCCCAAGTACTAGGATTAATATATGCCACCATGCCTGGCTGTTGTCTTAATTTTTCTAAGATAAAAAAAATTTTACAAAAAGAAAAATTGGAGTGGGTAATCTGATCAAAGTGACACCTCTTTCAATTCTCCCCTCTCTATCCCATATATGATTTCTAGTAATAAATTATGGAATAAGAGTATGAAAACATTTGTTTCCTATCATCTTAACTTTTTCATCAGTCTAAAAAATTTTTGATTATGAAATTAGATATAGCAATGCCAACTGTACAATGACGTGCTCACACATGATAACCATAGCCAATTGTTAATTTGTCGTGGATTTGAGGACAGCAGTTTACTGACAGTTTTGTTCAAGAGAGTCCTGGCAAATAATACAAGTAGCGTCCCACACAGTGCTTGGATGACTTGCTTATAGAGACTCTGATACACTGAACATGCCAGGGTTTCTCTGGTGGAATCTCACTCAGTGATGGTGGCTGATCATTCAGAAAATACTCAAAAAAACTCATCCCGCTTCCCATTCATTTAACACAGGATGCAAACATTTTTGAAGTATATTTGCTAAACTATAAGCTATAATAAAACGAGCCCAGAGACCATCTGGAACAAAATTCCATAACACAATGTCATCCAAAGTGGTAAAAATATCATTTTAAGACATTTGCTGCACAGAGCAGCCATTGCTAGAGCTGTGCAGCCCACGTGCGCCTGCCTGCTGGCCTATCCACCTGCCAGTACTCCTGTCCCCTTTCTTTCTACCAGTGGGCACAGCATGGTCATGGCGGATGGTCCCAGGCACTTGCAGTATAGCTGGTTTGGGGTGGGTTCTAGGGCACTCAGGGCAAGGACAATTTCTCTGTGGTGAAGCTGAGATGGCACCAGAAAACCAAGATGAGGCCAAGGTTCCAAAACGATACAAAAGAGGAGATATCTCTAGATGGCGAGAAAAATAATAGATAAATCTCAGCTGGATGTAGGGAACCTTGAGAAAATCTACATAGAAGTATGAATAATAAAAATGTTAGATAACTCTCATATAATCAAACTTTAGCAGCTAATTGAGACCAAGAGTATGTTGTACCTGGTGACAGACTATGCCAAAAAATGGAGACCCTTTCTGAGTTACCTGGTCTCGGATTGTGAAATGCTAGACGATGTGGACCCACTACACAACGGAGTGGCTGGTCCTATATGCAGATGAAAGCATTGAGCACAAAAATGTCTTCCTTAAAGCACAAGAAAGAAAGATACTACACTGATGTTGCATCTAGAAACACCTTTAAATTGACTTTCCTCTTTGTAGTAAGTATCCATCCAGGTCCGGGGAGCATAGAAAGTTGAAGGAGATCCTTCTGGCCCCCAGCCCAGCCTCTGCCAGTGTTGGTGGCTTGAGCAGTCCTTATGGCTGCAGAGACTGTACCACACCCAGGCTCCCTTCAGTGCCAGGCTGCTTCACAGAGGAGCTCTGCTTGGAGTTGGGCTCTAGGAATCAGCAGGAAAGTGCAGCAGAGGGAGCTATCATTTTTGTTATTTTATAATACACAATTGAAATCCAGAAAGAATGAATTCTATTTCTCTTATGGGTTCAACTTCTTGGTGATTTCACAAAGAGAACATTTCATGGGGGAGATAATTTCATTAAGATCTCTGAAAACAAACGAGCTGTAAAATGGTTTGACTTACTTAAACTGAAAGGGGATATTTTCCCAAAATGTACTACAAAAGCCTTGTAGTAATGACAAAACTAAGATGCATTCCAGATTAAAGATGGGGGCCACTCATTTCAGGCTATCAGAATGGCACAAGTGATAGGCCTGCCAGGAACTTCTGCCCCAAAAAGGGCAGTGAGCTACTTAGCCCAGGAAACCTACAGGTGAGGGATCACAGAGAAGCTTTTGGAAGGTTACAGGACCCAGAGAAACCTGGGGAAGTGCCTAGCAGCTGCCAGATCTGTCAGGCTCTGGCCAGCCCACTGCAGTGGTGCTGAGGAGACAGCGGTGAGGAGCTCCATCCCTCCTGCTGGAACCTGTTGTAAGCACCTGTTTGCTTGTCTCACTGATTTCAAGCAGAAACTAATAAATCCCATAGCCAAGTATAAAAAAAGAGAGAGAGAGACATTGACCCGAAGCGCTTTATAATAGAGAAAAAAATTTAAATTGTGTCTGATTAATAATATAGTTTTGTCTTGTTTAAGAATAGTTCGATAGAGTGATGGATGAAATAGACTTAGTATTGTTTTCTAGAGTGCACCACATATCTATTCTGTAACTCCACATTGTACAGGAACCACGTAGAAGGTATTCATCTAATGGCAAGTGGAAATGGAGAACTTGGGCATTTTATTTATTTAAAAGTGATCCAGAGATGGGAACAGTGGTGCATGCCTGTAATTCCAGTACTTGGGAGACTGAAACAGGAAGATCACAGGTTTCAGGCCAGCTCCAGCAACTTAGCAAGACTCTCAGAAACTCAGTGATATATGTTTCAAAATACATATAAATTAGGATTGGGGTGTAGCTCAGAGGTTGAATGCTTCTGGGTTCAATTCCCAATATCAAAAAAAGGGATCCAGTTAGATTGAAATGATATGAAGAGCTCATATCCTTAGCAGCAATCTATCTTTTGAGACTTTAATGATTAACATATATTAAAAATTTCCCTGTCCTAAGAAATGAATTAAATTATTTGAGTATTCAACATATGCCACATTTAATATACTTAAAAATGCTGGAAGTTGCTATTTATTATCTTCACATCATACATTCAACTAAGTTTGTTGAGACTCAAAGAGGTTAATAATCTTATTACCTTATGCGTGGCTCAAAGAGGTTAATAATTTTATTACCTTATGTATGGCTCAGCTGAAATTTGAAACTAAAAAATCAAATTCTGTAACTCATGCCTTTAACAAGAAGGCAATATTGATTATAACAGCTGTAAATCATTGGGCTGAAGAATACACATGTAGTTTGTGAGTCTTTTTGAAGTGTCTGATAACCTGTTGTAACCTTCAGTGATTTATCTGAATTTAGATTAGGATCACCATAGAAACCTTATCGAGATCTCCAAAATTTTAACTGAAAAATCATCTTAATATTTTTCAAAAAAACATGTGATCATTCTAAAAAGAATAAAAGGCAAATTCCTCAAATGTGCATGAACAATTGAAGGGGAAATATGCAGTGCTTTGAGTTACATGAAAAGCATTTTAATAATTGAGACCATTTGTAGCATCCAGGACTAACTTGAAGTGTTTGTCCTCATTACACACTTGCATGGCAGTTATTATTATAGTGATAGCAATTGAAGCTAGAAGGGATTAAACAACATGCACAAAGTCACACAGAACTCTGATGATTTATCTCTTTGGGGTATTTCTCTGAACCACACTGAATATTTATGATCAAGTAAGTAAAATTTGGTGATGAAAGAACACGTAGGGCATCTTATTTGAACTTACTAGGCACATCTAGTCCTTGAACGACCTAGCTGGGCGGCGAGTATATGAAAAACTGCTACATAATCAGCCCTCTGATGATTATTATAATGATAAAATCAACAAAAATTGAGATCAATAAATAATCACAGAGTTCTGCTTGACTGACCTGTGCTTGAGAACTTGTGTCTCTAAGGAAGAGTAGAATAATTACATGAGGAACAAAAGCAAACAGAGGAACAACCTGGAGCAATATGCCCTCTTCCTTCATTTACTTTTAGGTGCTCATAAGAGCCCCTCTGATCAAAATGATGGCCGATGGGACATAGATTCCATGCAAATATGTCCTAAGATACACTATCATGAAAAGGATGTACTAGAGTATAACTTTATTCCACATAAATTAATATAAAAATAAAAATAAAGAATAGAGCTAAGAATCAAAATGATTCAGAAGTACAAGCAGTCAGGTCTAACAAAAACCTGGAGATAATAATAATTGGAAATTTCTACCTATGGAAGAAGACTGTATAATACCTGAATATCCTTGACTAAGGCAAAAAACCTTCAAGAAATGGAAGTTCTTACTACAGAAAGCATCAAGTAATATGTCAGGAAGGCAATCAAATCTGCAGACTAAAAGAGACTAGGGCTGGGATTTATTTTTCTCTAATCACTTTAGTTGTTGTTGTGTTGTTTGTTTTGTTTCATTGTGGCACTGAAAATTGAATTGAACCCAGAGATGTTCTATCTCCGAGATATACCTTCAGCTCTATTTTTTTTTTTTTTTGAAACATGGTCTCACTAAATTTGTGATGCTGGCCTTGAACCTGTGATCCTCCTGCCTCAGCTTCCTAAATTCTGGAATTACAGGTATGCACCACCACACCCAGATGTATTGGTGGTTTTCTTGCCATAATACATTATACAATAAGTGTCCTAGAGCAATAAAGACTACTTATTTATCATACACTTCCCGTGAGCCCTGTATTTGGCAGCAGTTCAGTGGGGGCAGTTCTGGCTAATGATCTATCATAAGATTGCCATAAGATGTTAGCTGGGGCTGTAGTATCTGCAGATTTGATAGTTGAAGGAGCCACTTTTAAGGTGGATGGTTCAATGCTGTCAAAAGTTAGAGTTGTTAGCTGGCAGAAGGCTTCACTTTCTACCCTTGTTGGCATCTCCACAGGGCTTTCCTTGCAGCATGGGAACAGAGTAAGAATTCCAAGGTTCCAAGACAGAAATTATACTTTATCATGACCTCGTCTTAAAAAATCACTCTCTATGAGTTCTATTGTATTCTATTGATCTCATTTTTCAGCTCTGATTATACTAGGAGACATCTACGAGGCTAGCTACCCTGTTTTGCAGTCTCCATTTCATCACCTTGGAAAATGGCTTGTGCATTATCGTAAGTACCAATATGAGAAGAGTTTGAGGACCTAAGCCAAGCTCATATATATATATATATATATATATATATATATGAGATCTGTAATTAGTTGCCTATCCTATGTCTTGTTCAAATATTCAGCAATCTTTTTCATTATTTTATACACATTCAGAGTATAATGTTATTCAGAGCAATTTAATACTGTTTATGATTCATAACCTCACTGTGCTGTTTTATTAACGATACCTGAGTGATGATATTTACCAGGAACATCATTCATTGAGCTTCTAACAATGTTCCAGCCATATGCCAAGAAATGGAAGGCATTACCTAACTTAATTTTCTCAATAACTATATTATACTCATTTTTCAGGTAAAGAGGCTAAGGTAGAAGAATGTAAGAACGATGCACAAGACAGAAGAGTTGAGATTTACAAGTAACTTTAATCCAAAGACTGTCCTAATAACTTCTATGCTATACCTCTAGGTCTCTACAATACTTGGGTCACAAAATATATGCCCTAACATTCCCCAGAAAAAGAGTTCCAGAATTAACATCCAAATTGGGACAGTTATTAGCTGTTAGCAATAGAGATATTGAAATATTCCAGGGGGATTGGAAGAAAAATAATGGAGCTGTGGAAAGTACACTGAGGATGGAGAGTATCAAGAAGGCATATAGTTAACAAAAGATAACATGGTATAATGATAATAAACTCAGACAGAAAAAAAAGTAGGCATATATAGGTTCTATTGAGTGCTGAGGAGACAGCGATAGTAACAGCTGCATAGGAAAAGCAGGCATGTACCTAGATTCAGGCCAAGACTCACATCTTGGCTTCACTGCTGCTAGTCTCTTGGTCGAGTTTACATGAACTCTGAACCTTAGGATTCTAATCTTGAAATGATGATGGTGATGGTCCTATCCACCTCATTGGTAGTCTGGTAGTCACAAGGATCAAAGACTCTGCCAGGATTAATGCACCTGGGAGATCCCTTGGCTTATGTAAGGCCAAGGACGACACTCTGTGTGTTCCAGGAACTGTCATAAGTGCCATATTTATGCTATTTTATTTTATCAGTGGGATAAGCTTGGATAATTTATTTTTAAACATATGATCTTGGAAGACATACATGATGCTAGCACTAATTAAAACTGAGCCTAATTTTCCCAAATGGTAACAGAAAACAAGTATTCTTTATATTTTCTTTCATTAGAAAATGAATTTCAGTATTATTATTTTTTTTTATTTTTTTTATTGGTGCATTATATTCATACAACTTATTGGGGTAAAAAACTTGTGTGTACAAACATGTACTCATCGCTGATTTAACCCCTACCCAAATCCCACCCCATTCCCTCCCCGTCCCTCCCTCCCTTGCTTGGCTTAGTGATTGACTTCGATATGTTTAAGTACATTGTGAGCTTTAGAGATTTTCCTCTTCCCCCCTCATTTCTCCTCCTTTAGGTTGTCTTGTTTGCTCCTCTTTTCTCCCTAACTCTCACATATTAGGGAAAGCATCTGATTTCTTATTTTTTGTGCCTGACTAATCTCACTTAGCATTATGTCCTCCAGTTCCATCCATTTCCCTGAAAATGATGTAATTGAGTTTTTTTTGATGGCTGAGTAAAATTCCATTGTGTACATATCCCACAGTTTTGTAATCCATTCATCTGTTGATGGACATCTTGGCTGGTTCCATAGTTTGGCTATGGTGAATTGTGCAGCTATGAACATAGATACACATGCATTAGTTTGGTAGTTTGGTTTCTTTTCTTTTGGGTAGATACCCAACAGTGGTATTGCTGGATCAAATGGTAGATTTGTTCCCATTCTTCTGAGGATTCTCCATACTGTTTTCCAAAGTGGTTGCACTAATTTGCAATCCCACCAACAATGTCTTAGAGTTCCCACTTCTCCACATCTTCGCCAGCATCTGTTGTTGTTTGTGTTTTGAATGATGGCCATTCTAGTTGGAGTTAGGTGAAATCTCAGGGTAGTTTTGATTTGCATCTCTCTGATTGCCAGTGATGTTGAGCATTTTTTCATGCATTTATTGGCCATTTGAATTTCTTCTTTTGTGAAGTGTCTATTTAGTTCATTTGCCCATTTTGTTGTTCTGTATTATTTTTAAGGACCCTTAAATGCATTCCTTTAGCATTCTGTAATTTCAAAATCAACTCGCTTAACTTGCTCTTTTCTGAATAATTAGCCCACACCTCTTTATTTCCCTCACTGGCATAACCTGTCTGGGGCCAGGGTATTTTTCTTGCTGATTATTCTTGTAATCCCAGCACTTGGTAAAGTACCTGGCACAGAGTGAGGCCTCCATAAATGCATATTAGTTAAATAAAAGAAATTATTTTATGTGCTTTGGAAAAGAATCAATGTGGATTAGCTTTGCAGTGGTAAAACACAAAAACACATGAAGTTTCATCAAATTATTTGTATTATAGTATTCAAATTTTACTTTGGCTTTAATGGAAGCCTATAAGAAGGAATTGAGCTTTGTTCTCAGAAGAATGTTAGGTTAGAGTCAGAACATTAACACTATCTTTCATGAATAAAGCCAATTATACTTTACCAACATAGCAATGTCATATTCAGCATGCAGGTTGTGACTGTAGAAATGTGATTTATAAGTCTGATATATTTTAATCAGATCCTGTAGGAGTGTGTTGCACATGTTGTAGTACTTGATTACTTCCAGAGACAATGAATTCTGGTTCTTGTTTGAGTCACTATGGGCCTTCTATTAAACCAAGAGATAGAAAAATGACTATACATAGGTCCTTTCTGCCCTTGAACCCTTTAGTGGGAAAGAAAGCATTACTGAGATTCAGTTTGGAGTATAATGAGCAATATACTTAGATACTATAGGATTCATAGGGAAAGCATATTTTGGTACAAAAGGATTGAAGGAAATCTAATGGGTAGCTAGGATTCTTAAAGTTAGAAAAAGAATAAGAATAGAACATTAATTATTTTTTCTTGGTCCTAGGATGGAACACAAGGGCATTCTACCTCTGAGATACACCTCTAGCCCAACTTTTTTATTCTTTATTTTGAAACAGGGTCTTCACTGAGTTGTAAAGGGCCTCACTAAGTAGCTGAGGCTGTCCATGAAGCAAGATCCTCCAGTCTCGGCCCCCCAAAGGCTGGGATTAGAAGCGTGCGCCACCACTTCCAGTTTAGAACATTAGTTTATTTGCTGTTTCTCTTATTTTATTTTTGTTACAGCAATCCTTAATTCATACAGAGAAGCTGATGTGGTGAGGGATACCTCCAATATTTTAGTATTGAGAGCCACCTATGTCTTAAAATCTCTTGGAGAGAGATGAGTCATTGCATCATACTGAAATAGTATCTTTTAAGTTAATCATGAAATATTTAATTTTATGTGCAGAAAAATCAGTTGAGTACACCTAACCTAGGTTAGATGCATGCTCCTTAGCATTTGTTTTTCCAAATTCATAATGCAAGTGGAGGATTTTTTTAAAAAAACTAACATTTGTACTTGAAACTAAAAAAGCAGTCTACGTATTTACTCAACGCTCGCCTCTCCGAAGATTTACTATTAAGCTTACACCAAAATCAGCAAGGTTGGCACAACAATCACCTCTGCTTGTAAAAGGTAGTAGTGGCATCAGTAGAGTAAACATCTGGCTCATCAACGTAAGAATAGAAGACATCTTGAGGTGGGGCAGCTGAGTAACCAGGGATGTTCTGGTGTTACTACAGTATGGAAGAGACATGCTGCATGTCAGTTAAAAGGGAGGAAAGAAAGTACAGGTTTGAGTTTCAGGTGATATTACTGATGAATGAACGAGCTTGAATGTTTTCCTTCCTATGCCGGGGACTCATATTTTATTTTTTACCTGTACACTTATTCTGGTAATAGCCAGAAAAAAAATATGTTCTAATAAATTGCTTCAATTGTTTCACTGTGCTTATATAAGTCGTTTTCAAATCTGGCTATATTAAATTTATATTACTTTATATTACATATATTATATATTCAACACACAGTCCTAGAACACCTCCCATATATGGGTGCCATGAATACATAATACTAAACATAAAAAGCCCCTCTTTCATGGAATTTACAATTCAGTATACATTTCAAGCTTGAAATAGTATTATTTTGGCATGAGAGATTTTAAAGAAAAAAATGTGCCCCAGTTTTTCTGAATCTTTCTAGAAATAGCAATGATAGCTGTTTAATTTATTTAATCCCATTAGTCTGTAGAACTAAACAGATGTTATTATGACTGTTTTTATCAAAGTAATTTTCTCCACCATGACCCTTATAAATTACTTTTCATAGAATATTTAAGTAATAGTAAAATAGTATTTTTCAAACTATTTTTTTCTTTCTCCTTGTTCCTGAAAAATATACATTAAATAGTGGGATATAAATTCAAACCTTCAACCCACTACTAAGCAAGAAGAGATTTGCAGTGTGACTGCATTTATATAAAGCTATAGAAAAGCAGAGAGTTATTATAATAAATGATTTGGTGATGAGAAGAAAATGAAACAGCTGGGACATGATGAAGCCCTGGACTCCAGGGAAAATCAAATTCATGTCCACACTAATGCTCTTACTACCTGACTTGTTGCAAAACAAATACAATTTATTAAATAAATATGCTAGCGTGACTATTTTAGGCAGAATCACTTGTTCACTGCTGCTGAACATTATAACAATAAGCAGAATAATAAGGATTTTAATCATGGTGATGGCTGACTTTTTTTCCTCATTGCTTCAAAAGCTGTTCTGAAAGAAGCATTTATTTGCTGCTTTATTTAGCTTAATGAAAAAGTGAAACACAATATGTCAAGATTATGAGTTCACTTTAATTTCTCTCTCTCTCTCTCTGGTGTAGACTTACAACACATAATAATTTACAATGCATTTTCTTCTAATTAGACTGAGCTAAAAATTCAGCTAAAGCAGACATGAGTCCCCTATTGTTTTATTTGAATAACAACTGGACAGAAATCCAACTTTTCATCTAATACAGAATGAGGAGCAGGTCCAGAAGGTTGTCACGAAAGGGGCAATGACTGTTTTTATTTAAACGTTAAGTTTCTATTTTGGTGACCTTGCTGTGTGTGTGTGTGTGTGTGTGTGTGTGTGTGTGTGTGTGTGTGTTTAATGAGAGTGCAATTTTTTTATTTTCTCATGAAGAGGAGAGACCGTGTGCTGTGGGGGTTTTCTCTGGAGGCCTGTTCTCCTGGCTGGATATGTATGACAGGTTTCAGCATTAAATGGCTTTAAGCTTGTCAAAGAAAGGTTATTAAAAATGTCCCTGCCTTTCAGGCTCCATGCTCGGTAGGAGGCCAAGTGCAGTCCTCTGGGGCTGTCTTTCTATTTAGTCATGTCATTTGGCTTTTTGCCTGTAGCAAAAAATGCGACACCATCTGCTATTTCTCACTAATGGCTGTCGGGCCCGAGTTTGCCTGGTTCACTGTGCTTACTGTTTCCCACCAGCGGCTGGACACAGCTTCACTAGCAGGGCTCTCTACAGAGACCTGTGCCTCATTATTAATGGGCCTAGAGATATAGAGGTGCTGACATACTCTAATGCACTAGTTAAATCTAAGCTATTGTCATTATTTTATGACTGCTGTGAAGCCTGTATAGCTTTTTTTGTATTACAGTGATCTAGATTTTCTGTGGGAATTGCCTTTTGCTTATAACAATAGTTTATATTAATCAAAGGCTTCTATGAGTTATTCTTTCAATTTTCACAAAATCCTATGCATTAGGCATTATTACCTCCATTTTAGAGATGAGAGAGGAAAAAAAGCATGGTTGTTTATGTTACTAAGTTCCAAAGCAATAAAGAAGAAAATTAAGATTTACCTAGTTCAAACTTTTCTCCAGAAATATCCCCTCCACCGCCATGCCATTGCTTTTCCACGTAACATGCTGGGCTCGTTAGGGTCATAATTTAAAACTTGAAGCTAAAACCCACACTATGCTGGAAGCAAATTATTTTATCCTGGGTAACTTTCAGTGTTTACATTTGGGGTGAGGGTGGGATTGAATTCAGGAACATTCTCCTTCTAAGAGCTATACCTCCAACTCTTTTTCATTTTTATTTTGAAACATTTTATTTTTATTTTTATTTTATTTCTCACTAAATTCCTGAGGCTAGCGTCAAGCCTGTGATCCTCCCATCCCAGCTCCCGAGTGCTGGGATTGCAGAGGTATGCCGCCAAGTTCTGCAGTATTTGCATTTATTTATGAGTGAAGAAATTTCTGACCACTCTATGAAATGTCCTACTCCATTCATAGATGGGGACTCAGAAACCAAAGAAATCCTTATATGTCAACCTGTTGTAAGGCTCTTACAAGTAGCATTCACTTGAAAAACAATGGTGGAAGCCCACTTATCAGGACCATGCTGTACGTTTTATTTTAAAATATCAACATGGAACTACTTTGTGGATTAATATTTGTGATGTAGCAACCGGTAACTTATCAGACCAAGGTTTGGTAAGGATTTCAGCTAGAATATATTTTGTAACTGAAGGTACAAAATGATTGCATGGTTTAAAAAACCTTACCTCAGGCTAGTTCTGATAGATAAAACTGGAAATACTGAAATAGGTAAATCAATAAAAATTAGTTTGCTTTTCTTTGCAAATTCAAATCAAGATTGGTTCCAGAAAACTTTAAAATAATGTTAGCTGCTTTGTGGTACCTTTATTGCTGGCAAATATTGGATGTTAGTGATGAATTGAGAAAATTGTAAATTATTACAGAAGGTAAGTCATTAACTGTAATGCTAGATTTGCAGTACATTAATAGAGGTTGGACAAAAATAGTTTCAGTGTTATATATGTTTGCAGAACATTACCTTGAAAGAACATGTTTCTCTCTACTGAAAAAAAATAAAAAGAACCATTTGCTTTTAACTTATTGATATGCATTGTAAATCTTCAAAGGCATAATTTTTCCAGTATTTTCTGAGTCTATTTAACAATGGAAATTTATATCTTTGAAAACTCCATATGAGTAGTGAAATTTGCATGTTTTAGGAAAAACCTTATCAGATATATTACCTGCATATGTTTTGAACTCACATATATTTTGTGTCACCCTCGGTAAAGCCTCCTCTAAATTTTACTTCTCCAGGTGTCTGAAGCAAACTCTCATGTCTTCTTTTTTTTTGGATAAATTGATGTACTGTAACTGTACATCATAGTGAAAGTCAATGATATAATCGTACATGCACACAGCACTTGGTGTGTTTCCCTCTGGATCCTACCCCACTGTAGACTCTTCCTCATACATATTAGTGAGATTGATACTGATGCCTTCGTATAGGGCCATAGCATCATTTGAACTGTTTCATCAGTTCCTACTAGTTCTTACTAGTTCGTTAGTTCTGTCATCAGTCCTTATGCCTTAATGTTTTTTCATTTCCCACCACAAATTGTCAGTTCCTATAAGTTTTACCTCCAAATAATACCTTGAAATTACCTCTTCTTCCCATTTCTACTGTTCATAATCAGCTCACATCTTTATCATTTCTTGTCTTTGCATTGAAATGGTGTGATCATTTTCTAGCTGATCTCTCTGCTTTCCATCCCCCCATTATTGCCAGAACACTCTTTATAAAACAGAAATTGGTTTTTTTAAAATCAAATCTTTGCAAGACTTCACACGATCTCCACAATGAGCAAAAAATAAATAAATAAAAAATAAAAAGCGCTACCCTCTTCTGCGTGGCTGTTAAAGTTTTCTGCGATCTAGACCATGACCACATCTCTCATTGTCTTTGTGCTTTAATCATACTCAGCTGCTTGTGGTTTCTCTAAACACAGTGAGGCTTCTTTTTTCAATTTCCAGTGCTTTTCCTTCTTTACTTTCCAGGAGTGTCCACCTGCCTATCTCATTACTGCTTAAAGAATCACTGTCTACAGGGCTATAATTAAACTAATCTCTTCTGAAAACACTTTCTAGCTGATCCAGGCAGCTATATATTCAATCTTCTTTTATAAGGGTTTCTTAACCCAGGATCTATAGTGTATTTTTCTAGGAAAAGGCCCATGAAGAATGTGGTCTCCAGTGGTCCCTGCCTCCTGGGATTATATGCCTGTGAATAATCTTCTTTATTGTATCAGTGCTGGTCTGCATGACCAAGAAAATATGTGTAAGTGATTATATGCTACATCTGGTGGTCATAAAAAGCCATGACTTTCTTCTCTGTCTCTTTCATGGATCACTCAGTCTAAGGAGAGACAGCCAACTGTCATGGCATGATAAGTTCTGCTTAAGGAACTTAGAATGGAGTTTTCTGCCATGTGGCATTTTCCTGAATAGTCAGGCAGAATGAACCATCTCGAATGTACATTCTCCAGTCCCTGACAGTAGCCCCACTGACCTTTAACCTCATGAGAGACCTTGAGTTACAAGCACTCAGCTGAGCCTAGATTTTCGGTAGTCTCACTAAATTGCTGAGGGTGGCTTCTAACCTACAGTCCTCCTGTCTCAACCTGCTAAGTACTAGGATTACAAGAATACCCCACCACTCCTGGCTAAGGTTTAAGAATCCTTTGTATGGATATTGTTCGTACTTAGCATTTGTCATGGCGTATCATTTAATTATTGTGTTTGTTGGGTTTCTTTCACTGTAAGCTACTTAAATACAGCAAAATTGTGCTTTTCATTGCTTTCTCAACACTTCTAGCTGGAAATAAAAGACAATATTTTGAAGGATTCTCTGGGAAAATAAAATTCTGCCTTATATCAGGAGCTTAAAGTGAATGTATGATTCAGGAAAGGTTCAACCCAATGGAAAACAATCATGAAGCTCATCCTAAGTACTTAAGGACTTTTGATACTGTCAAAAAGGTTATTTGCTGAGAAGGGAGAGAGAATTTCAAAATATCTGAGACTTTTAAAGGAGAAGAGGCTGGCCGTGGAGCATGCCTCTAATCCAAGTGCTTGAGAGGCTGAGACAGGATAATGGTAGATTTGAGGATAGTCTTAGCAACTTCAGGAGACTCAACTCTTGACTCAGCTTCTCTTTTAGAGGGACAATGGGCTCAACATCTTGGGGCGTGCACTTTCTCCAGCCTGCAGTGCACCCTTATCCTTCACCAATTCAGTTAACTGTTACAAGTCTTTTAGAGCCTAGTGTAACTGTCACTTCCTCAGATACATAGTCTCCTTCATTTCCCACAGGGCCACCAGCTATACTCTTTAAAACACACTGTACATTTCCTTGGTTGCTCTTATCATGGGCTGTCATTTTACAGGTGTGACTACCAGATAAATGACTGTATCCCTGTCTTAGACAAACCAGAATTCCATAACAAAGTATAATCAAGTAGGTGGCTCAAACAACAAATATTTATTTTTCACAGTTCTGGAAGGGAGGAGGGCAAAAATAAAGGCCTGGCAGATTTGCTTCTTGGTAAGATTTCCCTTCTTGATTCGTGGATGGTTGATGCATCACTGAATCCTCAAATACCTAAGAGAGGAAGCTTTGCTGTCTGTCCTTCTTTCTAGGGCACTAATCTCATCATCAGAGCTCCAGTCTGGTAAGATGCAAAACTAATTACCTCACATTGGGGTTTAGAATTATAAGGTAGGGCTTTGGGGAGACATGAGCATTCATTCAGTACATAACAGACCCATACTGTACTGTACTCTATGGAAGAGAAAATTCCACATCCCCAGCATGAATACAGTGCCTAGTACATAGTGGACATTCAGTAAATAGCTACTGAATGAATGAATGAATGAATGAATTCCTGATATGTCATTTATCCGCTTAACAACGGAGGTACTCTTCTCTTTATTTAAATTTTGTGGTACTAGGAATTGAAACGATGGTTACTCTACCACTGAGATATACTATCAGCCTTATTTATTTATTTATTTATTTATGAGTCTTGCTAAATTGCTTATGCTAGCCTTGAACTTGAGATTTTCCTGACTCAGCCTTCCATATTCTAGGCTTACAGGCATGAACCACTGTGCTTTTCTCTTTAAAAGAAGATCTTCCCAGGGTTTATTTCATCATCAATAGAGTATAAGATCCTCCTCCTTCTCTTCCTCCTCCTCCTCTGCCTTCTTCCTCCTCCTCCTCTGTCTTCTTCTTCTTCTTCTTCTTCTTCTTCTTCTTCTTCTTCTTCTTCTTCTTCTTCTTCTTCTTCTTCTTCTTCTTCATTGTGGTAGTAGTAGTATTTTAATGTATCCCAGTATCTCATTAGTGTTTTGCTAGCCACAAGAACTTGTTTCATCTTATTTACACAGAGAGAGGAATTTTCCTGATATTCTTATTAGACTTCTACCTTTATACCATCCTTATTTTTAAATTCAAGTGCAGGAACTTACAGCAAATCAGTCTGCAGCCAATAATAGGACCTTTTGCATATGGGGAATGTCACCCAAATTTTTCAGAGGCAACAATAAACTAATTTTAGTCTTTTTTCAAAGGTTTGGTCAGAATCTTGATTAGGAGTACTAGAGCTCACTAGTTAAAAGTAGATCTGTAGCCGGGCGTGGTGGTGCACGCTTATAATCCCCGCGCTTGGGAGGCAGAGACAGGAGGATCGCGCAGGTTCGAAGCCAGCCGCGCACGCTGGCTTAGGAGACCCTGTTTCCAAATAAAAATGCAAAAATAGGTCTGGGAGTATAGCCCAGAGGTAGAAGGGCTTCCAGGAACCCCAGTATCACACACACACAACAAGTCGATCTGTAGTTTCATAGAAAGTTTGAATACTAGATAGGCTGACTGGCATAAACTATGGCCCAATCTGGGAGAAGAAAAAGCTGTACTTGAGTGTGTTCAAGGGCATCAAGACCACACAACATTTAGTATCAGATTTCCATCTGGCTGGAACAAATAAGGCTTTAAGCAGGCTGTAGAAAGAGGTGCAGAGGCATTAGAACTGGCAGAATTGCTGGAGATGCAGGAATCCAGCTCAAAAAAGATGACCACTAGGTGACCATATATCAGAGGTGAGCTTGGAATGGTGGTGCATGCCTGTGATCCAAGTACTTGGAAGGCTGAGACAGGAGGATTTCAGGTTTAAGACCAGCTTTGGCAATTTAGCCAGACTCAGCAACTTAGTGATACCTTGTTTCAAAACAAAAAATAAACTAGACAAGGTGGGCATACCTGTAATCCTATCACATGGAAGGCTGAGACAGAAAGATAGCTGGCTCAAGGACAACCTACAACCTCAGCAAGTAGTGAGATGCTCATAAACCTGGTGACACCCTGTTTCAAAATGAAAATAAAAAATAGGTCTGGTGGTGTATAGTACAGAGGCAGAATGCCCTTAGGTTCAATCTCCAGTACCACCAAAAATGAATAAATAAATAATAATAAAGAAATAGAGAAATAAATAAGGAATGGGGTATAGCTCAGAGTTTAATTCCCAGGACCACAAAAGGAAGAAAGGAAGAAAGGAAGAGAGAAAGAGAGAAAGAAAGAAAGAAAGAAAGAAAGAAAGAAAGAAAGAAAGAGAAAGAAAGAAAGATACAATTGTGAGTGTATATGTGAGATATTGACAGCTGATATAATAATTAATGCTGAGATAGTAAGTATAACCTGATACTGTCTATCTTTGGAAAATCAGCATGACTAGCATAGTCATGCTAGTGATGACTTAATTCTTGGTCCTATCAGTCACTGACACTGACACTGCTCAACTATTTCCTGCATTATTTTATCATATGCAAAGGAAAGCTAGTAATATTTACCTTATGAATAATGACTAACATCACCTGTCACAGTATAGCTACCCAAGTTTAATCATTATTAGTCATCCTCCTCCATTTTTCTAACCTCCCAGATATTGGCTCAGGAATTGAGAGATTGCTCTTGGAAAAGAGATAGAAGAAGCTTCGGCAGACACAGCAGTGTGTTGGTGGAGACAGCAAAAACTAGGTCTTCCAGGTCAAAGACATTTTTATTTTAGCCTGAGTGTGTGTGGGCTGGGGCATTGGCTTTCCAATGTTTATTAAGTCACAGAACTTAAGAAACTGTCATTTGCCTACTCATATACCAAATATTAATCAGAGCAGGTTAGAGTGTTACAGTAACACTTGGAGGTATTTTTAACAACTAACACTAGAGATGAAATATAGTTAATATTGTAACTGTTTGATTTATGGGCCAAGTATCAGGGAAACCTATATAGGAAAAGAAGGAAAGAAGACATGATTAGCTCTTTTATACAGATGCTCAGATACAGACACTCCATCTGCATCCCAGAAGAGACCTCCCACACCAGAACACTCAGTCCTTCCAAACTCGCACTTCATTTTCGTGGTCCAAGTATTTGGGATGTATAATGTTATTCATTATCAGAAAACTTTTTCTAAGCATTTGGGTTTTGAAGGCAAGTTTCCTGAAAAGGAAAAGAACACACAAAATGGATGGATAGTGACGGTTCTTTTTTTTTTATTATTTGAAAGTTTTTAGATAGATTGCCAATTGAAAAAAATACGTTGACATGCTAAGGATGCAGAAATCAGATGAAAAATGAGCCAATTGGCAACAAAAAAATAGCTGTGAGAAATGGGGTTTGTTAGCACCTTCCCCCAGGGAATGCCAGAGAATAAGGGAGGCTTTCAGAAATTACTTCCAACTCTTCCGCTCATTATTCATAAGATGGAGCTGATAGTAAGGGCCTGTGGGGATAGAGTGTTGGTGATGAAGGAAACTAAATTCTCTGTGTCACTGTTTCTCTGGAGGAATGGGGAGGGATTTCTGCCTTAGCTTGGAGAAGGTAGGATAGAAGAGAGCTTTGGAAAACTGCTTCTCCACTTTCCCTTTCTCTCCTCTGCCCCTTGTGGTGAGAGATGGGAGTAATGCAACTTCACTCGTGTGTGTGTGTGTGTGTGTGTGTGTGTGTGTGTGTGTGTGTGTGTGTTACTGAGGATTGAACCCAGAGGCATTCTACCTCCAAGCCAAATCCCCAGCTCTATTTTATTTTATATTTTGAAACAGGGTCTTGCTAAGTTGTTGAAGCTGGCTTTGAACCTGTGATCCTTCTTTCTCAGTCACCCATATATTGAGATCTCAGGTGTGCACCATCATGTCTGGCTTCATTGTACTTCTTAGGATTAAGTAAATAAATACATGAAAAGTTCTTAGATTATCATCTGACAGAGGAAGTACTCTATGATTGTAGTCTATTATAATTTATTATTATCACTGAAATCCTCTCTTCTCCCTTCAGGTCCACAAAGACCCATAGGCTTTCTCATAGGATTCAATGAATCCTATAGTTGATTGGTGTATAAGGTAGGATTTGATTATTATATGAGCTAATTAAAGGGATTTGGGCTAGTACCATTCATGAACATTTTTCTGCTCATAGTCTACACCCTCCCCCAGGATTAGGTGTGCTTTATTTAATTAACAAGTAGGGCAATGGGATTAAGCATTCTTGTCTTTTTTTTCTGTCCATTCTTTGATCTGTCTACCCAGAGCAGTCACACTATTTTCTGCTTTGCAACATGGGGTAAGGTTATCAGACTGAATTTTCTTCTGGCTGCTGAAAGGATAGGCTCAGTTTTCCACTGAGTCAAAAGTGGGTGGGGAAATAGGCATAATAATGCTTTGCTAAAACAACAACATTTCTAAGCTCCATCCTCTATATATCTTATTTTATAACCATTAATGACCTCAAAGTTAAAAAAGAAATGTTATTAATTGGCTTATGGTCCCTAAATTATCTAGCTGGATACAACTAACGCCTCCTCCAAAAGCAGTATTTTAGTGTAAAAACTTAGATTATAGAAGGTGGATATTATGGTTATAGTTCTTTATTTTAATCTTTATTTGTTTTCTTTTTTAATATATATATATATATATATATATATATATATATCCTAATAGGCATATATATTTAACATATATATATCCTAATAGGAGATACACACACACACACACACGCACACACACACACACACACACTTTGTAATATATCCTAATAGGCAGGAGATACATACACATATTGTATAATGATCAATGATAGATATATTGAATAAATATGCTCTGTTTATTGCCTAATAAAATCTGTACAATGGAAATAGACAATGGTAGTCATTATATCTCTAGCTTTTCTGATCCAAATCGTAACAGTTTTCTCACCCAAACATCTTGATTTTCAGCTGGGCATGGTAGTTTATGCCTGTAATCCCAGTACTTGTGAGGCTGAGACAGGAGGATCATAGGGTGAGAACAGCTTGCACTAACTTAGCAAGAACTGGGAGTATAGTTCAGAGGTAGAAAGCTCATGGGTTCAGTCTCTACTATCATAAAAATAAAAGATAAAAAAAATCCTGGTTTTGACTTTAAGAATTCATTGGTCTGGGTTGCTGATTATTTTCAGATGCCACTGTCTAGCCTATGTTATCCCCCCCAAACCTTATGGAAAACTACATAAAATTGGGCACATTGTACACGGGGAGAAAATATATCCCTTAACATTATTTTTAACTATTACCTGAGGATGTTTGATGTCACAGTTCTTTCAGTTCATTACATTTACTCTGTCCTTGCCATTGCATTTATTTGGGAGCCTTTTCAAGTCCCTTCATACAGACTGCTTGAGATGAGCACTATGACATAATCATCTCTTTACTGCCCACATAGATTGGACTACTACCTGATAAAATATATTTATTCAATATGTCTATCGTTGATCATTGCAGTGTGTGTGTGTTTGTGTGTGTGTGTGTGTGTGTGTGTGTTGTGTGTGTGTGTGTTAATGGAAATTGCCATATAAGAAGTGTTCTACCACCAAGCTATACCCTTATCCCAATTTTATTTTTTGATTTGAAACGGGATCTCTCTAAATTGCTGAGGGCCTAGCTAAGTTGCTGAGACTGACCTAGAACCTGTGATCCTTCTGTCTTGGCCTCCAAAGTACTAGGATTACAGGTGTGGCCACCATGCCTGGCATCATTATACAATTCTTGCACCCCTTCCAGATATTAGACTCCATAATTTTGGTTCTATTGCCTCTGATTGTCTTCCGGTTCCTTTGGATTCCAGAGACCTATGACAGAGGGGAAATCCAAACCAAAATCATGGTCTGCTGATGATAAGACTTCTACCACAAATCTTACATTCAACTCTACTGAGCTAAGGAGATTATTGAAGAAAACTTAAATGAGCACGAGTTTTAAGAGCCTTAATTCCAAACAAATGGTAGCAAATTTATTCGTTTTCTAATTTCATGAATCAGTTATTAATTTTCTAAAATCATGAATTTTAGTGAAAGTTAAGCAGCTAGTGACATCAGGGTTAAGTAAGCAATATTACTTCTTACCACTACAACATTCACCCTCTATTAGAGAATTACAGTTGCTAAGGAAGGGGGTTGTGTCCTTCAAAAGTGACCTTTCCCAAGTAAATGATGTGCTCTGGAGATCAAAAGAAAGTTGGTCAGGATTTATTTTGTCTGCTGGGCACCGTGGAGCATGGCTTTAATCCTAGATTTAGGAGGTTGAGGCAAGAGGATCAGAGGTTGGAGACCAGCCTCAGCAACTTAATAACATCCTGTTTTGAAATAGAAAGTAAAAAGGGATAGGAGTATAGCTCAGAGGTAGAGCCTCTGGATTCCATTCCCAGTACACACACACACACACACACACACACACACACACACACACACCTACTTCTCATCTCTTCTTAAGGCCATAGGTAGAGACTCTCCTTCTGCACAGTGTTCTGAGTTCTGTTGTCCAAACCACTTGTCCATAGGATTTGTCCATATCCTAAAATACAATGTCTTTCAAAATCTGAAAAAGTATTTTTACCTGTCCAACCTGGCTCCATGAGGTTGGAAAATGGAGAGTGTGGAGCCCTACATAATGCAATTATTTTGCCAGAACCTCCCTGAGGTGGGCGCTGGAGGGTGGGTGTTGGGGGGTACACAGATAAAGGGGATGGTGATGAATGGCAGCAAGAGAGGATGTTGGACTGCGTAATCTGGCCTGGATTCCATGAAGACGGGGAAATTCATTAATAGGTGTGACACACAGAAGGAACCATTCATCTGTGCAATCCAAACATATGCTAAGGGCTTGCCTCTCCATCTGTACCTCATGGATTTGGTTTCAATCTGGTGCTCTATTTTGAAGGATTTGCTCAAACCAGCAATTAAAAAAAAAAAAAAGATTCACAAGTGAATAGCTTGCATGAGTAGCTCTTGTTTATGTTTTATCAGTTGTATTTCTAATATGCCCATGGAAATAAAAAAGACCCCCCAAAATATAATTTCTCAGATTGCTTTTGTGGTTGTTTTGGTTATTATTGAATAATGCTTGTGGGTTTTTTTATTTGAACACAATATTAATAGAATTCATCATTTTTGTCTGCTAACCTAAACAGGAGGCATCATCTGGCGATAGTCCCTTGTGCCTCTAATTGCTTAATTAACATTCAAATCCAAGGTTTTAAGAAAGGATTGGTATTATTTTAAGTTATGAGGTAGTTAATTGCTGCCACGACACCTCTGAAGCTGTCATATAGCCTCTATAAAGAGGTTCTTGGAAGATGATTTTAGCTTGAGATAAAATTTAAGAGTCACAGTTTTTTTTTAAAAAAGTATGCATATATTAACTAACAAATTAATATTAATATTCTAGAAAATAATGTTTAAACATGAAATTTTAATTCACTATTATTTAGTCATCATAATGGCTAAGTAACCCTTTATACAACTCTAAAATGATCTAATACTGTCTTGTTTCGAAGGAAAATTTATAAAAATGGTTAAGTGCCTATATATTTTATTTTAATTATGAATGGAAGAGAATTTCATAATTAATGAGTCAACTTGACAAATTTGTGGCATTAGAAGATTCAATAATAAATAGTTTGAACATCTGACCTAAAACAAATACAATTTCTTTGACCTATATAAAATACTTCATCTGAAAAATACTATTTCCTAAAATAATTATGGTCAGCACTATCTTCTGTATAAATAATTTAATTTGTTATATATCCTTGTATATTTAGCAAAAATTAAGAGACAATAGGTTATAAAATTATTTGCTAAGCTTAGAAAAATGGTTTATTAAAAATAGAAAAAAAGAAAAATATAAAGCTTACTATAGATGGATAGATAGAAGCACAATGCAAAATTCACAAAGGCAGAAACATTAAACAAGAATGTACAACTATTTTAGTAAATAATAACAGATTCAAATTGAGAAACTGTAATGTTCTTTGCAACTATTAAATTTTTTTGTGGCACTGAGGATTGAACTCAGAGGCATTCTACCTCTGAGCTAAACTCCCAGCCCAATTTTATTTTTTATTTGGAAACAGGGTCTTACTAAATTGCAGAGGGCCACACTAAGCTGTTGAAACTGACTTTAAACTAGTGACCCTCCTTTCTCAGCCTCCTAAGTACTGAGATTATAAGCTTGAGCCACTACTTCTGGTTTGCAACCATTAATTTACTGATTAAAAACAATAATATTTAAGGTTACAAGCCTATGAAAAAATTATGCACTCACTGTTGTTTATAGAATAAATTGATATGACACATTGAAAAATAATTTGAGGGCTGGGGAAACAGTTCAGCTGTTTGTCTTGCATAAGGGCCTGGGTTTAATTCCAAGCATATTTAATAGTAATAATAACAATAATTTGAAAATATGTCTCAAAACCAAAAAACATTTTATATAATTTATCTGATGACCCTGTGTTTTCTAATATATCTAAGTGAACCATTATAAAAAAACTATATTTTAAAAAAGAAATAAAAGGCAATATATAGTGATGCTTATTTTATATTATCCACAAAAACCAAGGAATTGTAGACAATATCAATATCTAAAATAGGGGAAACCACTCAGTGGTTTCCATTTGTCAGCCAAATAACAACAATGATGATATTAATTAATAATATTTATAATACTTTTGGGTGGCAATAGAATATGAAATTATATTTTTGCCCACTATAAAAATTTGTTTATGATCAAGATCACAGATATAGAAAGATAACTGCTATGTTGGGGTGGAGAAATTACAAATATTATTTAGGACACAATAATAATTTTTCTTTTCAGAAAAGAAGGAAATATATATGGGCTAGGGTAGTATTTATTTACTGCACTTCCTTATAAAATAATACAGCGTCTCTCAGTCCGCTTTTTCTTTTGCAAGATGAAAATATAACTAACTCACACACTTATTGTCAGTATTAAATGATATAATGTATGTACAGTGCCTGATGAATACTCAGAAAGCAAAAGCTACCATTAATTATTCATGACAGTGTTGGTATCAAACACTGTATAAAAAAATGAAGTAAAACACTCTTATTACAGGATAAAAACAGCAGCAGGGTGACGGCAAGAGTAGTGTAGTCATAATAGAGATGGAGTGCCTCATAGAACAGAAATCTGATAAGATAGTATGTTAGCAGAAAACCAGAAGAGGTGAAGGATAGGAGAGGAAGAAGGCTGAGGTTGATTAATGGAAGAGCTACAACCAAATATATGTAAAAGTATGAATATAGCATGGCTAACCTGGACACTCATAGTTGGGAAGGGGAGGGGAAGGGGAGAAGGGCACCAAACACAGTCTAAATGTATACCATTTTCAATATGTTCCACATAGAAATAAAATTAAAAAATAAAATATAACTAACTCACACACTTATTGTCAGTATTAAATGATATAATGTATGCACAGTGTCTGATGAATACTCAGAAAGCAAAAGCTACCATTAATTATTTATGACAGTGTTGGTATCAAACACTGTACAAAAAAATTAAGTAAAACACTCTTTTATCCTCTAAAACAGGATAAAAACAGCAGCAGGGTGACGGCAAGAGTGGTGTAGTCATAATAGAGATGGAGTGCCTCATAGAACAGAAATCTGATAAGATAGTATGTTAGCAGAAAACCAGAAGAGGCGAAGGAAGGACTGTGCGGACAGTGAGGAAAACATTTTCGAGGTAAAAGAGTAGCAAGCACAAATACTCATGTGCAAATTTGATTTCTGGTGACAATCAGGACAGGATATAATAGCGTCAGTCATTATTCAACTTTTTTTGGTATTTTCTGAGTACTAGGGTTTGGCTAAACATAGGTTTAGGATATCTTTTTCTTTTTGATGTGTTCAAATAAAATTTAAAATATGCAACATTTTAGGCATTATTAATTACACAGATTCCAGTGACTAGAAGTGACATTTCCTGAGGAGCGAGTCTACTGAGAGTTGACTGAGGATTGGCTGATCGTGGGTGGCTTGCTTTGCTGTTTGGCTGGAGGTGCTGCTTTGAGCTTAGGTACTACTAAGCTCTCTGTCACCTCTCTTTCATGTTTCTCCTGGAACAAGTTCTTATGGAATTGAATCTTCTTATGGAATTGGAAGAAATGCCTGTGAGAGATTAAGTAGTCTTTTTCAAGCCTACAGGGCCTGAGATATAGCCCTGAGAGTGAGCACGTCCTCACTCAGTATTTTACATACTGAGTACCTCATCGCATGCATCTTAGTTCTGCTCTGCTATCCTCCACATGTACCATGTCTGCTGACATCGCACTAACCAAAGCAAGTCACATGGCCAAAGCCAAGGGCAGTCCTGTATTCCCTGTCTTCACTGAAGGGAAAGCAGTACAACCTTATAGAGCAAAAATATGGATAGAGGGAGAGGGATAGAATTAAGACCACTTAAAGACAATTTGAAGACCATAACAAAAACATAATATAGCAGTTTCCAAAGCATGGTATGCATACTCATTTCTCATAGGAGAAATTACCTTTATGGTATTTTAAACAATAAACATTTTTACGTAAGTAATATATATTTATTTTCAGGAATAATAAAAGTGCTTTGAGATAATTGATTTTACTATTTCATAGTTGATCAAGTGAAAACGGGAAGCCAACATATATCAAATTATATAGTTAATAATGGTATACATATTTTAGCCTAAAAGGGAAAAATAACTCGAGAGACATAGAAGAATGAATACTAGAAAACAGTGTTTATTAATATATGGACAAACCAAGAATAAGAAAAGGGGAGAAGGGGAAGATTCCAGGGAGGAGGGGAAATTAGAACTGCATATTCAACAAGCCAGGATTAATAAGGCAGAGAACTGAAGGAAGCTTCTTCTAAACAAAGAAAGCAGCATGTTGAAAAGTTCAAAGATGCAGGAAAGCATAGTTTATGACAATAGGTTGCATGGGCTGGATGTTCAGTGAGCCAGGTAGGAGGCTCCGTTCCTTTTGTACTACGTATCACTTACCTCCGGGGAACTGGAGGCCCTCAACTCTTTCCTTTGTTCCACATGAGGGTTTTGGTACACATAGATCCATGGTAAATAAAGGAATAAGTGTTAGCTGAAAAAATTGCTCATGAGCTCAGCAATTAATGTAATATTCAATCCAAGGTCTCTCAAAATCACATCTTATTTTCAACATTCCTACTTTGTGGAAAAGAGTAGTTTTATCTTTTCAGGGCTGCATAGATTTGTTTTTCGAGTGAGCTCTTTGTTTCCAAATGGCTAAGGACTATGAGAAGACTATGAAAGTTAAAAGTATACAGGCAAAACAAGAGCAAATTCACCATCTGAGAAAAAATATTTATAAACTAAGAGACTGGAACTCGCAGAAAAAAAAAATAAATGAAAACCCTCCACTTAAAGCCTGAGCTTGAAGAACAGCTACCATCTGCCTCTTTTGGCCTGGAAACCTGTGTTTGAATCATACTGCCGATTCCCCCACAGAAACTAGTCAAAACAAGGCTTTTCAAGGCAACTGCTCTTTTAAGAAGTGTTTTTTTTTTAATGTGTTGGTTGTGCTGTTTATTCTGCACATGATTTCATGTCTTTAAACTGCTGCCTCCCCTGTGTTCACCCAAGGAGTGAACAGTATCGCCAGTTATCCATCACTCAGAATAAAAACCTGGGGGTCCTCTTGCCTTTGACTCTTCTTTTATACTCAACCTCCATCAGGAAGTACTCAAGCTCAACCTACAAATTATATTTCAAACCCTTCTCCTTCTCTTCTCTACCATTAGAACTTTCCCCAGGCCTCTATTACGTCACTTCCACATTGGAATAAGAGCTTTCTTACATGCTTACAACTTCTCTTCTTGCCATTTACACTCATTTTCTGTATTGCAACCTTACAATACAGGAGTCCTTGTAGTGTGGATATAAGATCATGTCACTTTCCTTCTCCAGGCTCTGTCTGTTTCCACTGTGGTTAGAATAAGCACCAGAGCCTCTCCATGATTAACAAACAAACAAACAATTAGTGTGCAAGAACAAAGGGGTCCAGTAAAAAATTCTCCCAGTGGCAAAACCTGGAACAAGGTAAGAACTAGAATAATCGATGGAGAAATGGATTATAACCCAAGACATAAAATTGATACCCATGTGTCTATACTGATAGGAATACATAATTGAACAAGCAACTGATTAGAGAAGAAAGAACAATTTTTTGTACAGGAGAATTCCAAATAAAGCATGTGGCTGCATCTTTTTCAAGGAGAGGAACATACCTACCCACCTCTAAGTATAGGATGCTGGAGTGAGTACAGTATGAACATTAGGGAAAATAATTATACTTATATTTGATAAATACTCCTTCAGTCAGGTGACCATGATAGTACCACCAATGATAAGCCCTACTGAGAATATGTATCCCTAATAAGATGTGGTGAGAATGGTGCATTACATCTATAGTCTTCCTTCTTTTCCTTTTTCTTTTCCCCCTTTTTTTCTTTGCCTTTTTATTGGTGCTTTGTAGTCATACATCTTAATGGGGTATAGGGTAGTAGAGGACACATGCACACATAACTCATTTAGCCTTCCTCTTAAGAACCCATAACCCCAACCTACACAAAACAAACCCCAATTAAGGAGCATTCCTCAAAGTATCTGACTAGAACTTCTCAAAACTCTTAAACTATCAAAACCAGGGAAAGGCTAAGACATTGTCACAGCCAAGAGAAGCTCAAAAGAATGAGATGACTAAATTATCTACGGCTTCTTGAATAAAAGTTAGGGACAGATAACTGGTTATTATGTGAAAGCTGGAGAAATCTGGATGAAGAGTGGATGTAGTCAGCATTAGCAAATCAACACTGGCACATGAGTTGTGACAAACATCAGTACCAAATGAAGATGTTAGTCATAGGGGAAACTAGGTATAGGAGACAGGAAAACTGTGTTAATTTATAACTTCTCTGTGCCTCTCAAGCTGTTCAAGAATTTTTTTTTAAAGAAATCCCTTTGTGGCCTTCAAGGCTTTATATGACCTGAATGCTGGCTGCCTCTTTGCATTTTTCCTCCCACTCCCTTCCTTTTGCCTCCTCACTTCAGCTACAGAAGCATTCTTGTAATCCCCGAGCTCATCCAAATATTCTCCTACCTCAGGGCCTTTGCTCATCTATTTCCTGTCCCTAGGATGCACCTTACCCACATGCACTCACTTTGTTTAGGCTTAAGTGTTGCCTCTGCAGAGTTTTTTCTACACTTAATCTTAGCCAAAAGACCAAGAAGTGATCTGTGGAGTTTTTTCTGGCTATCTGACATAAAATTACATCATCAATATTTATTCTCTTTATTATATTTTCATCCCACTGAATTTGGGATGCCCATACATTATATGTTCATTTACCCACTCATTGTCATTCTCTCTCATTAACATATGGATTTCATGAAATTGGCAAATTCTTTGCTGTGTTCCTTATTGTAATATCTGTTCCTAGAAAAATGCCTGGGGCATAAGAGTTTCTCCGTAAAATATTTGTAAAATGGAGGACTTAATACATTTAAATATTTTCACCAAAGTTGTATCATGATACTTTTGTTAGCCAAATTTTTTTAAAATAAAAACCATTCAGCCTCTGGCAATGCCAGTTGCTTCACATCATTGCATGTGAGTCTGTGTATGATGGTTCTGTTTGACAGACAATGTGAGCAAGGCATACAGGTCTACCATTACTAGCTTCAGGCCACATGGTGAGCCTCAAACAGAGCATCCACCTCAGTTCTTCACATTCCCAAATGTGGATTTTTTTTTTCTTTCTTTCTTTTTTTTTTTTTACTGGGACATATAGCGATTTTCACCTTTGATTACACACACACACACACACACACACACACACACACACACACACACACTTTAATTTGAAAAGCAATTGACATTGTATGTGAATTTTTTTCTTCTACTCTAGTAAAGATCAAGTGCGATCATTCTAGTCCCTGCCTTAGAAGGAAGAAAGTGTGAATTAGCTCTTGTTGGTGAGGCACCTGGTTTCCAAGGAGACAACAACTATGAAGAGTCCAAATTTCCTCCCATTAGCTTTTGGGGCTGAGCTGGGGATTTCAGAAATATTTAGACCTGTGAATGCAATCTATCATTGTAATGAATTGCTGAAACTTTAGATCAGGATGTTCATGACTTTGCTCACTTGCCAGATATTTCCAAATGCCCATGATGTGCCAGGGGCTGTTCTGGGTACTGAGGAAATGCAGAGGTGTTCAGGGCACAGCTGTGTCTTACGGAAATTTATAATCTAGTGACATACCAACTATAAGGAGAAAAAAAGATTAGCAGTAGCAAGGAAAAAAGTAGTGGGTAGTAAATGAAGCTTCTATGGGCCTCAAAATGAATAAATGATCAATAGACCTGGGAGTGAGCTATCAAATTGATTAAAGGGAAAGAAAACCAGACCTATGACAACAATGTAGGAAGTAATTGCAAAAAAAGTCTAAAATGAACATTATAATGTGTGTCAATATTTAATTTGTATTTATAACCATTCTGTTTTAATCATGTGCATATAATCTAGGACTGGACAGTTTTTGTCGTTGTCACTGTGTTAGTTTTCACCACTGTGACCAAAATACCTGACAAATAATTTAAAGGAGGAAAAGTATATTTTGGCCCACGGTTTTAGAGCTGGATCCAATGCTTTGGGCCTGAGATGAGGCAGATCATCATGGATAAAGAAAGTGTCGGAGGAAAGTGCACAGCAGTTGAGAAGCAGAGAAGGAGAATGAGAAAGGGGGCCAGAGATGAGATACAGTCCCCAAGGGCATGCTCCCTTCTTCCTACTTCTTTCAAACATGCTCTGCCTGCTTAGAGTGGTGTATGCCTGCTTACAGTTTCCATACCTTCCAGCAGTCTACACAGTTACCAGTGGGTTCACTGCTTAGGTCAGAGCCCTCAGAATCCCATCACTTTCTAAGATCCCACCTCTGAACAGTGCTGCACTGGGGACCAAGCCTTCAACACATGAGCCTTGGGGGGACATTCCAGATTCAAGCCATCATAGTACCTATGGGAAGGTCACAATGAACTCCACTCTTGTGAAAGGCATAAGACCTCCAAACCTAGATGATGTTCAGCAATTCACATCATACTTCCATTTACATTGGATTGTCTGGCTATTTTTAAAAGGTAGACCTTTTCTGGGTAAAAAGGGGGAAGGGGGTCAGGTTATATGTGATTTCCATCCTTTTCATGAAATGTACCTAGTTATGTTTTGAAATCTACATTTTATTGTCTATATTTTTTTCAGACTAACAATCATTAATGCTAAACCCACTACACCTCCAAGTATTCCAGCCTATCTCTTTCTACCACTAGAGTGCACCAAAATATTTATTACAAGCATAGAGAGCTGAGTGATTATGCTTCAACTAGAGATTTTCCTCTTTTCTTTCTATTTGATAATTCTATCACTTAAACATTTGTATGTCTGTGAGAGATTAGGTATAGGGCAGGACCCCTAGTAGTTCAAGGAAAAATGAATCCATCCAGTGGTTGGGATCAGGCATGTTGTTCAGTGGCCAAAATAGTAATGAATCATTCTTTTTGGCGTGTGTATTCTGAATTATAAGTTTGTACTGGAAAAAGAGGGAGTCTGTTTGGCAAGTGTAATAAAACAGCTTGAGATACACACAGTCCTGGCATGAAATTTGGCAAAAGAGCTTTTTAAGACATCAGTGAGCCAGCGGGGTTTTACAAATTCCTGGAATACTCCAGGGAATACCCAAGTTTAAAATCCAGACTATTATCAATATATTTTAGTATTATTCATCCCATAAACATCATCTTAACACATGCTGCGTGCTTGGCACTGTATGGGCTCGGTTCTAGAGTGGATTTCATGCATACATTGGAATAGGTTATTGATTTGGCATTCTGAATGAAGACCACTAATACCCTGCTGCTAAAAGTATTTCCTCTGTAGTCAGTCTGCCTAGGATGTTTGACTTGAAATTAAATTTTATTATTAGAGAACCATTATCATTGAATAAACTAGCATTTTCAGGATACTTTGTTGAAATAATATTCTATCCAAGAAAGATCACTTACATTGTATTAATAATGACAATAGTGATAATAGCAGCTAGGATTTACTTAGATTTAACACAGTGAAACTTTTTTCTTTGCCTTTTTTCTTTCTTGTAGTGGGGATTGAACCCAGAGGCATTCTATCTCTGAGATACACCCCTAGCCCTTTTTTTTTTTTTTTTTTTGTGGTACTGGGGGTAGAACCCTTCTACCTCCGGGCTACACTCCCAGACCTATTTTATATTTTATTTGGAAACAGGGTCTCTTAAGCCAGCGCAGCTGGCTTTGAACCCGCACAATCCTTCTGTCTCTGCCTCCCAAGCGCGGGGAATCCAAGTGTGCGCAACCACGCCCGGCACCCCTAGCCCTTTTAATTTTAATATCATATTATTATTTTTATTTTGAGACAGGGTTTCACTAAGTTGCTGAGGTTGGCTTGAAACTACAGTCCTTCTGTTTCAGCTTCCCAAGTACTAGGTTATAGGCCTACACCACTATGCCAGGCAAGTGAAACTTTTCTAAGTGCCTTGCATATTTAATTCATTTATACTCATTATACAAGGTATTTTTGCCATCATTTTATAGATGCCAAATATTAAGAGTTAAGCAAATTGCCCAATAGACAATAAATTGCAAATCCAAAATACAATTTAATTGTGATTCAAAAACCAGAGTTTTAACCACTATTATATTTAGGGACGGAGACTTCCGGGAAGATGGCGACGGAGCAAAACGGGGCTTACGAGCCCTGCTAACAACCAATCTCTATTACCACAAAATCAGCGCCTTTCATAGCCAGAAAACACCATCAGCAGAGAAACAAAAAATGTAATTTTAAGGGACAGAGAAAAAGAGGGCCGGAAAAACGAGACACCAGAAACCAGACCACAGTGCTGCAGCCGGAGCCACGGTGTGAAGCGGCGGGCGCCATTTTGCCTTGCAGCACCAGGCTCCAGAGAGGAAGGGAACTCATAACGGAGTTCAGAAACCAGAGAAGAGATACACCAGCCTCACGCCTGAGAACGTGGCAGCAGTGCCTTACTGCTGGCAGCAGCGATGAGTTCACCGGACGGCACCAGACCAACACACTCAACAGCCTACCAAGCTCCAGAGAGGAGCGGCGGACAGCGAGCCGAGGTGAGCCGCTGTGGAACAGCCGGGCGGGATTCGGCAGATTTCTTGGCACAGGGAGCATCTAAAGCTCCCAGTGGCTGAGCTCAGCGCACCCTAAAGGGACTCAGAGTGGAGTTCAAAAACAGAAAAGAAATACGCTAGCTTCACACCCGAGGGTGTGTCAGCGGTGCCATATTGCTACCGACAGCAGCAGCAGAGAATTCACCGAGTCCACGACAACTCCATCTACGCACTCAACAGTGAGTCAAATTGCAGCCCCTAGAGGAGAAATCCCAGTACTGTACTCCCAGGGACTTGACCCAGTGGGGGAGTGGTGGTGGCAGAGATATTACACCATTGGAGAAGCCCAACCTGGCACCCCCCATGGTCTAAAGCAGCCTCTATTGACTCCCTGGATCTGAGACTCTGTGATACAACCCAGTAAAGGAGTAGTGGGGACTGAGATACCACAAACTCGAGATCCAGAGCACCTTAAGTGAAGTCGTAGTGACCTAGGGAAGAACCCAGAGAAGGCACAAACTTCTGAAATCATGGGAAAGAGGAATAACAATGGAGCAATGAGTGCCCACAACCCCACAACATCAGAACCTGATAAAACAGAAATTCAGAGATTTATAGAAGATCAAATCAGGAAAATAACTGTAGAAATAATAGAGGTGTTTTGAAAAGAATTCAGAGAGAGCCAAAGAGAGATAAAGGATGCAATTAATGAAGTAAAGGCTTCAATTTAAAGTACAAACAACCGATCAGACCACATCAAGAATAGAATCTTGCTCCTAGAAGATGATCATTCAAAAAATGAATGCATAGTTTCTAATTTAGAAAAAAAAATCCAACAGCAGGAATCTGACATTGAAGAAATATGGGCCCATTTTAAGAGAGCTAACCTAAGAATAATTGGAATAGAGGAGAGAAAAGAAGGTGAAACCAAAGGGATTAACAATCTTTTCAAGGAAATAATAGCAGAAAATTTTCCAAACATAGAGCAAGAGGTTGATACACAGGTCCAGGAAACTTATAGAACTCCCTTTAGACAGGATCGGAGAAGAGGATCCCCACGCCACATAATTGTCAAAATGACTAATGTGGAAGCCAAGCAGAGAATCTTAAAGGCAACAAAAACAAAGGGCCAAGTGACATTCAGAGGCAAACCAATTAGAATCACTCCAGACTTCCCAAACCAAGTCATGAGAGCCAGAAGGGCTTGGAGTAACATATTCCAAACTCTGAAAGAAAACAACTTCCAGCCAAAAATTTACTACCCAGAAAAACTTTCTATCAAAATAGATGGGGAAATAAGAAGCTTCCACAACAAACAGAAACTGAAGGAATTTATGTCTTCAAAACCAGCGCTAGAGAAAATACTCAAAGAGATTAACTACAAAGAAGAAATAGGTAACACACACCAGAACCAGAGAAATAAGATTTTCCATCTAACAGACAACTAAAATTGGTTATCTGTGGAGATTCATTATTTGTTAGTCTTTTACTTATCTCTAAATTGTATTTTTTGCTTTTATTGTTGCTAATTTTTAGGATTTCTAGTTGGAATATTAATATACCTTCAGATATAGCATTTGGAAATATTTTATCCCATTCTATCAGTAACTTTTAACTCTGTTTACATTGTCTTTGGATATACATTTTTTTTTTTTTAGGGAGTTTGTATACTCTTCTGTTGCCTAACCAATAGTCTTTCTATCTGCATGACTTGATGCAGGTAAGGGCCCACTCTTTATCTCCAGTGCAAGCCTTTTGATATGATTATGAGGATGCACTGCTTGACTGCTCCTGATGTAGGTGTGGGTCAGCCCATTATCACCTGTGCAAACCTTTGTTTTGACCAAAATGTGTTAATTGGTTAACAAAGTCAGGAGTCATCCTGGGAGTTTTAGCCTATCTGCTAGAAGTTATTTATTATGCAAAGTTGTCTTTAAAATATGAAGGCCCTGGGCTACAACTCTTTTGTATAGTTGGTAACACTTTTGGTGAGAACAACTCTGCCTCCTAGCTCTGCCTGAGTGCCTGCACAGCAACTAGGCTCTCACTACTTTTTACATTTTGAAATTAATATCAAAGCAATTTTCCAATACCACCACATTCCCCATCAATCAATCCTCCCTCTTTCTTTTAACTTCCTGACACAGGGCAAGCCAAAGGGAATGGGGACAAAGAAAGTCAATTGAACTACTTCCATGCTGAGAGGCATCGAAGTGGGGCCCTGGCCTTGAGGGTGCAAGAAAGTCACTTAGGAGGGTTAGATCAGCAGATGTTTGAGGTGTCCATGGCTGTCCAAGGGGCTCTAGCAGATGTTTATTTGGAATATTATCTGAAGCATCATCTGGGGCTTGATGGCTTTAATTCTGTTGAAGACAAACAACCACACAATTCAGTAGCCATTGCCCAAATATAAGTATGAATAGAATAGCCTCCAGAGGTCTCAAAAGTGGTAGGCTTAATAGAAACTTACTGCAAGTCTTTTTTTTTTTTTTTTTTGGTGGTACTGGGGTTCCTGGAAACGCTTCTACCTCTGGGCTACACTCCCTGACCTATTTTTTATATTTTTATTTGGAAACAGGGTCTCCTAAGCCAGCGAGGCTGGCTAGGAACCTGCATGATCCTCCTGTCACCGCCTCCCAAGCACAGGGGATTACAAGTGTGCGCCACCACGCCCAGCACAGGTCTTTTAACTAAGTTCTATACAAGACCATCTTTATCATATATGCAAACAAACATTCCACAAACGCTTTACAATTTGCTTCAACTCTTTGATTTTTACTTGCGCTGTTCTGTTTTTTTCCTCTTTTGCTGGCTGTACTAAAACAAGGTGCTGCTCAAGGTTTTTTGTTTTTGTTTATCTCAGCCAGTCCTAGCTAAAAGGTAAACCTCTAAAAAGCTGTCCAGGCCACTGGAAAACTTAGACCTCTGTGAGATGTGATCAAATACATTATGCCTTATCTTTAAATTTTTTTTTCCTTTGGCAAAAAAAAAAAATGTTTAAGAAACTAGTGATACTTACCTAATGTCTTAGTTTTCTTTTCCTCCTTCCTTCCCTCCTTTCTTTCTTTCTTTCTTTCTTTCTTTCTTTCTTTCTTTCTTTTTTTCTTTCTTTCTTTCTTTCTTTCTTCTTTCTTCTTTTTGGTGGTACTGGGGATGGAATCCAGGGACATTCTACCTCCTAGCTACACCCCCAGCCCTATTTTTTATTCTTTATTTAGAAACAGGGTCTCACTGAGTTGCAAAAGGCCTCACTAAGTAGCTAAGGCTGTCTGCGAACCACAATCCTCCTGTCACAGCCTCCTGAATGTTGGGATTACAAGCATGTGCCACCATGCCGGCTCTTACTTTTCTGTGGTAATCTATAATTCAGTTATTAAGATGAGTAAATGTAAAATGTGAGTAATGCTTTAAAATACTCTTAACTTCATAAGGTCTAAAATAGCACTTGAGTCTATTAAATAGATTTTTAAACTGTTGGTGTAAAACAACATTGTAAAATGACATTGTTTTGGGGTCAGCTTGTATGTAAGAACAAAAGACATGTGAAAAGTGTGTGGGTATAGGAAGGTTTTGGTGGAAAAAGGATCACAAAAAAGAAAATTTTGTATGAAGTAAGGTTTATCCTACCACAGATTTTTTTGTGTGTGTGTGGTTCTGGGGTTTCTGGAAGCCCTTCTACCTCCAGGCTACACTCCCAGACCTATTTTATACTTTGTATTTGGAAACAGGGTCTCTTAAGACAGCGCGGCAGGCTTCGAACCTGTGCAACCCTCCTGCCTCCACCTCCAAGCATGGGGATTACAAGCATGCGCCATCACGCCCAGCTATCCTACCACAGATTTTAAAGAATAAAATAGTTGATTTTCTCACCAGAGGAGATAAAATGAACACTTGAAAACATTTAATACTTGTTTTGGCTGTCAGCAAACTAATGATAGATGGTACAGTTTTTAATCTAATTAATGGTATCTATTTTAAAGTAACCTATTAGAAATTTTCTTTTAAAGATGCATCTACAAAATAGATTTGTCCACCTAACCTTGTGGTATTAATACTATTAAAAATAGAAGCATTAAAATTTGGAAAGAAAATATTTATTTCCTATTATATTGCTTATATAGTAAGTCAAAAGTTTCTACATTTGAACAATTAGAAATAATAAGCTAGTCAAGCACAATAGTACATGAATGTAATCCCAGTAATTGGACAGCCGAGGCAGGAAGATCATAGGTTCAAGGCCAGAGCCAAGTAACTTAAAAGAGATCCTGTTTCAAAATTTTAAAATATAAAATAGGGTTGGGGCTAGAGCTCAGATATAAGACACTGCGTGGTTAAAACCCCAGTACCACACACATTTAGAAAGCTACATGCTCATTATACTAATAAACAAAAATCAATTGCATATCTTTCTAAAGTATGTATGCAGCTCATTAGAGCATGCTTCAATGTGATTTGGCCAATTAGTATGTCATCTTTTTCCCCATTTTTACACAAATAACTAAAAATAAAAGGCCATTAGAGTCCTCAAGCTGTTCTCATCTAAGCCAAAGGGAAAGATTTGGGATATAGGGTCATTAATTTTTTTGTTAATAAAAGAACTAAAAAAAGGAAGAATAATTATATTTCCTAAAGATGGATGTGTTCTGCAGATGGAAATGAAACTTATGTCATTACATTTAATTTTCCTGCCTTTCCTTACTCTACAAATAACCAAGATTTGAAATATTAATGCTTTCCATGATTATCAGTCTTGTATAAGAACTTATGAAGACAGGAATACTAAGTGAAAGTCATGCACAGATAAGTCTTTGAAATGTACAGGTAGAATTTTGTTTCAAATTTGCTAACACAATTCTTCCTTCAGGATTTTCAACCTGAAATTATTTTAAAAATATTTTTGGAATATTTTTAAAATATAATAATTCCCTTCCAGAATGGATCTTTGTCACATAAGGGAAAACTGACTAAAACTGCAAATTTTTATTGAATCCCTATGATTTTCCAAACACTCATATTGGTAAGATAAGAACCAGATGCAACAGATGCAATTCCTTCTTTTTTTTTTTTTTTTTTTTTTTGCGGGTCTGAGTGAGGATGGAACTCAGAGGCATTTGACCTCCAAGCTACACGCCCCTGCCCAATTTTTTATTCTTTATTTTGAAACAGGGTCTCACTGAGTTGCACAGGGCCTCACTAAGTAGCTGAGATTGTCTGCGAACCGTGATCCCCCGGTCTCAGCCTCCCAAATGCTGGGATTACAAGCGTGCGCCACCACGCCCGGCTGCAATTCCTTCTTTCTAATGGATGATCAGACTAACAGCTTTTTATACTACTTAGTGGTTAATGTTATGAAGGTTAAGTCTATAAAAGTCATAGAAATATGTAAAGGTTGTTTTCCATGATAGAGGTGGATACAAAAAATAAAACTTAAAAAGCAATCTTCCTGTGAAAGGAAAGGCCAAGCTGAAACTAAAGGATAAAAACTGAGCTGAGATAAGGCATCAACTGTGAGAAAGCCCTGTCTAGCAGGTGTTTGGAGTGAGTCGAGGAGGTAGAAGAAGGATGTAGCAAAGTAAAATTGTAGGCAGAGTAGATGGAAGGGGGTTTACATGTTCTTAGCCATCCAGAGGGTAAGACATTATGTAGATCCACTGAAAAATTTTAAACTGAAGGGATCATCCCTAGAGCCTTTGGAGAGAACAGGGACTAGCCAACAGAACTGTGAGACAATACATTTCTATTGTTTCAAGCTTTCTAGTGGGTAGCAATTTTTATTGGCAGCCCCAGGAAATAAAGCTATTGCAGTGATGTGGGCTGAAGTGTGCCTGCCTACCCCCATTTATCTCCCTCTCAAATTTATATGTTAAAGCCCTTAGTCCTAGTCCTTCAGAATTGACTGTATTTAGGAGATAGGGCTCTAATGAGGTAATTAAAACCGGGCATGGTGGTGCATGCTTGTAATCCCAGTACTTGGGAGGCTGAAATAGGAGGATCACATGTTCAGGACCAACCTCAGAAATTTAATGAGAACCTTAGGACTTAGGGAGAACTTATTTCAAAATAATATATATATAATTAACGTAATTATAACTATATATGTATTTTATATTATTAATATATAACATATTAATATAATTATATCAAATGTTAAATATTATTATATAATTGTGTATTATACAATTATATGACATATAAAATTATATAATATTATATGTAAATATTACATATAATTAAAATAATTATAATTTTTATAGTTAATATATATTAGGAATAGGGCTGTAACTCAGAGTTAGGATGCCCCTAGGTTCAATCCCCAGTACAAAAAAGGGAAGGAGAGAAAGAAAAAAAGAAAGAAAGAAAGAAAGAAAGAAAGAAAGAAAGAAAATACTTAAGTCAAAATGAAGCTATTTATGGGTCCTCATCTAATCTGAATGGTGTCTTTATAGAAAGAGGAAATTTGGACACAAAAACAGCAGAGGCATATGTGCATGGAAGAGAGACCATGTGAGGACACAGGAAGGCAGCCATCTGTAAACCAAGGAGAAAGGTCTTGGGAGGAATTATACCTGCTGACAACTTGGTCTTGGATGTCTACCCTCTACCTGTGTGAACAAATACATTTCTATTGCTTAAACATGTAGACGCAGTAATTTTGTTTTGGCAGCTTTACCAAACCAATGCACACAATAAAGAAAATGAAAACAAAGCCTTAAAAATGAAGTGTAGATAAAGAGAGCTTTAGATTTAGTTTAAAAATGAAATTAATACATCCTGGGAGTTCATTCAGTGTTGAAAATGAAGCTAAGGAAAGGACCTTGACTTGGACCACTGATTTTCTGGTAGGAATTTTTACCAGGAGAGGGCAAGGAAGAAAGGGAAAGATGTGGGCTTCACTGCCAGGCATGCTGAGAGTCTAACCATTTCCCCATGATTTGGGAGAAATGGCTAATTAGATGTTTGGGGGGGGCAGGTTTTATGGTCAGAAAAGCATTTATTTTCAGGATTATAGCCTTTAGAATAATAATTGAGTAGAAAGTCCATAGAGTCACAGGAGATGATGGTATCACTTAAGAAAGACTGGAGTCAGAGGAGGAAAGGGAGCTGAGGATCTGAGAAACACCGACACTGAAGAAACACACGAGCAAGACCAGGCCATGGCAGTCACATACAATGATCAGGGGACTATGAGTGGACTGCAGTGGAGAGAGATCTGGCAATAAAGAGCCCACTGGCATCCTCTGCTAGAACATCCTCATTTGAGTGGTAGTGGCAAAAGGCCCAACTCAAAGGTACAGGTGACTTGAGACAAGACCACATGGATGTGAAGGCATCCCAGAAGCTTTCAAGGTGGAGACAACTAAGTATGGACCAATGTTGTTAGAAAGGAGTTAATGGAGATAAAGGAGATAATTAGTAAATAGATATGTCCAAGGAAGTAAAACTGCTTAGACATCAAGTACACAATCATAGATGCAACAACAAGGTTACTGAGAGAGAAAAAAATGGGAATAAGAATGTGCTGAGTGGAGTATTCCCAGAGTAATAGAGGAAATTAGCGATAAAGTTGCAGGAAACTCAGAGCTTCTGTATTCATTGTGAAACAGAAGGGCATGGTGTATAGCATATGTTATGGTGAAGTGAGGGGATGATAGAGAAGCAGGAGACTTGAAGACAGTGGAGAGAGGTTAAATAGCACATGTGACAGAAGGGAGACAGGCAGATAAAGCTAGGAGGGCTATGTGAGGAGTTGATCACTTGCAGTCCCACAAGTCTCCATGGTAAAAGGACTTCTCCAGCAAGGCTCAGTGGCTCAGGACTAGAGACTGAGGAGGCGGCTCATTCTGGGGAATTAATCAATTCAAATGCTTCAAGTATTTATAAAGCACTTGGTTTGTGACAAGCAAACTAGAGGGGTCAGCTGATTAAAAGAAGACTGAGACATAATCTCAGCTCTCAGAATTTTAGGATTTCTAAAATATTGACTCATAAACCAGGGGATTAAGACAGGCATACATAAAATCTTAGAAAATGTAAAATATAAAGGTGAGCAAAGGAGAATATAGAGGATGAAGAAAGTGGAAAGTAAAGGAGTGGGAGGGCATATTGAAAGTCCACAACGTGATGAGCACCTTGCCAGGAGTTTTACAGATACAGTTTAATCCCTATTGTCTCCATTTCATTAATGAGACAGTAGGCCTAATGAGGAACATAATTTATGGCTATAAAAAAATAATTCCTGGAGTAGGTGACAATTTTGCTAGCAAAAGCATCAATACCTGGATATATTTGTGAGATGGCAAATTTCTCTGTTTGATTGGATTATAGGAATGAAGTCTGAGGTTATTTTGCACTTAAGCATTGAATGTTAGCCTCAAATATTTGGTCTCTTATTTTGCAGGTATTGAGAAAGGATGAAAGGCTTGCTTTCTTATTTATTTATTTGTTTATTTATTTATTTATTATGGAGATCAAACCCAGGGGAATTCTACTTCTGAGCTAGATTCTCCGCCCAATTTTTTTTTTTTTAATTTTGAAACAGAGTCCAACTAAGTTAATGAGGATCTTTTTAAGTTGCTGAGGCTGGCCTCAGACCTGTGATCCTCCTGTTTCAGCTTCCTAATTACTAAGATTTATAGGCATGACTCCACCACACCAGGCAAGGACAAACTGCTTTTGAGCAGAGATTGACATCTTCAAAACTTCAGCCTCTGGTAACATGGATTGAAAAGAGGAGAGATTGTACATAGTGGGTCTACATGTGAAGACAATCTTGACACCTAGGAGAGGGTGGCAAGAAAAAATAAGACCAGCGTGCTGTGCTGTTTCCAGCTCCCCGTCATCTCATTCTTTACTCTGGACATGTACTTAGGCTCTTAAGTCTCAATTTTTTCATCACACAATGAAGGAAGTTGGAAAGAGTAACTCCTGAAGGTTCTTCTGAGGAATGCAGTTTTGTGTTCTTAAAGTTCTGAACAGAAACAATAGTAGTGAGAAAAATAGCTATAAGGCAGAGAGTATAGAAATGTTTAGGGAGTTTTGCAACTTCGATATGAACACGAATTATTTTCCACATGCAACCTTTCTCTCAGTTATGGTAGTTTATTTACAGGCCTCCTCTTATATAAAAAAAACATGTTCACAGATATCCCAAGGGGTCTCTCCTATTCAGAAAATGATATGAGAATTGTTCTGTTCATTCCTTGTCTAGTGAATCTCTACTCATTTTTTCATTTCAAATCCATATTTTTTTTAGGAAAAAGGATTTACACTAAAGATAAGCAAAAATAAACTCATGATTTCAATATCTTTGTCTCCTTGGAAATAAGCTCCCCTTGTTCCAGTATTCTATCCCTCTGTTCGGGTTACCATCTGCCCTACAATCATGATTGCCTCTCTACCCCTCACCTCCAATAGTCAGTCAATCACTCATCTGGTGAAATTCATCTCCTTAAATATGTCATGGTTGAATCTTTTTTCTTTCCTGATTTTTAGCTGAGGATCATGTCAGTCGTCACCTAACTCATTTCCTTTTTCCACTACAATCTATTATCCATGCCATTTGCCAAAAATATTCTCCCTCTGTCCCTCAGATAATTCACTTATTTGGTAATATTGTCCCTTTTCAATGAGACAACAGATATTTTATTAAATTATCACTGAAATCAAGCAAATTCACATTCCATTTCTTCATATTGTTACATGTGTGTGTGTTGGTAAGAATAATTAAAATTTGCTCTCTTAGAAAAAAATTTTTTTAAACTTTTTTATTGGTGCATTGTAGTCATACATTTTAATGGAGTACAAGATGGTGGAGGCATACATGCACACATCACCCAATTAGCTCTTACCCAATTTCCTCCCCATTTCCTTCCCCTTTGTTTGGCTTAGTGATTGACTTTGATATGTTTGTGAATATATATCATAAACATTAGAAAATTTCTCTCTTTCCCCCTTCCATTTTCTAAGTTAGGTTGCCTCATTTGCTCATCTATAAGATCTCCTTTTTTGTCTAGAGTTCTTCCTAAAACCCATTGTCTTCCTAGCTTTTGCATATTAGGGAGAGCAACTGATTTCTTTTTTTTGTGACTGTTTAATCTCACCATAATGTTCTCCAGTTCCATCCATTTCCCTGTAAATGACATAATTGTGTTTTTGTTTATGGTTGAGTAAAATTCCATTGTGTACATATCCCATAGTTTTGTAATCCATTCAATGTTGATGGACATCTTGGCTGGTTCCATAGTTTGGCAATGGTAAATGGTGTAGTTATGAACATTGATAGTCATGCATTAGTTTGATAGTTTGATTTCCATTCTTCGGGGTATATACCCAGAAGTGGTATTGCTGGATCATATGGTAAGTTTGTTCCTATTCTTCTGAGGATCCTCCATACTGTTTTCCAAAGGAGTTGCATTAATTTGAAATCCTACCAACAACATATTAGAGTTCTTACTTTTCCACATCTTCACCAGTATTTCAATATACAAGACAGTATTATTAACTATAGTCTCCATGCTTCACAATAGATTTCTAGGACCTTTTCTGTGTAACTACATAGCTCTATAATAATCCTTTACTTGGGGGGGTACTAGGGATTGAAACTAGGGGCATTCTACATCTGAGCTACATCCCAAAGCCATTTTTTAGATTTTAAAAATTTTTATTTATATGTGTAACATATCAAAAATGGTATACATTTAGACTGTGTTTGGCACCCTCTCTACCCCTCTCTCATTTCCCTTCCACCCTCCCTACAATGAGTGTCCAGGTTAACCATGCTATAGTCATACTTTTACGCATATTTGGATGTAGCTCCTCCATTAATCAGTCTCAGCCTTCTTCCTCTCCTATCCTTCCATTCTAGCTTTGCTGAGATTTCCCCACCATTATCTGGAGTCCCTCTGGTATCCCCAATGCTCTAGTTTGGGCTTATTAGAGAGAACATATGTCCCTTCTCTTTCTGTGCCTGGCTGATCTCACTTAACATAAAGTTCTCCAGATATTTCCATCTTCTTGAGAATGGCATGGTTTTGTTCTTCTTTATAGCTGAATAGAATTCCATTGTGTGTATTTCCCATAATTTTGCAATCCATTCATATGTTGATCGAGACCTAGATTGGTTCCGTATTTTGGCTATTATAAATTGTGCTGCTATGAACATAGGTATGCATATGTTACTGTAGTTCTCTGATTTCAACCCCTTTGGAAAAATACCCAGGAGTGGTAGAGCTGGATCGTATGGTGGATCTATTCCTAGCTTTCTTAGGAATCTCCACACAGATCTCCATAGTGGCTGAACTAGTTTGCACTCCCACCAACAGTGTAAAAGAGCTCCTCTTTCCACCCATCTTCGCCAGCATTTGTTGTTATTTGATTTCCTTATGTTTGCCACTCTGATTGGGGTTATATGGAATCTCAGTGTAGTTCTGACTTGCATCTCCCTGATGTCTAATGATGTAGAACAGTTTTTCATGTATCTAGGCATTTGTATCTCTTCTTTTTTGAAGTGTCTATTCAGTTCAGTTGCCCATCTCTTGATTGGGTTATTTGTTAATTTTGAAACAGGGTCTTACTAAGTTGCTGTAGGTCTCGCTGAGCTACTGAGGCTGGTCTTAAACCGATGATCCTCTTGTCTTAGCTTCTCAAGTACTGAAATTACAGGTGTGCACCATGCCCAACTTTGTAGCCCATCTTGACTCATGAAAACATTTTGCAATATTCAAAGAGTTAGATACACTGCACATGTTTCAGATACTAATTCATAGTTTTTAATTCTTCCAATATAATTTTCTCTAAGTAATGGATAGCACCAGTGTGATATAACTGCTCCATAAATATATGGAGTTCAGATAGTGCAGTCAGGATTAGGACCAACTCATCTATTTCTAATCACCCTAAAACAGGATAAATTTTACAGACGATGAGGAAAATTGAGGAGCCTACCTAGCATATTTGGATGACTAGTTGGCCACCATAGTTCCTAACAGAGTTTGCTCAAAGCCTGGGAATTGTGTCCACATTTCTTTTAGAAACAGAATTGGCCCCTCTCTAAGACAAACAGAAATGGGTAGCCAAGGCTCAGTGTTCTACACTATTAAATATGACTGGAAAAATTTTGAAGCAGGTGTTACTAATCACTCGCCATAGCCATAAAAACCACAACAAAGTAACTTGCTAGGGATCCCACCGGGGTCAATTAACTATGAAATGCACTTGGTAGGTAGTGGAAAGACTTGAGCTGATCCATCAGATTTTTAAAGATAACACAAATATTGGGAGACATTTGCTATAAAAATGATTTTGGTTTTAGATTCTCGAGGCATTGTTTCTGAAAATAATTATGATATATACCCCAGTGCCTTTTTAAGGCAGTCCTTACCATTCAGTAACATAATCATGCTAATGTCATAGAGAACAGTATTTACCCATCTATTTTATGTGATGAAAAATGTATCCATTTAATCAAAAAATATCAAGTTATAAATGTGCAAATTCAAGGGGAAAAGTGAGAAAAACACCTTCCTCATTTATGTACAGTTTGAAATAGAAATATCATCCAAAGAATGTTGCTTTTCTGGGGTTTTAGGATGCATCTTCCCATTAGTGTTCCTATTTAGTTTATATAGATAATTCTATTAGAAAACCTCCATGGAATTTTTTTTATAGAAACCTATGAATCTGCTCAGATTTTTTGTATATAGAATAGATGGCAATGTTAATGTAATTGTCTTGATCATATCTTGGTAAACGCTCTAGGCTCAATATTTACCTTGGATGATATAAATTCACTTCAATAATCCATATTACCCATGCTATATAAGGTCAAAAACTTTGAATAATTGTTAACTATTTACCTCTCATCTTACACATGTAAACTTTTTTTCTTCCTTTTGTGGTAATGGGATATGAATCCAGGGATGTTCTACCTCTGAGCTACATCCCCAGCTGTATTTTAATTTTTATTTTGAAACAGGGCTTCACTAAGTTGCTGAGGGCCTTGCTAAATTGCTGAGACTAGCCTTCTATCTACAATTCTTCTGTCTAATCCTCTCAGTTTCTGGGATTATAGGTATGTGCCACCACATCTGGCTATGAAATTTTTGAAATGTTTTTCCAAAAATATCTTTGCCTTGAATTTGCATAGCAGGGTGATTGAGAGTATGCTTCCTTTAAAAAAAAAGTAAAATTAATTTGTATTTAACCCAGAATAACCAAAATTTTATCTCTTAAACTACTGTATAATAATAATGTACCAATAAAAGTATAATAATAAAAACAGTATGAGAATATGCTTTTTAAGGCATGTGATCTCGGTTTCAAACTTGAGTCTATTTTCACCAACTGTGCTCTTAGGCAAATTACTTAAACTCACTGAATTTCAGATTCATATTTTGTGAAAGCTAAAATAATCATAATTCCTACTTCATGAATGTATTATAAGGATTCCACAAGATAATGTATGTAGAAGGTTTATTATAAAGCCTCATACAAAATAAGTGTTTGATATACATAGACTGAATGCATAGGTACATGAATAAATGAATAAATTAGAAGATTTTATTATCTTGTCTATCCTTGACATCTGTGATATGAACCAACACTTATTAAAACAGTAAAGCAAAAGAAAATTGTAAAAAGTTATAATGAATCTCATGTTCTTGTGTACTACAGTGGATAGTTACCAAGGGCAAATTGTGCATGAAGAATTCAATAGTTATTTTTGTACTAAAGGACACATTTAATAGATAAAAGTTATCTGCTTATTAAAATTTTCCTGCTCGACAGAGAAAATGTTGATATAGTTCCTTTAAAAATGATCCTTTAAACAAAGCTATGAAGACATGCTTTTATGTTCCTAAGTCAAAAAGTCCACAAAGCAAAGATAAATTTAAATACTTTTTAACCTGAAGTATTCATTTTTAAATGTCATGATTGCTGTAAAATAATGAAGGTATGATTAGTTCAGTAAATATTTATTCACTACTATATTTTTATTATAAGTATATTCAGTATGCATTAAATACTCTACACAATTTACCTAATTAAATCCTTACCATTCATGCAGAATGTGTAAAATAATAATTAAATGGAGAAATTATGACTTGTAAATATGTAACAAGAAGTGTGTGTGTGTGTGTGTGTGTGTGTGTGTGTGTGTGTGTTACTGGAGGTTGTTCTACCTCTGAGATACATCTCCAGCCCTATTTTATTTTTTATTTTGAAACAGGACCTAGCAAAGTTGCTGAAGCTGGCCTTGAGGCTGTCATCCTCCTGTCTCAGCCTCCCAAGTACTTGGTATTACAGACATTCATCACAGGTGCCTAGCAAGAAGTTTCTTGATTGTGATGCCCTGAATATTTCTCTGTAAACTGTACATATGATTGTTGTGTTCCCTATTACTATTATTCTGGGCTAGACACTTGATACTACATAGATGATTATGAAATTTATTCCTCCTTTGAAAATACTTTTAACAGTTTACAATTTAACAGCACATATTATCAAATTTATTCTTCACCATAATTCAATAAGATAGAAATGATTCCTCTTACATTGTAGAGATGAGTAAATCAAGGCTAGAGAAGTTAACTTGCCCAGGGACTCACATCTATTAAATACAAAACTAAAATTAAACTGAGCTCTTATTCATCAATAACCAACTCACAGTAATTAAAAAATACTATTTTCTCTTGTCAAATGGGCAAATAGAAAAGCACAAAACTAGGTAACATTTATAAACTTATTCGGAAATCATCACTTTCACATATTCTGGTGGAAATATACACGTATCAGAAAAATTTCCACTGAGCATTTATCCTAATAAAATAGTTAAGTATATTTGTCCAATTTTTAGTTAATTACATCTCCATAACAGTGATCTTGGATAGAACCCAAATGCCTATTAGAAAACTTCCAAGTAATTCATGGACATCTAAGTACATCTTTTAAAAAACAGAACATTTGCCATGACACTAAAAGATTCAAGATGTTATTAAATTAAAAAGAAGTTCAAGGCTTAAGTGTTACATAATCACAAGTTTTAACTATTATTATTATTTTTTAATTCAGCATACACCATCATGGTGCTTGTTATGGTTTGGATCTAAAATATCTCCCAAAGTTTAATACTTTGAAGGCTTAGTCCCCAGTGCAAAAATATTCAGAGATGAGGCTCCTGGGAAGTGTTTGGCCATCATGAGGGCTTTGATTTCATCAGTGGATGAATCCATTGATAGTGGAATGAACTATTGGGAGGTGGTGGAAGCTGTGGGGTGGGAGCTATTTGAAGATAGTGGGTCCTTTAAGGGGTGCCCTTAGGGACTATATTTTGTCCCTGGCCTTTTATCTTTTATCTTTCTCTCCCTCCCTCTCTCTCCCTCTCCCTCTCCTCCCTGGCTACCATTAGATGAGCAGCTGTCCTATGTGACACACTTCCATCATGATGTTTCTAACTCACTACAGGCCTAAAAGCAATGGAGCCAGCAGGCCATGGGCTACAATCTTTGAATCTGTGAAGTAAAATCTCTCCTCTTTTAAGTTGTTTTCATCTGATAATGTGGTCAAAGTAACAGAATGCTGACCAATACTGAATTTACAGAACTATTTCTAGATTACTTACATTCAGTGCTAAAAACATCTTCCTAGTCATATTTTCTAATTTCTCTTCAATAAACTTTTTACAACACTACTGAAAAAAGCAACAACAATATATACAAAATGCCTTATATTCACCCCAACTTCTATTCTCTTTGTACTATATGATGTTATTTCTTCAATGAAAGACTATGTCTTTCCATAATAAATGGAAGGAAATTCATGAAATTTTAGCTTTGGTCCCTGGGGCTCTATCTTCCTTCCAGAGCACATAGTTGGTTACTGCTTTGAAGCTCACTTATAAAAATAGTTTACTCTGGTACCCTCTGGAAATCTGGAATATGATGCTCCAGATTGTGTCTCTGTTTCTGCTTATGGACTGACAGAAGACATGTGATATACTCAAAGTCTGAGTAAATTGTGCAGATCCTGTGCCGCTTACTGATCCTCAAACTGTGAAGATTATGAAGGGGAGACATGACAACTAAATGAATTATGGTATTTTGGACTGGCTCTTGAAAGAGAAGAAGGACATGAAAAAACTGGCACCATTCAAAATAACCTCTAGAGTTTAGTAAATTGTAATGTACTGCTATCAGTTTCTTAGTTTCGACAAGAATGCAAGGTCAATGTATGATGGTAATGATGGACAAAATTATACCAGGGGTGTGATAAGCAGAATAATGGGCTCCTTGAGAATATCTGGAACAGAGGAAATGCTAGTCACAAAGGTCTTCTTGTGAGGAGGAGAGAGGCATGAGTCAGGGTCAGGGTGGTACAGTAGATACTCATTCTAGCTATGGATGTGGAAGGGGATCACACAACAAGGAATGCAGAAAGCTTCTCAAATATGGAACAGGAAAAGTCACAGTTTCTTCTTGACATCCCGCAGAAGGACCACAGCCTTGTCTGCAGCTTAATTTTATTTTGTTAATTTCATTTTTTTGTGGTAATATAAATACTGGAGATTGAACCCAGCTAATTCTACCTCTGAACTATTTCAACAACTATTTATTTATTTATTTATTTGTTTGTTTATTTATGTATTTTATTTTTGTGGTTCTGGGGATTGAACCTAGAGGCATTCTGTCTTTGAGCTAAACCTTCAGCCCTTTCTTTTTATTTCTTTTACTTCTTCTCTGTTTTGATTTTTTGTTTTCTGGTAGGGACTAAACTCAGGGACATTTCTACCTCTGAGCCATACCCCACCCATTTTTATTTCTTGTTTTGAAACAAGATCTTACTAGGTCATTGCTGAGGCTCTCCTCAAACCTGTCTCAGCCTCTCAAGTTCTGAGATTACAGTCATGAATTTGCCACCATACCCATTTTACTGAGTCTTACTACATTGCCAAGGCTGTCCTTGAATCTGTGGTCCTTGCTTTTCAGCATCCCAAGTACTGAGATTACAGATGTGCACCACTATACCTAGCTTTACTTTATATTTTGAAACAGGATTTGGCTAAGTTACTGTGTCCTGGTTTCAAACTTGCAATCCTCCTGTCTCAACCTACCAAGTTGTGGGATTAAAGACATGCACCACAACATCTGGCTGGAATCTTAATTTTAAATGAGCTCCACCGTAGACTTCTGATCTCTAGAATCATACAGTAATAAATAAGTGCTGTTTTAAGCCACCAAGTTTGTGATCATATGTTAAAACAGTAACAGAAAACTTATACAAGCATTACACAGAAAATCTATACTACTATCTTTCCAACTATCTTATAATTCTAAAATTATTAGAAATATGAAGTTATTTTAGAAAAGTCAGGGTGCTTTTTAAGGATGTAGCTTGGTAGTTTAGTTTCCATTCTTTTGGGTAGATACCCAGAAGTGGTATTGCTGAATCATATGGTAGGTTCTTTCCCGTTCTTATGAGGATCCTCCATACTGTTTCTAAAGTGGTTGCTCTAATTTGCAATTCCACCAAAAGTGTATTAGAGTTCCCACTTTTCCACATCCTCTCCAGCATTTGTTGTTGTTTGTGTTTTAAATGATTGCCATTCTAGTTTGAGTTAGATGAAATCTCAGGGTAAGTTTGATTTGCCATACTAATGCATGTGTATCTATATTCATAGTCACACAATTCACCATTGCCAAACTATGGAACCAGCCATCAACAGGTGTCCATCAACAGAATGGAATTTTACTCAGCCATAAAGACGAACACAATTATGTCCTTTACAGGGAAATGTTTGGAACTGGAGAACATTATGCTAAGTGAGGTTAGTCAGTCACAAAATAAGAAAGCAAATGCTTTCCCTAATATGTGGAAGCTACAGAATAGAAGGAATGCTAAATGAAGAAGGAGAAACTAAAGATGAGCAAATGAGGTAACCTAACTTAGGGGGATGGGAGAGGGGAAGAGGGAAATTCCTTAATGTACATGATATACATTAACAAACATATCAAAGTCAATCACTAAGCCAAACATGAAAAGGAGGGAGAGGAGAGGGAATGGGGTGGAAATTGGGTAAGGGCTAATTGAGTGATGTGTGTATATTTGCCTTTATCTTGTACTACTACATTAAGATGTATGACTACAATGCATCAATAAATAAAAAATAAAAGAATGTAGCCACTGAAGAACTGAACTATCAAAAATATTTGTTATTCCTACTTACAGGCTCTGGTTCTGCCTCCTCTTTAGTCTCTTCAAAGTTTGACAACTCAGTCAATGCCACATCTAGGTATCTTAACTTGATGTTCCTGCCACCTATCATGGATTTCTGACCTTCACCTCTTCCCTGGTGATTTTTCAACTGCTGCTTAGGTGTGACAGTGGATGCTACCACCTCCCACAAGTTTTCGAAAAACAACCCTTTTATGTAACATACTTTACTGAAGGTAGAAATATAGAAAAGAGCTGAGCTATGTTACCATAGCAACCAGATAGAAATGAAAATGTAGTCAACTCTTTTCGTTGGGGTTATAGTGTATCAGAAAACTATGCAATCATCAAACCAGCTTGAACAGTTCAACTCCCTCACCAAATTCAAGTCAATCCTCTGATGTGTACCACTCTGTCAGTATGAGATGTTTCCTAGGTGAATTATATTATTATCCATGAGAGTACTTAGGTATAAAAAAGCACATTTGAAAAAGGGAGCAACCTTAACTAAAGGTATTTCTCAATTTCTGCAATTATTTATTTGTTAGTTTTGGATTTTGTGTTTATCTTATCATATATATTTATTTCATATGCACAGAGGCAGCTATTTAAATATTACTTGTCCACAGAATCCAGGGAGTTTTCTCTCTTATTATTATTATAGTTCCTATATTTATGTCTGGGTATCTGAAATGCCATAATTAGGGAGCAATAATTTGAGTATCATGTTGGAATCTCAGTTAGACCATATACACATACTTGTATACATACACACACAAATGTATATATATAAATTTCATGCACATGTTAATAAATGTTGCAGAATATATTTGTAATTATTCTTTGCCTCTAGCTTTTATGAGAAGTATCAATGCCACATAATTGGTACTGATTTATTAGCTCTGCTCTTTTTCTCCTTTCTCTCTTTTTCTCCTAAAGGTCTTCAAATGATCTTTGTTAAAATTTAGGGGAAATAATCTGGTAAAATAAAGATCATTACCTTTCAGAGATCTAAATTATCATAGAGATATTTTTCTTCAATTACCATACCTACATTAAAACTGAAGACACTTATTTCTTCCCAGGAACAGAGGTCTGGTTACTGGCAGACTCAGGAAACTAGATATCAATTATTAGTGTACTCCAAAGTCAGATCTTCCTCAGCTTTCTGAGCAGAGAAGTTATTTGCTAATTTCCTAAATAGAGGGAAAAGGGGGTAATTAGTTAACAAATTTCTAGAGTTAAACAGACAATACATAGCCTAAATGACAGTTGAATTCCCTAAAAATAGAACTAAGAAGACATCAAATAATCAAATCCTCTTCAAGGATAAATTCTGTTTATACATTTAAGAAGAGTTTTGCCAAATAACTCAATCATAATATGAGCAAGTGAACTAAAAAGATATTTTACAAAAGAAATACAAATAGCCGATAAATATAAGACAAATATTTAACATCATTAGCAATTAAAAAGATGCAAATCAAAACTACCCTGAGATTTCACCTAATCCCATTTAGGTTGGCAATTAATTATTTAAAAAAACAATAATAAATTCTGGAAGGATGTGGAGAAATAGGAACTCTGATACATTGGTGATTGGATTGAAAATTAGTGCAACTATTCTGGAAAAGTGTAGAGGATCTTAAGAATAATGGGAATGGTCCAGCTATACCTATCACATGACCTAGATATACCATTCCTGGGTATCTATCCAAAATAATAGAAACAAGACAGCCATAGCAATGCATGAATATCTATGCTTATAGATGTACAATTCATAATTGCCATACTATGGGACCAGCAAAAATACACATCAACAGATGAATGGATAACAAAATTATGGAATATAGACACAATGGAATTCGATTCAGGCATAAAAATACCAAAATTAAATCATTTTCAGGGAGATTAATGAAACTGGAGAATATTATGTTAAGTGAGATTAGTCACAAATATGAAGAGTCAGATTTTCTCCCTCATATGCAGAAGCTGGGAAAAAATGGAACATAGGAGGGACTCCAGACAAAGGAGAAACTTTAGTGAATGAGGGACCTAACTGAGGGGAGAGGAAGACTTGAAGAGGAAAGGACATCAATGGACATAATATACATACACAAATTCATGTAAGTAAGAAAATCCCTGTGTTGAGCATGAGAACTTGGGGAGACAGAGGGAGTGAGCTGGGAACTGGGGTGGGCTCAACAAGTGCTATGTGCATGATGCTTTTATCATCCTGAACTGCATCAAGATGAATGATTACAATGCATCAATAAAAGAGAACAAAAAGGAAGAGAATTTCTTTTGCATTCATCATGGCAAATATTACCAAACATCTAAATGTCATGTCTTCCTGATTATCTTGTTTCAAAGTAATTCATCTGTTGTTTTTTTTTTTTATGGCATGGTAGTTGCAGCAGGGATCTACATGAAAACTGATATATTAGTATACTGTACAACAACCTAGATATCTTGCTATAATGTTTTTTTCTATAACTCTTTTAACTTAGACCAACCCCCCTTTTCATATTTTAAATTGAAAACCAGGTAACCAACCCATTTGAAATAGACCATGAGTAATATGTATAATATATATATTATATATATACATATTATATATATATATCATTATGAAATAATGATATATATATATATCATTATGAAACATTCATTTTTTTATTTTTACGTATTTGGTAGAGTCATCTATAAACCAAGTGTATTTATCTTAGCTTAAATAGATTATTTTTTATTTAGGATTTTTGAGCAGGTCTCATAGATCTTCCAGGAGTATGCAGGAATAGGAATCTACCCTTTAGGGTTTAATGATCCTGGACTAATTAAACCTCAGAAATGACAGTTTTGAACAGCCGGGCATGGTGGCGGACACTTGTGATCCCAGCATTTGGGAGGCTGAGACAGGAGGATTGCACAGATTCGAAGCCAGCCTCAGCTACTTAGGCCTTTTGCAACTCAGAGAGACCCTGTTTCAAAATAAAGAATAAAAAATGGGGCTGGAGGGTGTCAGTTGGAGGTGGAATGCCCCTAGATTCTATCCCCAGTACCGCATGGAAAAAAGGAAATAAAAAGGCAGGTTTATCTTTATAGCATCTTACAAGGATTTAACTGGAGGAAAGTTTTGGACATTGATGTCATATTATTTCTTCTCAGAGTATAAATATAGAAGTACTGTTATAGATGGCTTCAAGACAGCTTCTTAATTGATACCCATGAAATAGCGTATTTGCCACTGGATATACTGTTCTGCTGGGAGTACAAGACAAAGAAAGTAAACCTATGTTGGGAAAATATAAGGGTTTTTTTGTTTGTTTTTTGCGGGTCTGGGGATGGAACCCAGAGGCATTTGACCTCCAAGCTACACCCCCTGCCCAATTTTTTATTCTTTATTTTGAAACAGGGTCTCACTGAGTTGCAAAGGGCCTCACTAAGTAGCTGAGGCTGTCCACGAATCGCGATCCTCCAGTCTCAGCCTCCCGAATGCTGGGATTACAAGTGTGCACCACCACGCCCGGCTAAGTTTTTATAATATTATTTTGCTGTTAAGATCAGTCAAGGATCTTCAGGGTTACTCCTAGGGATTTTCTGAGGCTTTTCATCTACCAGCTATGCCCTCTGCCAGAACAGTCATGGTCTTGCTGACCCTTTGGCTTCCATTCAACTATTGGAGATATTTCCCTTTCCAATGATTCTTCTTTTTACAGAATGTGTTCTGGTGGCTCACAGTAACTGGAGTCTTCAAGATTCCCCTGATCCCGAGATCAGATGACTTACAAGAGTTGCAGAGCCATCATCCCCTGGGTCCCATTTGACCTTGGAAGGTGAACACCAAAATTTTAGTTGTTCTTTCTTAGCTCTTTTATTTCTTGATTGTTCTCTAAGATTCAGCTGTTGGATGCTCAGAAAATCAGTCTTACCAATCCTTCTAAGCTGTCTCACATGACAGTTATCATTTCAAAACACGATTTGGATGTTTGGGTATACTTACTTCCATCTTTCCTGGTCACAAACCATGACTAGTATATGAGGATGCCTCCTCTTACAGTGTGCTTGTCCAATGGATTTCATTTAATGAAGTCCAAGGGCCAATGAAGGGTACAGAAATGTGAAAGTTTAAGTCAATGAACGATAAAAGACAAAAACAGCTGCACCCTCACATGATAGGAGGAGGGGTGCCTAAAAGAGAGTAATCTTTCTGATAATTCAGAAAAACCTTCCTAGAAAAAGAATGCAACGACTTTTAATATTATATCTTTTGGTAATCATCCATTCATTCAATCATCAGTCAATCATTTATGACTGTAATAAGAAAATTAAATATGGAGTAAAAATTTTCAGGGTATGTGAATATACAGTAATCATAAAAATACTCTGTACATTTAATGATAAAAAAAGAACAAGATATTAGGTTTTTGGTAGTTTTTCATTATAATTTGTGTTGTTTCCCATGATATTTTGACATTTCTTGTGAATTTAATAACCAGACTGTTCTGGATTAATCCCGAAGAAAGATCAAAGAATTTCCTATCTGGCATGGTTTAAAATTTATAGCTTTTGAGACACTGCAGTTTCCGAGAGGAAGAAATCATCACTCAGCATACTCTAAATATATCATCTCTTGATCTACAAGAATGGAAAAAAACAAACCAAGAATATTCACCTTATCTGATTATCATTATAAAAATGAAATGTATGAGACAAAATATCCAATGAAAATAATTGGCATTTGCTTCAAATGTATTTTATAATGAAAGACTATGTGTGATTGGTTGAACATTTCTCCTCTTTCTAGATAATCAGCGCTATTCTTTAATATGGTTATATTTGGAATGTCAAAAGGAAAATCAAGATATGGAGATATAATTTGTTTTTAGCCTAAAATCTTTCTGGAGGTATAGAGGATGGGAGCCAAAGAAACAAATTTCCACAGCCCCACTGAAATCAGTCTGAATCTTAGAATAATATGTCCTATAGACATCACTAAATCTTATTATTGGTTTGAAGCAATAAATCTTCCAAGGTGTTGTGGGGTGAGGAACACCACAGCACTAATGAGATTACTCTGAAAATAAAGCGGTGGATTAGTAGAATCTAATTTGGAAGTGATGAAGTACATGTGATAGCCAAGTAATTATTCCTGCACAGTCCCCATCCATGGGGAGCTGGGAGTTATTGGACACTGCACTATGTTAATGAGGCCACCGCCTGACATTTGAGTGAATGTGCCGACCGTCTGCTGTGTGGCCTCTCTTCTTGTCAATATTCACCACTGGGTCCTGCAGCTGCATTCATAAAGCTGCCCCAGACACACAGGGAGAGCCGTGTGTGTGTGTGCGTGTGTGTGTGTCTGCACGTGCATGCATGTTCTCTTTCTTAGGCTTGTATTTTTGCCATTTTAAAATGTAGTCCAAGACAAAAGTACTATACTGAATAGTGCTATTTGTAGAAGCACAAAACCCAAGTGTTTTCCATCTAGATGATGAGACTAAGAACATTATTTGGGTTATCTTTGTCTTTCAAAAGCATAAACCTGCCAAGTAATATTCATGTGGAAAGTGGAAATATTTATAACACATTTCCTTTTCTACACCTTGACAATGCAAATCTCCATGAATACAAATTTAATGAAGTGCTTTTTATTATAAGGAATTCTGTGGCTTTAGTACATAACTAAATTGACTCTCCACCAAATGTATAAAGTTGCCACAAGAAGCTGAATGATCAACCTATCTCAAAAATAAAAATAAAAGCCAGGCGTGATGACCACGCTTGTAATCCCCGCGTTTGGGAGTGGGAGACAGGAGGATCACACAGGTTTGAAGCCAGCCTCTCTGGCTTAAGAGACCCTGTTTTCAAATAAAAATATAAAAATAGGTCTGGGAGTGTAGCCTGGAGGTAGAAGGGTTCCATCCCCAGTACCACCAAAAAAATAAAAATAAATAAAATAAAAATAAAATAGCATCAACTAGAAAAGGTCTTATTTATTTTCAATTCATCAAGAGTTTGATCAAATGTTCCTGTCAGAGGCCTTCCTCCTGGAAAGCTGACATAAGGTGTGATGGGCAAGGGTGTCTCAGAGGACCAGAGGCTTTAACAGATGGATAAAGATACACAAAGTGGAAGAGGATGGGAAGTAGTCTCAGATGAGGGAATAAACTTCAACAAAGCTCAAAATTGACAGTGTTTTTAATTCCAAAAGCCCAAATTTTATTTGCACTACCTTTAATAAAAATGTTTTTATAAGTGTATTAGACAGCCTCATGAGAGCCAATCTTTTTTTTTTTTTTTCCGGGTCTGGGGATGGAACCCAGGGGCATTCCACCTCCGAACTACACCCCCTGCCCTACTTTTTATTCTTTATTTTGAAACCAGGTCTCACTAAGTTACAGAGGGCCTCACTAAGTAGCTGAGGCTGTGCACGAACTGCGATCCTCTGGTCTCAGCCTTCCAAATGCTGGGATTACAAGCGTGCGCCACCACGCCCGGCTAAGAGATCCTAATCTTATTAGAACCCTTCCCTCACTGTCTCTCATCTACCCGTTTTTACATATCTGTTCATACTTCTCTATAAAGACTGACTTCTTTTCCTTCCTTCTTATACATAGCAACATCATGTCTAAGATGTCGATAACTATTACTTTTTTTTTCAAGGATTGCTATCAAACCCAGATTCTCACACATGATAGGCAAGTGCTCTACCACTAAGCCACACCTCCTAAACTGTGTTTTTTATACTTTAGGCTCTAAGTTCAAATGTCCTGGAGCAGAGATTTATTGGCCCGGCTTGGGTTACACTCCTTGGGCCAACGAATAATGGTCAAGACTTAGAAAAAAAAAAAAAAACAAGCTGCTCCCACAGAAGATATATATTTGGAAGTAGAGGTTTGCAGATTCAAGGCTGGCCTCTGCAATTTAGCAAGGCCCTCAGCATCTTAGTAAAACTCAGTTTCAAAAAAAAAAAAAAAATAAGGCTTAGAGTGTGGATCAGAGGTTGATTGCCCCCGCATTCATTCCCCCATACTACTACTACTACTACTACGACGACGACGACGACGATGACTACTACTACTAGTACTACTACTATTACGATGGTGACAACAAGGATGATGACAAGTCATCATCATCATCATCATCATCATCATCATCATCATCATAGTGTGTATTTACTGCCTCTGCTGTCTTTCTGAACAAAAGGGAGAGTAGAGAGCTACAAAATCAGGTTGGCCTTAGCTAATTATGAAACAAGAGAAAAAATAAAGTCTTTGTCTCAGCCCAGCTCCTTTATCCCACCTCTCAAGTGCAAATTTAGGCAATAGATTTTGGTTTGCTCTGCTCTCTTTCTAGGTTCTTTAGAAGTTTTGAAAAGTAGATGTAGACCACCTCAGAGCATTGCCATCCTGGTCCTTGCCTCCTCCAGGGCTTCACTGCTTTGAACACACCAGCCAGCTTCTGAGCATGGAGCTGGTCTTCTAACCCCAGGCTGACTGAGGACTCTATCATCCTCATGTGGTGTCTCCATGCCAGCAGATACAACTACCACAAACTCCCCTGAGATGAGACACTCCCTTTTATCCTCCATCTCCCACACATATTCAACTATGAGATTAAGAGTGATTTTTAACAAACTATACAGATTCCGGGGCTATGGCAAAACCATATATCATCTCAGTTAATCTCACAGAAGAAATTTTGTCCTCCTTTTCACTAACAAGGAATCTAAAGTTCAAAAGTGTTAAGTAATTTTCCAAAGGTCATGGAGATCATAGAATAATGTGGTTAAAAGAATGTCTTTCAATTTATACCACTACACTTCTCATTCTTCTTAGTTCTTATCTCTTTGAATCCTCACCAAACACCTGGAACCACTTCGTTTAATTGACAACCCCAACATTTTAAAAACATCTGCTCAGTGGCATGCTGGGGTTAAACTCTTCCCCATCTATTCCATCACCTAGTAGGTAGTATAATAGATGCTCATTCTTCAAGTCAGGAAGTGTCAAATTATCAATCCACGATCTACTTGCAAAATAGTACAACCAATAAATTGGAAAAAATAAGTCATTCTATACAACTTACAGTGTTAGATATTTCTATAACACTTTCCAAGCCAGTAATTTCAATCTTTAGCAGTTAATCATGGGGAGCATACCTTAATTAAATCAGATTACTTGTAAATTTTTCTCTTTAATATGCTGAGGTATTTAGCCAAACCAATTTTCTACACAGAAACATGCTCCAAAATATCATAAATCCTCTTAGTGAGAATGTCTGACAGCATTTAACTTCATACATACCCCTCAGAGCTTTTGCTTCCATAAGCAATGGAGATATTATAAGGCTCTAAATAATTCTTAGGAGTCTGAAAAAGTTTCTGAAAAATTACATTTCAGTAAATCTAAGAATTAAGACATGGCTAAGAAAGCATTAGTTCTCCTTAAAGGCACTTTCCCATATAGGGGATCCACATATCAATGATAATTTAAATAGAGAGTTACCAGCACTATGTAAAATAGAGAGTTACCAGCACTCTATACAATTTGCAAGAGGTAGAGGTAGGTGAGAAGTTCCGGGGCCCAGAGAGACAAAACTAAATACATTTAAGGTTTCAGAGTTAGTTCTGGAAGGCTCCATCAGAGTCCACCAGAAAGGCAAGACAGGGATGGGCAGACAGAATGGTATAGTCAAATATTCTGAGGCAGGAGCCAGCATGACATTTTAAAAAACTGAAGTCTTGATTGGGATTGGGAAAATGGCAGGAGATGGGCCCAGATGGCAGACAAAGGCTGGGCCAATCTATAAGAATGGCATGGCCATTTAAAATGTCCTGAGACTTTTCTAATAATAGCAAAGTCTTACAACCATGGTTCTTAATCTGATTATCAGGGATTATATACACCCTTCAAAATTATACAAGATGATACACAGGGATGTCTGGAGTGCTAAACTGGATGGTGGGAGGAGAAGGAAAGTAGACTTAAAGCTCTCCTCAGGGTCTCAACACCTCCATTACTTAAGACACAGATTGGCATAATAAGATTTATTTTTACCCTATAGCTTAGAGAAAATGCATTTGCAAGGAACTTGGAGTTGAGATTATTCCTGTAATCTCTTTAATCATCCTAGAGTGTTTCAGGTTCGTGACAATCAGTAGATATGTGATGTAGTACTGGTGCTATTCTAATCTTAACATGAACTGCCTTATGACTGAAAGGTGAGCCAGATGGGGCATAAGGTATGGCTTCATGGCTTCAGTAGCCTCTGTTGGAGCTCTTTGCTGTATTTTCCCCACCTCTTTTGCAGCTTAGCTCTGCATGGCTTGAGCAATGTGCAGGCTTGTTCCTGCTCTCCTTAGCCTGTCGCAGCTCTAGGTCTGGAAGCAATAAAGGAAAACTAAAATAAACAACACATTTGTGAATGATGTTAGCTCTAGTCTACTCGGTTGATTATTAAAACATATCTGTACTCAGAGTTCAAGCTAGAGACATAACCTAGAACTCTGCTTACCAGTTGCAGTAAAAATCCTGAGTGTAAGAGAAAATTTTTCTAGAGGATTACCTTAGTATATTCCATCATTTCCTCTGCATAGTCATTTGTTCTTGAATGAACCAGTAACCTATACTCCTACTATATTTTTTCATCTCTGCTTACAAAATATCTTTTAATAGATTACAATGGATATAAATAGGTTAAACTTTATTGAGATGTATTATAATGTTGACTGTGGAACTGTGATCCATGGTGTGGATCACTATAATATCACAAAAAGACAAAAAGTCTTGGTACAGAGTCTTCTCAATTTCTCATTGCAGGAGAAATTTATCTTAGATCTTGCTACTAGATAATAATGTACAGCTAAGAAACTGGACTGTTTATATATTATGTCTATCATAAATTTGGAAACTAATTTTTTGGCTTTGCCTACTAGAAAACTTTGAGTCAAATATGTAACCCATCTCTAGGAATGTGGAAGAATCACATGGCATATACTCAGAGAACAAGTCTTTCCTTTATTCTTTAATTTTCTTGTCACTGCTATCTCTTTGTCTCGTATCTATTTTATCCAGTGGCATTACATACATTTGTATAAATGGATATTTTAGAACAGGCTGGGTGTTATCAATATATACAACAAATTGATAATTTTTTTTTTTTTTTTTTTGGTGGTACTGGGGTTCTTGGAAGCCCTTCTACCTCTGGGTTACACTCCCAGACCTATTTTTTTTTTTTTACAAATATTTTTTATTTGGAAACAGGGCCTCTTAAGCAAACACCGCTGGCTTCGAACCTGCGCGGTCCTCCTGTGTCCGCCTCCCAAGCATGGGGATTATAAACATGCGCCACCACGCCCGGCTCAAATTGATAATTTTTAGAATCACATTTTGCTTTAAATCTATAAACTGAATATGTGCTAACTAAAACTCTAGGTGTCAGACTTGAGTATCATGCTTCATCTTTAAATTCCAAATATCTTTCATCTGTAATTGTCCCACAGAGGTGTCTGTCACAGTTCAGTGCAGCACCCAGAGGTCAGCACAGTGACCTGTCAATTTACATCCCCATCCATAATCATTCACAAGCAGGCCCTGGTTCCAATGCTCACCCAGAGCAGAGAAGAGCCTTGCATGGGTTAAATTAACTAGCCAGGATGAAATGTGAGTTGAACATATGGTGAAGTGTTTTGAGGTTTAGAAAAGCAAGTTTCTGGTACAGAGTCTGGCCTCTGAGACCTCACTGTCAGCATGAAGAAAGATCTCCTTATTTGCCAGAGTGAAAAGCAATGCGAGCTTTCAATTATTTCACCTCTGTAGCTGCACACAATGAAACAGGAGGAGAAATCGCACATTAATAGAGAGCAAAACAAGTGTGAGCTCCTCGAGGAAGTCAGAGAAGGCTGAAGAAAGCGTGTAAAAAGTAGTTTACAGTTCTGATTGGAAGTGAAAAGAGAAGAAATCGGAAGTGAAGTCCCACAAATTAAAATTAAAATGGCAATTCCCTGGAGCTCTGCTCCTCTCTCCCCAGCCCATCCCCCACACTGCTCTAATGAGTTGGGTTGGGGAAGTACCCCTGTCTGTAAATGAAACCGTTTTATCATTGTAACACTCATTACATATTTGATGGAACACTTGTACTTAATGCTTAGAAGTATAACATAGAAATCAGTCATTGGAGGTATCCTCTGTATTTAGAAAAAAAAAAAAGGATGGAAAATATGCTTGCTCTAAGAAACAGTGACTTTTTAAAGACATAATTTGAATGACTCCTGATTTTATTGTTAGGAAGATTTGAAGCTATAATTTCAATATTTTTCTCATTCTCTGGGGTTGGCATTATAGTGTGGCTGTTGGTCAGCTTCTCCGTATGAGAAATAAGGGTACTTTTCTCCCAAAGATGTGCAGTTAGATAAAAATCTCATCTTTCTCCCTTAGCTTATATGTAAAATAAAAAATCTCATCTCTATCCCTTAACTTATATGTAAAACAAGGATTATAACATTACCTCTGTCATAGACAAGTGGTGACAATTAAGTAATATGTCAGAAAAGTGCTGAGGGCAGCGTCTAGCACATGGCAAAAGCTTTCTAAGCAGTATCTCTTGTTCTTGCACATACAGCACTCATGCCCAGCCTTCTGGAGTTGAAATAACAAATCAACACTTGTTCCACAGCATAACATTATTCATCATTATTTCTCAATGCATAATTGAAGAAATGCAAATTAAAATAAGGAATTGTGGTGAGCATAAAGCTAGCTGAGACTTAAATACTTGCTAGATTTTTATAGTAACAGTAAAATAATTTCAATAATTATAGATAGAAATGTTTATTAAAGCTTTTTGGGAGTGTGATTTGGCAATATATGTCAAATAGTTATATGTTCATATACATGGACACAAGAATACCACTTCTAAGAATACTACTTAGGAAATAATTACTTACAGAGCCAGGCATAGTGGCACACACCTGTAATCCCAGCACTTGGGAGGCTCAGACAGGAATATCACAGGTTCCAGGCCAGCCTCAGGTGAGAACCTGTTTATAAACAAATGAACAAACAGGGCTGGGTTTGTAGCTCAAAGGTAGAATATCCCTGGTTTCAATTTCCATACTGAAAAAAAATTATTTCACAAAATAATGTGCCCAATTATTTTACAAAATTATTTCACAAATAATGTTCACAAAATTATTCCACAATATAGTATACAAATGTACTATGTTGCATCCATAGGAAATTAATAACAGCACTGTTTTTAGGTATGAAAAAATAAAAAATTTTGCAATGTTTATATGTAGTAAGAGTCAATTAAATCATCGTATATCCATACAATAAATTTTAGCTGGCCATTGAAAAATAAGGTAGATATTTATATATGTATTATAAAAATAAACAAGATATATAATTGTAAACTACTACAATTATTGTATTGATAATTCTAAACTACTAGCTACTTAAAGAGGCCCTCTACAACTTAGACCCTGTTTCAAAATAAAGAATAAAAAATCAGGCTCAATAAATAAAGGTTCAAATTATATTGAAACTTCTATGCTGTATATATACAATCACTGTAAGCATTCTATCAACAGATTTAAAACAAAGTACTATAAGAAACTTAATTGATTCAAGAAAAGCATTTATTGAAAATCAATGCTCATTGATGATTGAAAATAAATACTCTGAGCATGTTAGAAATAAAAAAGGCACTTCCATCCAGGCATGGTGGTGCACACTTATAATCCCTGTAAATAGGAGGCTGAGACAGGAGGATCACATAGGTTTGAAGTCAGCCTCAGGTACTTAGTGAAGCTCTCAGTAACTTAGTGAGACCTTGTTTCCAAATGAAAATATAAAATAGGTAGAGGGTGTATCCTGAAGGCCCCTGGGTTTTATCCCCAGTACCACAAACACACAAAAAAGGCACTTCCAGATCTGATACTGAACAGCAATGAGAAATTAAAAACAGCTTGGCTGACATCATATTTTGTAGTGAAAGAAACAAGACAAGGATATATTTTCTATACTTTTAGTTGACACTGTATTAGACATGGCAAAAGGAAGACAAAATTGTGTAATGTCCAATTAACATTAGCTTATATAAATGACCTAATTTTTTATCCTAGGAAACCTACACAAAAGTTACTAGGATTAATAAGTGAATTCATTAATGTCACTGAATATAAGGCATATAAAATCATTTGTTATTTCTACTAACAAACACTAGAAACTGAAATTATATCAATACCATTAAAATTAAGAAATCTTTAGTAATACATTTAAATATATATATATATATATATATATACACATATATATACATATATATACATACACATATATAGAGACACATATATATGTTATGCCCTGGAAACTACAAAAACCAGCTGAAATAAAGAAACCTTAAATAAGTGAAGAGACATAATGTGCCTAAGTCAGAAGATTTCACACCATTAAATTGCCAGTTTTCTCAAAGTTAATAAAAAATTCCTAGTAAAATCTCAGTAGACTTTCATAGAATTGATAAACTAAATCCAAAATTTGTTTTAAAATGTGAAGGACCTAGAGTCAGAAAACCTAAGTTTGAAAATAAATAGTCTAAAGACTTTCACTACCTAATTTCTGAACTTAATCTTAAACTCCAATATTTAATTAGTGTGGTGTTATTGCATATATACATTAGCACACATATACACACACATACACACACACACACACACACACACAAACACATGAAAGAGGAAGAGAAAGAGAGAGTGAAAGACTAGAGATTCTAGAAATAGTATCCATATTATATTACTAATTGATTTTGTTAAGACAGTCACCAAGGAAAACCAATTTATGTTCTTTTTAACATACTATGCTGGGACAATTGGATAAATACAAACACATAAAGACCCTTCATACTCTTACCACATACAAAGTTAACTTAAAATGCATGATAAATCTAAAGGTAATACAGGAGGAAATATTTGCAATTCTGGGTTAAACAAAGTTTTCTAGAAAAAAATAAAGAAAAGATAATAGAAAATTAGGAAAAATAATAGAAATGATTAAAAGTAAAAACAAACTTTGCTTTTCAAAAGACATTGTAATGAGAATCAAAAGGCGAGTCAACAGATTGAGAGTAATACTTGCAAAACGTCTATCTGATATAGGACTTGAAGCCAAAATATACTAATACTCTTGTAAATCAATAACAAGAATAAAATATCCAAAGTAAAAAGAAAAAAGGTTCTTAAGCATTTCACTAAAAACATATCATATTAAGAATGGAAAGAAAGTAAAAATACAAAAAGATGCTCAAAGGAATTGGTCATCAGAGAAATGCAAATTAAGATCACTACAATAATATATTACTGCATGGTATTAGAATAGCTAAAATTAAGAAAGATTGATAATACAAAATTTTGCCAGGATATAGGCTACCTGGTACCCTCGTACACTCGTGGTGGAACACAGTGACATACACTTACCACATACACCAATGATTTCACATCTATAGGTTTACCTAAGTGAAAGGAAAACATTTTTCCATAGAAAGATTTGTGCTTGAATGGTCATAGTAATATTATTTGTAACAGCCCTAAATTGGCAAACATCGAAAGGCTCCTATGATGGTGAGTGGATAGACACATTGTGGTACAGCTATACCATGGAATAATGCTAATAATAAAGGAACTGTTACTACATGCAACAGCTTAGATGAGCTCAAGTGCGGATATACAGAAAATCACAAGCAGTATGATTCTGTTATTTTTTAATACTAAAAAAGGTAAAAATCAGTTAAAGCAGAAAGCAGACCAGTGGGTTTCTAAAAGCCAGAGGTTGTGGGAAGGAACTTGATTGTAAAAATACACAAAGAAAAGTTTTAGAATATAATGTAATTGGGATTTTTTTCAGTTTGCTACATTAATGTGTACATTTATAAAAATTCATCAAAATGTATGCTTAAGATGCATGAATTTTATTATAAATTACATGTTGATAAGTTTTATTTCAAAATAAGATAAATTGTACATTATGATAAAGAAAACATAGTTAAGATGAAGAATTGTCACTAATATTATCAAATAATATGTATAAAATGATCCACTTAGGTTTTAAAATCTGTATACACATGCACATAGCTGTCTAGAAGCATAAACATGTAATAAGTGATTCCTTTGAGGAATAGTATCAGAGTTTGACAGTGGGGAAAGATATTAACATCCCATTCTCAGCTTTTTAATCTCTTTTTATAATTAATATGCATTTATTTTATGATAAATTAATGAAAAATTAAAATAAATAGCTGGATTGAATACTGGCTACATTTTTAAAATTAAAAATCAGCACAAGGACTAAGTAGTGGGCACATAGAGAGGTAGATATTGTCTCAGAATAAGTATTTGGTAATTATGCATATGTGTTATATTGATTTTTATGAAAATAAGTCATGATTTTTCCAATTTAGTATCTCTCTTGGCACACCTAGACATAATACCCATGAGTCTTGCAAAAGTAAGAATGGTGACTATTGATTTATGACAAGACTTTAGCATTGACCTACATGATGTTTGGCTTAATATGCTAGTAGCTCATCATTTTTATGTAATTCAAAAAATCTTAAGATTTTAAAAGTGGTTATCAGAGAAATGGAAAAATAAAAGTTATCTTAACACACTATAGAGAGAAATGATTTTTTCCATAACTTATTTCAATATTTATGGTCATTGAGAAAATTGGCACTATTTTTGGTCACTGGAAGCTAAGTCCAGAATATGCTTCAAGTGATAACATAAAGGCCCATTTCTAACATTTTATTATGCTATTAGACAGCTACAGATGTCATAAAGCCAGGCAGAGCACTGGTAACCAAGGGGGAAATGTAAGATATTTATCAGTCCTTAAATATGTAATCTCTAGATGAAAAGAGATGTTTGTTCCATTTGGTACTCTATCTGCAGAGGCTAGAACAGCTCCAGACACATACAGAGGAATTCAGTTTTGGTTTTTTTTAATGAGTAAAGTGCCTGCATATATGGTTTGTTGGAGTAATAACTGAATAGGTCCAATGAAGAAAATGTGTTCAGGTTATTTGATTCAAAAAATTATAAAAAAGTTCTACTAATGACAACATTCTGCAGAAAGAAGTAGTTAACTGTCACCTATGGCGCAGAAGTCTAATATAAAAGTGATTTTAGAAAAAAGAATTGCTGCTATACATGGTGGTGCATTCCTGTAACCCAGGTACTTGGAGACTAAGACAGGAGGATCATAGGTTTTCAAGTTTCAAGGCCAGCCTCAACAAGGCCATCATGTTTCAAGATAAAAAATAATAAGGGCTGAGAGTATAGCTCAGATATTGAATGCCCCTGGGTTGAATCCCCTGTAACAAAACAAAACAAATATTTATGTATACACACACACACACACACACACACACACACACACACACACACACACGTTATCTTGTGTGCCTATCCTATTAGGTAGATAGGAACCCTAAAAGCATTCCTGTCTCTCTAAATCTTCTTATGAAACAAAGTTGAAAACCATTTGATATACACTAAAATAATATCTGACCATGTTCTTTGGAAGCCTCCAGCAGTTTGTTTCTTCAGGGGTCTGAGATAAAGTTCAGTTTCCTGTCTTTCACTTTTATGCCTTTGTCTTCATTTTAAATAGCTGGGCGTGGTGTTGTATACCTGAAATCCCAGTACCTGACACCTGAGACAGGAGTATCACAAGTTCAAGGCCAGGTTCAGCAACTTAGGGAGGCCCTCAGCAACTTAGTGAGACCCTTCAAAATGTTAAAAAATGAAATATGGCATTAGGAGCAGGGCAGGTTGGTGTACAACTGTAATTCAAGTATGTGGTAGGTTGAGAAAGGATCAAAGTTTTGTGCAGCATCTCAGCAACATAGCGAGACCTAGCAACCTAGGAAGACTTTGTAGTATACAAAATAAACAAATAAATAAAAATACCACACACAATAAAGGGCCTGGGGGAGGGTAGCTCAGAGGTAGAATGTCCATGGGTTTAATTCTCAGTCCCACAAAATAAATAAATAAATAAATAAATAAATAAATAAATAAATAAATATGGCATTTGCACTACAATTTTGATTTCAACTGATATTGTAAGCTATTTTAATTATCTCTTTCAAAGTATGACTATCAAATAGCATTTCCAAGAAACTATTCCATGACCAAATAAATTTGGAAAACACAATAAACAAAGCTGAACAAGAGATCTTAGAGGCTTTAATAAATCAATAGGTGCTGAAAATTTTCAAAAGAATTTTAGGGGTTGCAGATTTTCCCAGATAGTTCTGATGATTGAAGTTATCATTAATTATTACCTTGAAGAATTAGAATTTTACAAAATGCATTCCAGTAAATGCTACTTTAAATTTAAATTTTGAACACAAGAAAATATAAAACTTGAAAACAAGGCTGAACATGGTACACCCTGTGATCTCAGTACTTGGGAGGCTGGGATAGGAGGATAGCTGACTCAGAGTCAGCTTTAGCAACTTAGTGAGGCACTTAGCAACTTATTGAGAGCCTATTTTAAAATACAAAATAAAATAGGGCTAAGGGTGCAGCTCAGAAATAAAACATCTGTGAGTTTAATTTCTAGTGCCACATACACAAAAGAAAAAAGACAAGAAGAGAAAGAAAGAAAGAAAGAAAGAAAGAAAGAAAGAGAAAAGAAAAAGTTAAAAACAGTTATTGAAATTCTCTAGGTGAGATAAGTTGTTCTCTTCTCTGCCTTCTGATAACATTGTGGTCATAGCTCAAATACAGTTCTTATCACTTTGTAAGCAAGACAAAATGGAAAGGGCATTGATTTTGTCATCAAATAAATCTAAATTGTAATAATTTTGTAATGTATATGTGTGTGATTGTGCATATAAATACTATATATATATATATATATATATATATATATAAACAAAACTAAATGGAGATCTTCCATTTGCTTGACTTTGTTTTACATATTTTCTATATGATCCTTGGTGACTTAAAATCTGCAAAATGGTAGTCCATGATAGAATAAAGGTCTATATCTTGGATATGCAATATTAAAAATCAAAGTAACTATGCTGGTATTTTCTTCAATCATGATTTACAATTTTGGCTGGGAGCCAATGCAAACACTATACTCAAAATACCTAGTTAAAATACCTAAAGTAAGAAGAACTAAATTCTGTTCTGTTGAAACTCTTTTTTCCTCTTTTTCTCATTTTAATCATTAAGAATAGTTTCCAAAAACCTCAAAAAGAGGAGAGATCCAAAATATTCTAATAGAAATTTTCATCTCCCTAATCTCTTGTCTGAGGGTCCTGGCTCAAGATAATTAGTAACTCAATGGGAAATTCATTACTTTTGGCTCAAAGCCCAATTCCCAGAAACATTTTATTTTCACCTTCACACCTTTGAGAAAATGCTTTTAGGTGTCTGGGTTTTGGATCTGAGTGAAACTGTCATGTCTTAATTATATTCAAAGCTACTCTCTTGACTTCTATTTCAGCTGTGACACTAGCCTTCACACTTGGATTGGCTTGAATTCTCTCTGGCTTGAGAGTGAGAATTTCATATGTTTTCTTTTCATTGGCAGACATCTGTATTCTGTTCAACACAGGATTGTAAAAATCATGGAGCAGGAAGGGCTCCGAGCACATTGTGTTCACTATGGGACTTGTTTCTTTCAGGCCAAAAGTTACAAAAATCCTTTTACCAGTGCTTTTAAAAAATATTTGTACAATAAAGACCATGAAGAGAGAAAATTAAATTATAATTATGATCCTTAATAAGACCTTTTCCTTAACTATAGGCAGTTTGCCCATCATTCTTTACTTTGTCTGTACTAACTGTGTACACTGAATTATTTAGAAGAAAATATATGAATAATTTACACTAATGTCTAACTACTTTTGGTGCTGAGAAGACACAAATATATTATTTATTTAGAAATCAGAAGTGTTGACTGAATGATTTTGTGTACATATGAATGAGGAAAAATTATTGTCCTATAACCTATCCAGAGTTTTATAAACCTTAAAGTACATTTATCTTCAATATATCACATGATCTTCATTGTAAGTCTATAAGTGATGGAATGTAGACAAGAAATATGGAACTCAGTAATTAAATGAATGTCTATAAATAAGTGAATGAGTTAAGAATATGATGTAGGTTTGTGGCACCTTCTCAGCTTATATGTCTATACCTTTATGTTGCCTGTTAAGAATATAGAAACTTCCTTTGAGAAAATAAAAATTTAACTGAATAAAAAGGAAAATATAATAATATAAAATAAAAATCTAAATTATAAGTTTAACTTAACTTTAGCTAAATTAACAGAGCATTTTCAATTTATTAAATATATAAGACTTGTGTTTCCAATTTATGTCCAAAAATATAGTTATTTGATTGAGCATTTGGCATCCTTAGCAATCTGTGCCCTATAGAAATACTGGTAAAAGCTATCCTAGACTTCATTAGTAAATAATAACAGCATGTTCTAACAGAAATAATTGCTATTCTCTAAACTGACTATATTTTACCAGGAGCAATCTGATGATTTAAATTGCTAATGGGTAACTGGGGTAATGGCTATATTAAATGATCATGTTTTTTAAAAAATTGATGACATTCCAGAAACTTTTCATCTATGTGTCTACTTTGGAAGAAGAAGACTATGAAAGACATATCATTTTAATGTTTGAATGAGCATCCTATTTAAGAGAACATAGATTTAGTCACACATTCTCCATGTTTTCAAAACAGTCACAATTTAATGCTATCAGAGAAGATAAAGAATACAAGATTTGTATATACTAATATAAACATAATTTTTAATTATCATATGCATGATATATCTTACATTCTTTGGTACTCTTGAATTGCTTAAAATTAACTGAGAGTCCATCTAATTCCAGTTAGAATGACAATTGTCAATCCAAGCAATAGTAAATGCCAACAAGAATGTGGTGGAATAGGAATATTTATACACTGTTGGCAAAATTATAAATTAGTATAATCACTATAGAAATCAGTATAAAGGTTCTTCAAAAGACTAGAAATAGAACCACTATAAGACCTAGCTATACCACTCCTTGGTATTTTTCCAAAAGAATTAAAGTTAAACTACTGTAGTGATACATGTTTACCTCTGTTTCTAGCAGCACTATTCACAATATCCAAGTTATGGAACCAAACCAGATGTTCATCAACAAATGAACGAATAAATAAAACATGGCATATTCACACAAGAGAATTCTATTCAGCTAAAAAATCACAAAAGAATAAAATTATGTCACTTTCAGGAAAATTGATGGAACTAAAGAATATTATGCTAAGTAAGATCAACCAGTTTGAGAAAGTCAAGAATCCGACTTTTTTTTTTCTTTTTTGGTGGTACTGGGTCTCCTGGAAGCCCGTCTACCTCCGGGCTACACTCCCAGACCTATTTTATATCTTTTATTTGGAAACAGGGTCTCAAGCCAGCGCAGATGGCTCTAAACCAGCATCTCTGCCTCCCAAGCGCAGAGATTACAAGCGTGTGCCACCACGCCCGGCTTCAGATTTTTTTTTATGTGTGGAAGCTAGAGAGAAAATAGTAAACATAGGGACTTTGGGCAATTGTGGATTAGTAGAATAATGAAAAGAGATTGGGGAGGAAGTTGAGAGGGGAAAAAAGAAGGATTGAAGAAGGAAACAGTTCAAATAATGCTTTGGCAATATATAAAATTATATATGTACTTAGTGGAATTTTACTCAGCTTTAAAGAAGAATGAAAGTATGTGCTTTGCAGGAGAATGCATGGAACTAAAGAATATTATGTTGAGATCAGCCTGTGTCAAAAAGTGAAGAGTCATGTTTTTTCTCCTATGTGGAAGCCAGAGAAAAAAATAGGAAACAAAAAGGTCATCAGATAAATGAGGAATAAGACTAGTAGAATAGTGAAAGGAGATTGAGAAGGGAGTGGGGGCAGTAAAACAGAAGGGCTGAGGAAGGAAACAGTTAAAAAATGCTTAAGCAGTATATAAAGGTGTTACCAGTTTTGCTAGCCTATACAGGTAGTGAGGAAGGGGAGCAGGATTTCTTGTAGAGGGAGGTACACCAAGAGCTGTGTTCATGTATGGTTATATCACATTGAACTCATTATAATGTATAATTGCAATGCACTAGTAAAAGTATATAAGAGTAAGTCTTTATAAATTTCTTTGCTGAAGGAATCTGGCAAGTAAATCCTGGGATTGGGAGAATGAACATTTACATAAGTAATTTTGTACCGGTATTTAACACAAACATGATTAGGTAAGAGTTATCTGGGAAATGATAAGATATAGATGTAATGACATTTAAAACTTTTTATAGAGCCTGGTCCTTCACAGGCATTTGATAGACACTGAGTTAATTCATACATGAATGGATGGATGAGGTACTGGGGACTGAACCCAGAGGCACTCTACCTCTGAGATATACCTCCTGAAACAGGGTCTTGTTAGGTTGAGAGTCTCACTAAATTGACAAGGCTGTCCTTGAATCTCATCCTCCTGTCTTAGCCTCCAAAGTATTGAGTTTATAGGTGTGTACCACCATGCCTGGCTGCTCATATCTTCTTAATTTTGGATTTGAAGGAAATTTAAAGAGAGGTAATAAGACAGAGAAACTTAACTTTATGACCAGGTCAATGTATCATTGTTTGCTCTCCACAAGGGTTTTGTAGCCTTAGGAAATATAGAAAGACCTCTACTTGGATAGTACTTTTCTAGATCAAAGGTCACATTGCTGGATATTACAGAACACTATTCAAAAGCTGGGAGGAATAGGCTGATATGCCAGATCAAAAGGTTGAATGTGGATAAGATGTCAACAAAGTTACAAGTCATAAAATTATCAGAATTATTTATCCATCAAGAACTATTCCATTCTCTTTAAAGGTGATCCAAGTCTTATTTTGGTCTTTCTTTTGAGGCTCATACGCTGTAGATTTCTCTCAATGAACTTTACACTAGGATATTTGCACAACATGTAACTATAAATGCTATTCCTTCTACCTGGGATGTGGTTTTCACCCTCCTCTTCCCACCTGGAAAACAAGTCACTCCTCAAACCCAATGTAAGAGTATTCTTTAATGTGACTCTTTTTTTCATTTCTGTTTCCATTCTCCAGAAGAAATAATTTTTTTCTCCAATATACTATCTACTATGATATTACTACATGAACCAGGTTGTTTGAAAATAATATACTTACATCATTCTTTACTAGATTAAGAATCAAAGCTGTTGCATCATACTGTTTAAATCTCTAGTGTTTGCCATAATACTTGGCATGTAATAAATGAATGGCTGGATCAAAGGATGAAAGATGAATACAATACTCTGAACCACCCTTAGGTATTCTCTAACCCCTTAGGTATCCATTCAATCATGCATACAGTTAGTTGGGGAAAAAAAGAATGTATTGAATATCTTCTGTATTTTTGTCTAGATATATTATTTACCTATTTACTAAAAAGATTGACTTTTTCACACATTCAATGCCCTCTACCCTCCTCTAGACACTCTCAAAACTGTGAGCCAATCAGATTCTCAGTCTGCAGTAACCCATACATTTCCCCCATGCTCCCTTTGCCCTGGAGACTATTGCTGCTGCACAGCTGGTATTTGAACTCTCTAGAGAACCTCTCTCCAGATTTGATTTGTGCCTGACTGAGACCCCTACAGTCATTTGGAAGTAAGGTCAAGAGTTCGGTGAGGGTTTCTGATCTTTGATATTGAGAAGGGCCAGCCTGTGAGCAGCATGATAAACTGAATCTAATAGCAACTAATGAAGCCAGCATGCATTTCCTCAGCAGGCATTTTAGTCTCTTTTCTTCATCTATTTGAAATGAGATGTCTCCAGCCAGCTCAGTGTAGTTCAGAAGAGATGACAGTCTGCCAGGCACGAATGGATGGGGTAAGAGAGGATGGGTGCAACCATTTTGCAACAACCACATTAACTCTCTGCGATAGAGATTATCAACCCCTTTTACAGAAGAAGAAAATGAGGTACTGAGATACTGATGATTTAGGTTATATCCACAACTGGTAATAGAGTCAGAATTTAAGGCAAGATCTAACTATATCCAAGGGTATATATTTATTTATATATATTTATATATTCTAGGAATCACATTCTAGAAAAACTGATCTCAACACAAATTGGAGTAGGACTTCTTTGAAAAAACAGAGCTTAGCAAATGAACAAATTTAGTGAAATTACAAAAATGAGTGAAATTACAAAGCAGAATTCTACCAGAGGTCAGAGGAATATAAGAGAATAAACTGTCAAGGAAAGTAGAAAATGAATTATCATATTTGTTGAAATGTTGGTTTATGGATTCCTCTCTTTGCCTAAAATTATATGGCAATTAATGATGGACAGGTAACCACTCACAATGCAACACAGACACAAAGCTAAGCACTTGCTTTAAGTGAATTTTGTTTTTTTCTCTTCATCTAGTATTTTCTTATGAAATCAGAAGAAATGATTCCTCTATATTCCCCATCATAGTACAAGAGTATGTAAACTACGCTCAATAAACCTTTATCCGAATATTGATTCCCTCACATGGAATCAATGTAGAGATTCAAAAGGTAAAATTGGTTTCAGATCCAGAAGAGTAGAGCCCATTTTAGTAGTTAAGGACTCAAAAACATCAACAAATACTTCTAGCACATTTTTATATTGGGCATTAGAAACATTGACAGAAACTTGTATTGTCCTTGTTATTATCAAGAACACAAAAGTAATTGATAAAACAGCTGTATTAGCAATGAATAATTGCTGTGAGAAGTCCTTTGAGGTAATTTAACATGCATTTTTTAAAGCACGCAATAAAAGGAACTTCTACTAGTAAGCAATACTTGAGTTTGGGTTCGGAAGAATCAGTAAGACTTAGGAAAAGATATGAATAAATATTATATGATAAATTTAAGGCTCACTGAGGAGACAATCTGATGAATCTGACTGGTACATGCCAGTGAAAGCCAGAAAGATGGTATTGAAAATAAAGATGGAACCGGGCGTGGTGGCGCATGCTTGTAATCCCCGCACTTGGGAGGTGGAGACAGGAAGATCGCGCAGGTTCGAAGCCAGCCACGTTGGCTTAAGAGACCCTGTTTCCAAATATATATATATATATTATATATAGAAGGGTTTCCAGAAACCCCAGTACCACCAAAAAAAAAAAAAAAGAAAAAGAAAGATGGATAGATGGATGGAATGGAAGTCAGAATATAAAGGACCTTGAGAATACAATGAAAAGGAAACAAAAATGAGCTGTTAAGTTATAGTCATGAAAATTAAGTAATAGAAGATATATATGTGCTCTTGAATTTTCAAGAGATAGAACACCACATGAAGTACTTAGAGACATTATATCCCTTAACTTAAATTATCTCTGCATGTACAAGAGGAAACCAAGACTCAGAGATACATGACAACTCACTAGAATATGCCAGTCAGTAAGTGCATGCCCTTCAACCCAGGTCTGCCTGCATATGAGTTTTCCAGAAGAGCACTGAACTGTTGAGAGCCAGTGAGGGCTTACAGAATGGGTTGGAAGAACTGGCCAAGAACCCAATGTGAAGAAAGCTGGGCCTTAGACCAGAGTAATTGTCATGAGAATAGAGAAATCGGGTCAATCAGAGTGTGGAGGGACCAGAAACAAATCAGATGACTTTGTGGATTGAGGAATTAAGGCACGAGTTGGGGAATGAAGGTGAACCTATGACTCCAGTTACTGGATTTGGGTGGTCTGGAAATGGAAGGTGTCTTTATAAGGAAACTTTAATGATAAGCTGGTTCTCAAAGTGGCAAGTATTAAGTGGGGAGGGGGAGGACAGCCATTGAAATTTTATGGCAAAGATTGGCCTAGTACGAATATAAATCCGGCTTTTTAAGAATAGGTGAATAATTCAGAGTTCAAACTTGTCTGAAATGAGCTTTCAAGTAAGCATCAGAATTTATGACTAAAAGCCAAATGTATTCAACTAATACATATGTTAAAATGCACATTGCACATCTTACTTTTTGACTAATGAGATTTCAAATCCACCCTGATTTACTTTGGTTTACAGAAGGAAATTAAAAAATTGATTGGTTACTTCCCTCACTGTGTATGGACACCTTGATTGGCCAGCTGCTGGTGGCTAGGCAACCGGGCGGAGAATCTCTGGAATAAGTAGCAGACTTCATCACAGCAGGAGCTGTGAGGCAAGAAGCTCTGGGATCAATTAAAATGCCAAGCTTTTCCAGGCTGGTTTCCAGCGCATCTGTGCATGATTCCACATAAATTTAGGGAATTAGAGATCAGACAAAGGTAAACATTTGTGTGCTTTGCTTAGCATTGATTTAGAATGAGAAGATGAAATATGCCACAGTCACCCAGCCTGGAGAGGGTTTACACCTTCAGCTGATTTTTTCCCTCCTCAATTGCTTTATTATTTTAGGTATGCTGTCATCGAAGGCTGCTTAAATCATCTGTGTGTTCCTTCAGGGAGAAGAGAAAAAGAAACAAAGGAAAATCCAGTTCCTAGTTTCATAGACTAAACAGTAGAATATGACTCATTCTTTAATTTTATAGTACACCTCTGGAAACAGAAATTATTAGTGCTCTTCATTTTCCCAGCCTCCCGAGCTGGGTTTAGATAAAAAGCTCACTCACGTCCCCGTAGAGAATGAAAGACATTTTCTCGCTTAGAATCTGTGGAAACCTGACCTTTAGTGAACCTTCTCCCCTTTTGTGTTCTTATTTTATCTATCTCGTGGGTCTATAACCCTGTCTATTTTCCTCATGCAGAAGTTCCTGTCCTGCCTGTGTGCTGGTGAGGGCTTGAATGTCTGCAGAATCCTTTGTACCTGGGCTGAGGGAAAGGGTTAGAGGCCAGTCTCTGAGTTAGCCAGCAGCATAACAAAGACAATTAACAGAGATGGAGAAAGTACAGACAAGTGGCTGGGAGACAAAGACAAGGAAGGGGAAATGATACATGTTTTAAATCTGAGATCAAGATAAAATCCTCTGCTATCACCGAACTAGCACAGAGTTACCTTTCTATTTAACAGCAGGAAAAGCAGAAAGACACCATCTTTGATTTTGGCTATATATTCAGCATGGTATCAGAACTATAGCTTTGATCCCATTTCTTTTTTTCTTTGTGGTACTGGGGATTGAATTCAGGGACATTCTACCTCTGAGCTACACTCCCAGCCCTATATTTTTATTTTGCAACAGGGCCTCACTAAGTTTCTGAGACTGACCTCAAAACTGCAATCCTGTCTCAGCATCCCAAGTACTGAGATTACCGGCCTGTGCCAAGATATCTGGCCTAGCTTTGATCCTCTTTCTGAGTAAACCTGACCAATTCCATGTCTCCTAACCTGTTTTTGTACAGGTTCTTTTCAGCTTTATAGTTTTAAACTTTGATGAATTAATTCAGAATTTTAGAAAAGGAAGGAAATTGACATTGAGGTCCTAGAACTGGGCTTCATGTGTGTAGCTATTATTGTTATTATTATTCTCATAACAGTTCTGTGAAGGTGGCTTCTCTCTATTCTACAGATGAGGGACCTGATGTTCTGTCATGTTCCAAAGCCATCAGTGATGAAAGACAAAACTCCTATCTGACTATCCAGCCCTTGATCTTTCTGCTCCAACATAGCATTATCTTCTCACTTTCAAGAAACCTTACATTGGGGATTATGCACTTAGCTTGGCGTAGGTTAAACAAATAATGCATTCTATGTGCATTCCAGACATAAGCACAGTATAATATAAATCTATCATGGACATTTCCAAGAGAATATAAAAGCTGAAGAAAATCTTGCTTTAAATATGCCATTTGGTTAAAAAAATCCCTAAGAGAAGTGGCCATCTCCTAACAGAACACAGTACTTGAGAAGTCTTGAGGGTTGACTCACATCTGGTATCTCAGATCTATGTACTTTCAGAATAATGTGATACAATTCTTGCCAAAGCACATGGAGAACTATTCTAATGTTAGAGTGAACAGAGGTTTAAGTCAGAAGCAAAAGTATTCTAGCTTTCTGTCATCTGCAATCATCTGTAATTAATGAATGCTTCTTTTTTTTCTTTCAGTACTGAGGATTGAACCCAGATGCATTCTGCCTCCAAGCTATACCCCTCACCTTATTTTTTTTTAATTTTATTTTGAAACATGGTCTCACTAAATTGTCACACACTGACCTTGAATCTATGATCCTCCTATCTCAGTCTCCTACGTACTGGGACTGCAGGCATGCATCACTATGCCCAGCTAGGGGTAAATTATTCTCTTTGTCAATTTGGCCAGCTATAACAGAACAAATGTCCCTGGTAGGTAGGGATTATATACCTACAGATCTGGGAATCTCTGCCAGCTTCTGTGGAAGGTGTTCTGCTTTGTTTAAGCCAGATGATCTCTAAGAGATGATTCTTCTATTCTATTTTAAAAAAAAAAAAAAGACAGGTTTCTGGAAAACTGCTTCATCAACCTGTCCTGTGGAATATAAGAATCTGACAGCCTTCCTTCAATTCATCCTACTCAATCTTTCCACTTAATACAAGTCAGTAATACCTTTGCTAGTATAGCTCCATTCATTATAGGCTCCTTTTGTGGCTGATTAATTCCATGGTTCATGTTCACACTAATCTCCTTATCAAAGGAGCAGTCGGTCACCCCTTAATGCTCTCCTCTAACCATAATTTTTAGTTTTTTAAAGATGGACAAAAATTGAGAATTTTCTAATTTTTTAAATTCCGGTTCTTTTTTGCTTAATACTTTCAATTTCAATTTATTTCTTTCTTCCCTCATGCCATTTTTATAATGATACTAATCTCTTTCATGTTTCACACTCACGAAGTAATTACCCCCCCTTAGTACTCTTTGCAAAAGGGAAGAGGTGTTTGTTTGTTTTATGGTACTAGAAATTAAACCTAGGGATTCTCTATCTCAGAGCCACACCACCAGCCCTATTTTACCTTATTATTATTATTATTATTATTATTATTATTATTATTATTATTTGTTGGTGGTGGTACTGGGGGTGGAACCCAGAGTCTTTCTACCTCTGACTATTTTATTTGGAAACAGGGTCTCACTAAATTGCTGAGAGCCTCACTCAGTAGCTAAGGCTGGCTTTGAACCTGTGCAATCCTCCTGTCTCAGCCTCCCAAGCGCGGGGAGTACAAGCATGCACCACCATGCCCAGCAACCTTAATTTTTTTTTTTAATTTTGAAATAGGGTCTCATTAAGTTGCTGAGGGCTTCAATAAGTTGCTGAGGCTGGCCTTGAACTTGCAACTTTCCTGTCTCCACCTGCCAAGTACTGGGATTACAGGAGTATACTATCATGCTCAGCTAGGGATTAGGTTTTAAGAGAGAAATTTTAGGAGGAGATAAACATAAAGACCATAGAAAGCCCCATCTCCAAATACAGTCACATGAAAGGTTGGGCTTCATCATATAAATTTGGAGAGAAAAGAGGAAGAAAACATTCAATCCATAATGAGAACTCTCAAACAAATAAAATTAATATAAATACTTTTCTCTGGAGAGAAACCCAGAGGCCCATAGGAATGTTACAGGGGATGTGCCTACCACCCTAGATAGATGAGATTCCTAGAAGAGTGTGGGGTTTAAATTGACTGAGGATGGGCTCACAATAAAAAAATTGAAATTATATAATTGCTATATCATATATAATATTCTTAACATATATTTAGGCTACATATTTATAATATAATATTTATAAATATCTTAATATTTATAAAGTTATTAAAGATAATTATTTAAAAATAATACTGCTCCTGGGTTCCATCCCTAGTACCACGAAAAAAGTAATAGACACCTTGAAGAAATTATAGGATACTGTGGAAGAAAAGTCATCTCATCTCTATGTGAAATACCATGAGTTTAGAACCTTAATTTGCAACCGTGCTCAAAACTTCAGTGGAGGCTAGGGCTGGAGGTCCACAATGCACCACACAAGAGCACAGAGGCCAGACCTGGCCCATCACACTGTCTAGTTATTAGGCATCATTCTGTAGGTACCATTGCAAAATGTTTTAAATTACACATTGAAAACTGCATTCATCTAATTCGTTTTTCCAACTTTTCTCTTACAGGAGAAGAAATAAACAATTACATGTTCGTTCTTTGATGTTCCTATTTCAATCAGAATTTTTCAAACAACTGTGAAAATGTTAACGCAACCACAATGTGTTCTCAAAGCCCCCAAAGTCTTCCCAGACCCCTTAGATCTGGCCCTATTTCACAGGCCAAACACCATTTCCATCTTTAGTCTAAGAATTAAATTGTTTTGTGCCACCGAAAGTTTCATATAATTTGAATACATTTTTACTTTTAGAGGCAGTTTATATCTTAAGTCAAACCCTGGTCTGATTTAACTTCATCATAAATCCTTTCACTCCACAGCTACATCAAAACATAACACCAGTGCCCTGTTTGTGAAATCAAAGCACAAAGCAATAGAAATGCTTTTCTGTGTCAGCTAATGAGGCATTATTTTCTAAAGTCAAAACTTTTAATAGATAGGCATTTTAAATCATTTCATTTTTATATCCTAGGTTTCGAATTTTAAATTATAATTGCCACAGGACAAACAGAAGAAAACAGTTCCTTTTCCTTTTAATTTTCCTGCACATCAAGTAAAAAACTTAAATTTCAAGTGATAGAGAAAGTTCAAGGAAGGCAATTAAAAATTGAATTTGAAGTATAGTATAACTAGCTGGAAAATACTTTTTTTTCATCCTGTGGGCTCTTTTCAGACTTTATTTCTTCTTTTGCTGTGTAGAAACTTAAAAAAATACATACCTTTTCTTAGATTCCTAGAAATTAAAAAGTTTGAAAACTATGGAATATTTAAGTTTATATTTAGCAAAAAAGGCATAAAAACTATATTTAAAACCATAAAATTTATCGAAAGACAAAAAGTAAGCCAATACAATTTTACCATTCTCTTACATGAAAAGGCTTAATACAATTTTTTTAATTTATTGGTGCATTGTAATCATACATCTTGATGAGGGATGGGGTGATAGAGGCATACATGCACACATCACTCATTTAGCCCTTCCCCAATTCTCACCCCATTCTCTCCCCACTTGCTTCTTCTCATGTTCGACTTAGTAATTGACTTTGGTAAATTTGTGAATGTACATCATGTGCATTAGGGTGTTTCCCTCTTCCTCTCTCCCATTTCTCTTAGTTAAGTCACCATTTTACTCATCTAAAGTTTTACCTTCTTTGTCTGGAGTTCCTCTTATGCCCCATTTTCTCCCTAGCTTCCACATATTAGGGAGGACATAAAAATTTTTACTTTTTGTGACTGACTAATCTCACATAGCATAATGTTCTCCAGTTCCATCCATATACCTGCAAATGACATAATTTTGTTTTTCTTTATAGCTGAGTAAAATTCTAATATCTCATAGTTTTTCAATTCGTTCATTTGTTAATGGACATCTTGTCTGTTTCCATAGTTTGACAATTTTGAACTGTGCAGTTATAAACATAGATATGCATGCATTAGTCTGGTAGTTTTGTTTTCATTCTTTGGGGTAGATATGCAGACATGGTATTGCTGGGTCATATGGTAGGTATATTTCCATTCTTCTGAGAACCCTCCATACTGTTTTCCAAAGTCGTTGCACTAATTTGCAATCTTGCCAGAAATGTATTAGAGTTCCCATTTCTCCATATCCTCACCAGCATTTGCTGTTGTTTGTGTTTTTAATGATTGCCATTCTAGTTAGGTTTAGGTGAAATCTCAGGGTAGTTTTTATTTGCATCTCTCTGACTGTTAATGATGTTGAACATTTTTATACAGTTATTGGCCATTTGTATTTTTTGTGAAGTGTTTATTTTAGTTCACTTGCCCATATTTTGATGAGGTTACTTGCTTTCTTACTGTTGTGCTTCTTGAGTTTTCTGTGTATTCTACCTATTAGTCTTCTATTGGAGAAATGGCTGGAAATTTTTTCCCCCAATCTGTTGGATCTCTTTTGAGGTTCTTGATAGTTTCCTTTGCTGCACAGAAGCTTTTCAGTTTAATGGTATCTCATGTATGGATCCTTCTTTTAATTTCTTGTGCCTTTGGGATCTTGTTGAGAAAGACTTTACCTGTGCCTATGTGTTGAAGTGTTGGACCTATGCAGTCTTCAAGTGGCTGCAGGGTTTCTGATCCAGTTTTCAAGTATTTGATATGTCTTAAAATTACTTTTGTATAAGATGAGAAAGTGGGGTTTATTTCTATTTTTTCTGCATGTGGCTAACCCTTTTGCTAATAGCATTTGTTGAAGAGGCAATCCTTTTCCTAATGTATGTTTTGGGCCCCTTTGTAAAAAATCAATTATATAACATTGAAAAAGAAGTTGAGGATCTCTAAGATAGAAAGATCTCCCATACTTTTGAATAGGCAGAATAAATGTAATGAAAATGGACATTTTTCCAAAAGTGATCTACAGATTCAATGCAATACCCATTAAACTACCAAATGCCATTTTTCACAGATATAGAAAAATAAGTCCTTAAATTCATTTGGAATTAAATACCCAGGATAGCCAAAATAGTTCTCAACAATAAGAACCATAGAAGAAGCACCATAGTACCTGACTTCAAACTATACTACAAAACCATAGTAATAAAAAATAGCATAGTATTGGGACAAAAACAGACACATAGACCAATGGAGCAGAATAGACAACTCAGAAACAAATCCCCACAGTTAAACTAATTAACACAAAATCTTTATTTTCCAAAATCTATGAATCAACTCATTTTAATTCTGCTAAGAGTCTCATGCATTTTTGTTTAATATAGATAAATTGCTCTTTAATATGAAGAAATAAACACCTGTAAAAAAAAAAAGGTATAACTAAAATAGACAAATTTGGATTGAGATGGAGTTAAATTTAGTTTCAATGTTGTCTCTGTCACACTTTGTCAAATTATTTAAAATCTCTAATCTTGGTATTTTCATTGGTGGAAGGTTATGAGAATATCTGTTTCTCAGGATTATTCTGAGAAATGAATAAGATGCTGTAAGGAGTTCTGAATTGGAAATATTTGAATTGCCTTCAGGATGCTGATGAAATCTCAAAGAGTTCTCTCAGAAAGAGAAGTCATGTGTGTGGAGTATTCATAACTTTCTTTAGTTCTCAAAGGAGTTTCTGGGCTTGAAAATCACATTGAGCACCTATTATACACAAATGTGTGCTAATAGAAGTTCAATACCTTTTAAGACTATGTCTCTGACATCAAGAATTTATTTTATTGTACCCCCAGTGTGGTGGTACATGCTTGTAATCCTGATACTTGGGAGGCCGAGATAGGAGGATTGCAGGTTCATGGCCAGCCCCAGCTTCTTAGTGATGCCTCCACAACTTAGTGAGACCCTGTTTCAAAATGAAGAATAAAAATTAGAAGCAGGACGTGGTGGCACATGCTTTTAATCCCAACATTTGGGAGGCTGAGACAGAAGGATTGCAGTTTGCAAATAGCCTTGGCTACTTAGAACCTTTGCAGCTCAGTGAGACCCTGTTTCAAAATAAAGAATAAAAAATAGGGCTGGGGCCAGGCATGGTGGCACATGCTTGTAATTCTAGCACTTGGGAGGCTGAGACAGGAGGATCGCACAGGTTCGAAGTTAGCCTCAGCCACTTAGTGAAACCCTGTTTCTAAATAAATTATAAAATAGGTCTGAGAGTGTAGCCCAGAGGTAGAAAGCCCCTGGGTTCCACCCCCCAGTACCACACACACAAAAAAATAGGACTGGGGGTGTAGCTCAGAGGTAGAGTGCCCCTAGTTTTCATCCCTAGTACAACAAAAAGTTATTTTATTGTTCAATCTAGAATAAATATTTATATTAAAATTACAAGTGGGATAAAATTCTATACTAAATCCTATTTTGGGGAGAATTCTACCCCTGAGCTACACCCCCAGTCCTAATTTGTTTTTTATGTTGAAACAAAGTCTTAATAAATTAAGGGCCTCACAAAGATGCTATGGCTGACCTCGAAACTGTGATCCTTCTGTCTCAGCCTCCCAAGTATTGGAATTACCAGGTTAGCCACCAAGCCTGGCCTAAATATTTTTTTATACCAAATGTAGATGTCTTTAACAGACAGTGAGAGGCAGTACAGCTTAGAAGGAAAATGATATTACCTTTGGACCCAGACTAGGCTCCTCATTTATTGAGTTAGATTTTAGACAGATGGCTTAACCCATGCTCCAGTTTTCTTGTTTGTAAATTGATAGCAATAATAATATTCCTCTCGTAGGGTTATTCTGAGCAAGAATGTGAATTGCTTCAAGGTCAAGATCTGTCTTATGGTAAACAGAACATAAAAATGAGTAAGACCTGAGCCTTGTTCTCCTGGAACTCAATATAATGAAGCCTATTTAAGTTACCTATTATCTCATAAAGTCTCATATGATTTGTTAGGCTGACCACTGGGCTTTTGTTACAGATAATTCTTCTTATATGTGGAAATAAGAGATTTCTAACCTCTCTGTTTTGCCTAAATTATAATGGTCTACACAAGAAGCTTCTCCTCTGAGATCATAAATTTTGATGAATCTGATTAATGTTTAAGCATGCTAGTTATTAAAGTAACTTCACACAAAATCATCCTTATCCTTTATAAATGTTAAGCACAGCAATGGTAGTAACATTTATTGAATGGCTCCTATTTCTCATTTTTTGCTACAAAATTTGTGTATAAGAGTTTAATTCTCACAATAATTCTTTAAGATAAATATTGTCATCCCAATTTTAATGATGAAGAAACAATTCTATACTATGTGAATTTACTTTTTCATAGAGCAACAAAAGTCTACTGGAGTGAAGGTTCAAATTCAAGCTAATCTCATATGCACGTTAGTAGTTTTATTTTAACTTCTATAATCTGAGGAGTGACTTACAAAGGCTATTTCCATCAGAAAATGTTGCTTTAAAATCCATTACAATTGTTTAAGGTTGATATTCCCAATAAAAATGGCACAATCAATCATTAGCAATATGTTATATTCAAAGTGATCCAGAGAAACAGAAGAGATAGTATTTATTAAGAGACTTTTTATAGAATAAATTGGTTCATGAAACTATAAAGGTTGAGAAGCCCCCCAACCACAAGTGCTATCTGTAAGCTAGATAACAAAGAGAGTTAGAAGTGCATTTCTAGTCTGAGTTAGGAGGACTGAGACCCAGAAAAACTGATGGTGTAAATACAAGTCTAAGTACAACAGACCAATTATACTGATGTGAAAACAGGCAAAGAGAGAAAGTACACACAGTATTCTTCATTTTTATTCTGTTTAGGCCTTTAGCAGATCAAGTGAGGCCAATCCACACTGGAGAGAGAAATATTTTGTGTAAGTCTATTGATTCAAATGTTGAGCTCATCTAGAAATACTCTCACAGAAACACGTATCACTTATGAACAGTATTTAACCAAATACCTGAGAACCTCATAGTCTAGGCAAGATGACATATAAAACTACTTTCATATAAAACATTATAAAATAGCTGTCCCCACAGGCAAAACACACACTCTTAATTTAGTGATAATGAGTAGAATGCTTTATTTATTTTTTAATATTTAGTTTCATAGAACCCACAATTAAAGCACAAATTCTGTTTGTATTCCAATTAGTTAACTCATCTATGTTAATAAAAATTTCCAAGTGTTTATAATTTTTACTTTTCATATTGCTTTCTATCTTCTAAGTATTCTTTTATGGCTGATTTTTGTCTAATATGTTACTAGAAAAACAAAAAGTCCCTCTGAAGTTGCACTAGTATTTTTTCTATTGTTTCCCAAAGATCTTGCAAATCATTTAGCAATTTTCTTAAATCTTTAAACTACTGATTGATAAAGAAAATTTAAAAAGGTATATAATACTTATACTTCATGGGAACATGTAAAATTTTAAAACTTTTCAATGAAGCATATATAAAAAGTAAATAAATGCTCAAAACACAATTATTTTTAAAATTTTTATTACAGTATTGTAGTCATACATCTTAATGGAGTAGAGATGGTAGATGTACACATATACACATGATTCATTTAGCCCTTCCCCAATTTCCATCCCATTCCATTCCCCCTTCCTTTCTCTCATGTTTGGCTTAGATATGTGTATGAATTGATATGTGTAGATTGACTTGGTATGTGTATGAATGTATGTCATGTACATTATGGAATTTCTCTCTTCCCCCCTCCTATGCCCCTCAGTTAGGGTGCCTCATTTGCTCATGTATGGTTTCTCCTTGTCTAGAGTTCCTTCTATGAGCTCTTTTCTCCCTTGCTTCCACATATTAGAACATCCAACCTATGTTCATAAGCCACACAATTCACAATTGCCAGACTATGGAGCCAGCCAAGATGTCTATCGATAGGTGAATGGATTATAAAACTACAGGATGGGTACACAATGGAATTTTACTCAGCCATAAAGAAGAACAAAATGGTGTCATTTGCAGGGAAATGAATGGAATTGGAGAACATAATTTTTTTTTCTTTTTTGCTTTCTTTCTTGCTTTTGTGTATGTATGTGTAAGTGTATATGCTAATTGCAATTAAGCCTAAAGGCATTCTAGCATTTTATCTCTGAGGTACATCCCCAGCCTATTTTAAATTTTTTTTATTTCAAAACAGGGTCTTGCTAAGTTATTATGCACTGGCCTCAAACCCATGGTCTTCCTGTGTCAACCTTCCAAGTACTGGGATTACAAGTATGCAACACCACACCCAGCAGCGCAATTCTTACATAGCAGTGACTATGTTTATGTTAATATATAAAAGTTGGACTCTTTGAAATTTAAAAGATTTGACTGTTTTAATGTGCAAATTAGCAACTTTACTTGGTTATATTGAAATTGACATCTTCCTAGGATTTGGTTTTCATGGTCTTTTGTCTTACTAATCATTTTGTATGAAATGTTCTTTATCAGGCTCTTTTTGTGATTGACTCTTTATCCCTGAGTTCTTAGCTCAAATTTCACATTTTAAATGAGGCTTTTATTGACCACACAACTTAAAAGCACCAAACCTCACTTCAGGAAATTCATATTTTATAGTGTTTACTCATGACACTCATTATTATCTGAACAGCTAATTTGTTTCCTCATTAAAATCTTTCCTCTCTAAAATAAAAGCATTGAGCACCTGCTACATCAGTTACACAGTAAGCACTGATTGGATAAATGAACAAATGAATTAATATTTTTGCTTATGCTTCCTGGAAAGATCATGTGAAAATCCTTCCGGATACATTTCAAATATTTTATTGCTTAAAATCAGTCTTTAAAACTTTGTTTTATGTGTGTGTGTGATAGGGAGTAACAAGTTGAAAATCCCCGGGCCCCCTAAAGATAAAGGGAACTTGGGTGGAATGAACAGTAGTTAAAAGCATCAGAGACAGCCAACTGGAAGGGGCAGGCAAGGAGAATTACAAAGGCAGATACTTTAAGAAATAATTTTCAGTTGTTCTCACTTTTTTCTTTGAATTTGGCGCGTTATAATTTTGTGTCATATTGAGATACAGAGTGTCAGAAAAATACACGCACACAATCCTTACTGCCCTCCCCATCCGCCTCACCCTCATCCTTTGAGACTGGAATTGGCAATTTCGCGAACATTCATAGCATTATTTCCCCTACTGTATTCCTTATGACTTCATTTGCCCTCCATTAGCTAATCTCCCTTATCTATCTTTTGGAGTCTCTGATCATCTATCTGATGTTGCCTTTATTTCTGAGTATCACTCTAGCTTCCACATATAAGAAAACATACAACTATAAATTCTTTGGGAATGGCTATCCTCACTTAGTATAACATTTTCGAGTTTTGGTGTTTTTTTTTTTTGTTGTTGTTTTTTGTTTTTGTTTTTGTTTTTTGCAAATGGTGTGACTTTATTCTTTTTTATGGCTGCGTAAAATTCCATTGTGTAAATATACCAAAGTTTTGTGATCCATTCAACCACTGATGGACACTTAGCCTGTTCTATAATTTAGCTATTATGAACTGTGCTGCTATGAACATGAATTTGCAAGCATTATTATAATATTCAGGCTTCCTTTCCTTTTGGAAAATTCCCAGGAGTGTTATTGCTCTGTTATGTGGTAGCTTCATTTCCAATCTTTTGAGAAACCTTTACACTGATTATGAAAGTGGCTGTAGTAGTTTACAGTTTCACCAAAAGTGTAATAGGGTTCCTGTTTGAAACTGCTAGAAGAGGGTTTAGGACCAACACTCCAATATATAGGTATAGTTACCAACTTCCTCACTAAGACCCCAAAAGCCCAGGAAATTAAAACAATGAATGAGACAGCATTAAATTAAAAAGTTTCTGTGCAGCAAAGGAAATCATCAATATTTTACAGAGAGATGCCAGAGAATGGGAGAAGGTCTACACCACCTATCCATCAGAGAAAAGGTCCAATATCTAGAATATATAAAGAACTTAAAAATTTTTAACACTAAAAAAATTTTAAAAACAGGCTACCAAACTGAATAGACTCTTTTCAAAAGAGGAAATGCAAATAGCAAAAAAAATAAGAAAAAAATGTCATCATCTTTAACAATCAGAGAAATGCAAGTTAAAACTAAAATGAGATCCTATCTCACTCCAGTTAGGATGACAATCATCAAAACCAAATAATAATAATAAATACTGTCTCATATTTTGTTTGTAATCAAAGGCAGTGGATGACATTCTTTTCTATTATTTATTTATTTGTTTATTTATTTTTTGCGCGTCTGGGGATGGAACCCAGGAGCATTCAACCTCCCAGCTACACACACTGCCCTGTTTTTTTATTTTTTATTTTGAAACAGGGTCTCCCTAAGTTATAGAGGGCCTCTCCAAGTAGCTGAGGCTGTCCACGAACCACAATCCTCCTGTCTCAGCCTCCCGAATCCTGGGATTACAAGCGTGCGCCACCAAGCCCGGCTATTTATTTATTTTTATACTAGGGATTGAACCCAAGAGCAATCTACTTCCAATTTACCTCCCCAGCTCTTTTTGCTTTTTATTTTAAAACAAAATCTTCTTAGGTTGCTGAGAGTCTTGCTGAAATGAGGAGGCTAGGTGCATGCTCTTATCACTGAGCTTACAGAAAGTGAAGGGTCATATATTTTCTCGAATATGCAGAAACTAGGGAGTAACTGGGATATCAGAAGGACTCCAGAAAATGAAGAAGAAACTTCAGTAGAACCAGAGAGGTGGTCGAGGAGAAGAGGAGAAAGAAGAATAAGGATCAAAAAATAAATTACTACCATTGGCTTTATGTACATAAGTGAGAATACCAGTGTCAATCTCAGCACTCTGTGTAAGAGAAGATGGAGATGGAGCCAGGAGAAAGCCCATGGAGTGCTGTGTGGATGTATGTTACTATCAACATAATTTACTATAAGGCATCAATAAGAGTATATTAAAAATAAAAATAAATACAATACCGAGGCTAGCCTACAATCTGTGATCCTTCTTTCTCAGCCTTCCAAGTATTTGGATTACAGTTGTGTACCACCATACTCAGCTCTTCCTTACTATCATTTTAAGGTTACTTGTATGGCAAATAGCCTTGGAAGACAGAGTTCCACACCAGAGGAAAGGTTAACCTTAATAACTGCCCAGCATGCTAAAGACACTGTCTCATTCTGTGTCAAAGTTCCTAGAAAATTTGGTTGTTTAGAGTCAGAAAATCTGCATGTGAAATCTGATTCTCTTATGTATTAGTAAGCATTTTATCTATTTTGACTTTGAGATTTCTCATTTTATAAAACTGTTTTACTAAAATATGCCTGAATGACTTATTCAGAATAAGTAAGGTGGCATAATGGCTACACTACTGAGTGTCTCGGTTCATTTTGTTCAGCAGTAGCAGAGTACCACAGATTGGGTGACATGATGCACATCCGTGCATTGCCTCATGAGTCAAGGCTTAGGATCCCAGTACCACGGTGCCACCACAGTGCCCGCATCTGGCATGAGTCGTCTTGCTTCTTTATTCCATAGCAGAAAGTGAGGAGGGTAAGAGCCAGAGAATCCACACCTGAAAGCAGCTTTATAAGGCATGAATTCCACCTTTGTGTGTGGGACCCTCACAGCCTAATGACCTCTTGATACTGTGACAGTGGCAATTATATTTCAGCATGAGTTTTGGAAGATGCGAATCTTCAAACCTCAGCACCGTGGTGGGTACAGCTTCTGTGCTCAGTCGCTCTTCATCTCTTCTTTTCATTTCTTTTTCTCTGCCTTTTATCCTGAATTCTTATCTTAAGTTATTCTTAAAATGTCCCCTCATCCCATTCTCTGAAAATATCTCAACCTATTCAATCTAATAAAGAAACTGATATTCATGGAACTCCTCCAAATACAATGCCCCTGAAAATCTTTGGACAAAACAAACATGAACACAAAGTAGAGATAATGAGGGCCTAGAATCACTGTCATACTCCTCTCTCAGGAGGTCTTCTTTTCACCCAGGTGTCTTTCCCTGATTTATCACACACCTAGTGAGCACAGACTTCGCCAAGTGGGTCTATTGAGAGAGAATAAGGGCTCTGTGAGTCTGAAATGAATTCAGCTTCATATCACAGAAAGCCCAACAGTGGCATGAACAAGTGAAGGGTGTATTTACCCATGCAAAAACAAGCCCAAGGGCTGGGTATGGTGTCCCACACAGGTACTCTCAGTCCTTGGGCGGCTAGGACAGGAGAATTGAAGGTTTGAAAACTTCCTCAGGACATAGTGAGCCTCTCAGCAACCTAGTGAGACCCTGTTTTAAAAGGGGGGGAGGGCTGAGAGTGTTGCCCAAAGGTAGTAAGCTCCTGTGTTCAATCCCTAGTACCACAATATAAACAAACCCAAAGATGTTTAGTTTAAGTGAAGATGCCTTCAAAGTCCTATTTTATCTGAAATCTTAATGTACAGGCCTTAACTTTCAAGCATGTCTTCACTTGGTAACATCAGATGAACTGTGCAAATTGCATCCCTTTTCCTATTTGATAACCTTTGATCTTCCCTTTTAGAGCTCTCTCAGATGTCCCTCCTTGACCAGAGATCTTGCCTCCTGCTGGTACATAGGCTCAGAGGAATTCCACTCCATGGGGCTGCATCCTATTCCCAGAGCACCAAACGTTGCCAATAGCTGTAAGTAGTTTTTTCTCCCTAAGAGAAGTCCAGAATCTTCTAAGCCCCACTTTGAAGGTTCAGGTACCAGACTCTTTCTCATTTACTTGTTCTTCCAGGTAAAATGCCCATGAGATTTTTTCTCTCCACTAACTATGTTTTTAAGGTCAAAATTCAACAGATGGTCGCAGTTGATGCCATCTCAGGTTTCATCCCTTTTCTTTCTCAAAGAAGACTAAGAACAATTCGCCCTATTCGATAATGACAATTGCAGTGGACTGAGCAGCGTGCACATACCTTCACCCCTGGCATCCATACAACCATCAGCCCCAAATCTGTGGCCTCCTGAAGGGGGTAAATGAGAGGAAAAAGCAAAGGAGGGTATTTCTCTCATTCTCAGAAGTAGACAACTCTTTACATATTTTTTTTAAAAAGCTATAATTTGCTGAGTATGGTGGAGTACTCCTGTAATTCCAGTTTTGGGGAGGCTGAGATGGTAGGAGTTCAGGTGCAAGACCAGCCTCAGCAACTTGGTAAGTCCCTCAGCAACTTATCAAAACCCTGTTTAAAAATTTTTAAAAATGTGGCTGGGGGAGTATCACAGAGATAGTTTTGGATTTAATCTTCAGTATCTACCCCCCAAAAAAAAATAACATAGATATAATTCACTAGTTGTGGTGGTACATGCCTGTAATCCCAATATTTAAGAGGCTGAGACAGGAGAATCACAGGTTCAAGGCCAAACATGCAGTAACTTAAAGAGATTCTTTTTAAAAATAAAAAAAAATTAAATGGGGCTGGTCTTGTAGCTCGGAGGTAGACAGCCTCTGAGTTCAATCACCTGTGCCAAGCATGTGCACAAGCTCACATACACATACACACACACAATACTCTTTTCTTAGAAAAGAAAAAGTCTAATCAGTCAAGAGTAGCTGCATAAGTTTCCTAAAAAATCTAAGTTTTTTCCAGGTGTGGAGGCACACACTTGTCATTCCAGTACTTGGGAGGCTGAGACAGAATGATTGCAGGTTCACAGCCAGCCTCAGCTACTTAATGAAGCCCTCCACAACTTAGTGAGACCCTGCTTCAAAATAAATAATAAATGTGGCCAGGGGTGTAGCTTGGAGATAGAATACCCTTGGGTTCAACCCCCAGTTTCAGAAAAAAAAATCTAAGTCTTTCAATCTTTCTGTGTCACCAATTGTAATTCATTCCAGTTTCCCCAACTTACAAGGCGGCTGTGGTTTCTCTAAGCCAAAAATGAGGATAGGAAGAGAGCTGGCTTCATTGAAATCCAGGCCACCAAGTATACCTCTTTGGCCAGAACAAGTCACTTGTTCACCTCTCTTTGCAAGGTAATCTGGGGAATAGAGAATTTTAGTGGCAAAATAGAAGGTAGTGGATATTAGTAGATAACTTAGCATCATCTGCCATGTTATAAATTGAAAGATGGACATTAAGCTAGTTTTGATAATGACATTGCCTCCATCTTATTAGCTATTAGTGTGTGTGTGTGTGCGTGTGTGCACGCGCGTTATCAGGGTTTGAGCCCAGGGGCATTCTTCTTCTGAGATATACCCCAAGCCCTTATTTTTTCTGTTTTGAAACTGCCTCACTAGATTGCTGAGAGTCTCACTACATTAATGAGCTGTTTTGGATTCTGAAATCCTCCTGTTTCAGCCTCCCCAGTACTGGTATTGTTGCATTTTGAATTATAACATTTTCTGTTGAATCTAATGAGTGGATTGTACATCCCATTTAAATTTTAAAGTTGAAACACCAGTCTCACATTTCTGTCTTTATATTCTCATTATTTCTCCAAACCCCTGAACTCCTCCACTTCTCATTAAGAAGTCCCATACCATTGTATATAAAACCTTCAGCCATAGCCCACAGAAATCCACAGAGGCCAAATGGTTAAAGCCAGAGTTCCTAGAAAATTCACCTGTAGGCAATTAGCTAAAGCAATATGAAAGGGAAAGATATTTCATTCCTGCCACATAAGACTTCTCCAGCTCAAACTCCATCTCCAGCCCCTGTAAAAATAAAGTATCTTTAGTGGAAGCCAACTCATTACCCCATAAAATTACTACAACACATGTGCTTGAAAATGTAAGACAGATATTTTTAACTTGGCATGCCATAATGAACCACAGAAAGGCTTTCCAAGAAATGATTTCATTTTGTTGGTTTTATATTTAAAGTCACATTTTTGGCAGTCAGTCCCTAAAGACAGAATTTGGAGAGCATACTAGTCTGTGGGATGAAACTCAAGACTTTTGGTTGCTTGCCCACATTTGTTTGAATATCTTACCTGTCCTTGCATACCTAGCACAGTTCTTTGGCAACCTGTCTCTGTGTTTTTCAACTACATCTCATCTCTTCCCATCTTTTTTCTACCCTATATATTCAGTGTAGTTTACTATTTTAGCGTGCGCATGTGGGACAATAAAACATTCTAAATTTGAATTGCTTCTCTGACCCTTGAGAGCAGTGTGACTTTGCACAGACTGCATCCCTCCTTTGGCCTCAGTTTACTCACCTATAAAATAAGCATCACTATAACATCTACCTTGTAAAGGTGATATGAGGTTTGGATGAGTTGATTTATTAAAGCTCTTAGAATAGTTCCCAGCCAGCAGTATTATATAAGTGGTAGCTATTATTATTATCATCCAGCTGGATAGCACGACATGCCCTAAATTAGCCAGCAAAATGGCTCCCTGAAGTGAGGCTGCCAGAAAGAGACCAAAAGTGTTCTGTAGAAATATGTGTGGGAAGGGACATCATTCCCTAATAGTCTACCAACAGAGGAACTCAGGAAGCCAGGCAAGCATGGAAAGCTACATGAGATTCAAAGTCATTTTCCTTTGAATGCATAGGTATTATAAAATTTTATAAAACAGAGGAACTATGGGGCTTATCATACATAATATTTTTATTTTACAAGGGAAAACCACGTACATAAGCTAATACAGAAGTTGCATAGTTAATTAGTGATGAGCTAGTACTATCATCTTAGTTTCCTGACCTCTAATGCAGTGCTCGTTTTTCTACATCAAGGCAAGACAAGTTATTTGTTGCCTTTCAGGCAAGAATAAGTAAAGGAAAAGAAAGAAAGAAAAAGTATCTGAAATGGGATATAAATCCTGGAGATATTTTCTTACAAAGAGGTTCATGCCAGCCTGAGAATATTTACTTACTACAACATCTTGAAATTTTACAAGTTTTGGGCTTGGATCTCTGTAGCTTTTTATGCAGTTGAATCTCCACCTCCATTTTTTATAGTGAAATGCAAAACTTAAAAATAAAATAGTGTGTGTACAGCTTGAAATCTTCAAGGCAGACAAAAACTGTTGAAGTTAGGTTTTCCCTTCTGGATTCCAAATGTAAAATCTTATCTAGTTTCTGATCCCATCTTGGCTCCCAGAGTGTGGCTACTGATTTCAGAATAACATTCAGCACCATGATCCACATTTCATCTCTATAGCATCTTCATTTCCAAAAAAGCTTACATCATCTTACTTAAACCTCCCATGAACACTTTATTCTTAGCCTCGTCATCCCTTGCTAGCCAATGGAAATCAAGCCTTAGAAGGGATTCAGTAACCTTCTTCCAAGATCACATAATGAATGACTGGAAACGTGATTTAAAAAAAAAGTTTTTCTGAGTCATTACTTTTCTTCATTTATTCAATATTAATCTACCAATAGTAATGTGTGCTTTCTAGGTACACTAGGGATTCGATGGCAAGAAAGATCACTCATCTGAGCACAGTGTACAGTGTAATCCCAGTACTTAGGGGGCTGACACAGTAGGATTGCACATTTAAGAGCTGCCTCAGAAATGCAGTGCAACTCTCAGCAATCCTAAAAGACCCTATTTCTAAACAAAAATGGGAGTATAACTCAAAGTTAGAATGTCCCTGAGTCCAATCCCCAGTAACACACACACACACACACACACACACACACACACACACAACTTAATAGAAAAATACAATTGGACCTTTATAACAAGGTTCTACATTCTGTCGTTTAAACACCACCTTAAAGAACATGTTTTTAAGACATTGCATCTGAACCAGGTGTGGTGGCACAGACTTGTAACTCCAGTACTTGGGAGGCTAAGACAGGAGGGCCATAGGTCCAAAGCCAGTCTCGGAAACTTAGCAAAACCATATTTCAAAATTAAAAATAAAATTGGGCCAGGAATGTAGCTCAGAGGTGGAATAGACCTGGATTCCATCTCCAGTACTAAAATAAATGAATAAATGAATAAATAAATAAATTAATAAATTGCATCTGCTCTGAAAATGTGTTGACTTTTTCTCTTGGTAATCTTCTCCAAACAATATAATACATTAATTATTTATTTGCAGTATAATCTGTATACTATACAATATACTATACTATGTAACATAGTATATAATAAAATATAACATACTGTGCAAATACAATTTTATTTTTAATCATATAAAAACTTTATTATTTGAAGATTTTACTCTCTCCAAGAAAGACTACAACCAATCTCCCTCAAATACTGAAGGACAGCTGAATATAATTTACCACTAGGATGCTTTTAAACATTAAAGAAAATAATGAAGCTATGTCTGAGAGGGATGCAGATATTTTAGTTGACTTCTCAGTACCTATTTAATTTTCGCTTGACAAGGAACAGCAATAGGTGGTTTAGGGAAAGGACCTCGACTCAAAGGGTGAGCACTTTATTTTAAATTAGCCTCATATACTTCATCAATGTTTTGTTTAAGCATAATCATGTGGTCCATATCCAGTCAATGAAATGTGAAACAAACTTGTTATAGATGCCTCAGAAAGTTTTACTCACTCCTAGAAAACAGTCTCCATAGAAGTTTTGGGTTTCAACAAAGAATGTTATAACCCAGATTTCCCCTGGATCCATGTGTAGCCAGGAAGGAAAGCAGATTTGGGAGAAAGATGAACTACAGAAGGTAGAAAGGAGAAAAAAAGAGAACCTGCTGAAGTATTAAGTTAAACACCTGAAACTCATCTGATCTCAGCACTTCCTTCTGTGGATCCAGTAAGTTTCCTATTGTTGAAACAAATATGAACCATGTTTTTTTGTTTTACTTGTACCTTAAAGCCAATGCCATAAAAGGCTGGACATCAGGGTGAGACCTCTTTGTAATGGTGAAACTCAGACTAAAACCTAAAATATGAGAAGCAGTTAACTGTCCAAAGTTCTAGAGGATTTGGAAACAAATATAGACCCCCAAGACAAAATAGAGACCCCCAATGAGATATTAAATAATGTTCATCATTTTGAGAAATGAAAGGAAAGCTAAGGTGGCTAGAAAAAGCAAAGGGAAAAACCAGATAAACACAGATTGAACCTGCCTATGTGTTCAGCAACAGATACCTGGATTAAGAAACTGTGGTATCAGATTTCTTATTTTTTTGTGACTGACTAATCTTACTTATCATAATATTCTCCAGTTCCATCCATTTCCCTGTAAATGACATAATTTTGTTCTTTGTTATGGCCAAGTAAAATTCCATTGTATACATATCCCATAGTTTTGTAATCCATTCATCTGTTGATGGACATGTTGGCTGGTTTCCTAGTTTGGCAACTGTGAATTGTGCAGTTATGAACATAGATACACATGCATTAGTTTGGTAGTTTGGTTTCCATTCTTTTGAGTAGATACCCAGAAGTGATATTGCTGGATCATGTGGTAAGTTCATTCCCATTCTTTTGAGGTGGTTGCACTTGTTAGGGAGAAAATGGGTCATAGGAGGAACTCTAAACAAGGAAGGAGATGCTATATATGAGCAAATAAGGCAACCTAACTAAGGGGATGGGAGGGGAGAAGAGGGAAATTCTCTAATGATCATGATGTACCTTAACAAACACATAGCCGGGCGTGGTGGTGCACGCTTGTAATCCCCATTCTTGGGATGCGGAGACAGGAGGATCGGACAGGTTTGAAGTCAGCCTCCTTGGCTTACGAGACCCTGTTTCCAAATAAAAATATAAAATAGATCTGGGAGTGTAGCCTGGAGGTAGAAGGGTTTCCAGAACACCAGGACCACCATAAAACAAAAACAACAACAACAAAATAACACACACACATCAAGGTCAATCACTAAGCCAAACATGAGAAGGAAGGTAGGGGAGGGAATGGGACAGGAATTGGGTAAGGGCTAACTGAGTGATGTGTTCATGCATGCCTCCACCATCTTGTGCTTCATTAAGACGTATGACTACAATTCAACAACAACAACAACAACAAAAAATATCTGTGGTACATATACTCAGTAGGATTTTATTCAGCCATAAAGAACAAAATTATGTCATTTGCAAGAAAAATTGATGGAATTAGGGAATATTATGCTAAGTGAGGTTAGCTGGTCTCAAAAAATGAGGAGCCATATATTTTTCACTAATATGTGGAATATAGAGAGAAACTGAGAAACAAAAGGAACTTCAGATAAATGAGGGGAGATACTAGTGGAATGATGGAAGGAGACAAGGGGAGGGGGAAGGGGAAGTGAAATAGGAAACTCAATGAACAAAGGAGTTAAAAATGGGATGTCCATATATCAAGTCATTAATATTAACTTCAATATTATGCATGGGAAGGAGGGAGCAGGGTGGGATCCAGAGGGAAGTACATCAATTGCTGTGTGCATGTAGGCTTCTGTCACTCTAAACCTCATTATGATGTATAATTACAATGCACCCATTTAAAAAAAAGAAAAATGGAAAGACAGACAAAGGACAGAATAAGGATGTAACTAAGATTTACAAAGGATGAAAATATCCCTTCTTGGAATGAAATCTTTTGACTATTGATCCTTTTGAAGTCATACATTTTTCATGGCATCCATCATATATAGCTCCTTAAATATTCTCTAGTCCTTCAGTTTTTCTAGAACTAAGACCCACATCTTAAATTTGGAAATCTGATGTTATCTAATTCTGATGAAGCACTGAGGTATAATTATATATATATATATATATATATATAATTTATAATATATAGTTATATATATGCATATATATATATATATCTTAGGGTTATAAATAACCATGAGCAAGGGTATGCAAAAAAGGTGTAATTTTAAAGAATTTATTGAAAAACAAATAGAAAGGGAAAAAGAGAAAAATCAATATCCACACTTTGCCGGGTGTAGTGGCACACACTTGTAATCCCTGCGCTTGGGAGGCAGAGACAGGAGGATCGCGCTGATTTGAAGCCTGCCTCTCTGGCTTAAGGAGACCCTGTTTCCAAATAGAAATATAAAATAGGGCTGGGAGTGTAGCTCGGAGCTAGAAGGGTTTCCAGGAACCCCAGTACCAGTACCACCAAAAAAAAAAAAAATCCACACTTCTACATATACAAATAATTTTGCTTTAAAGTAATTTTTAAATATCAAGAACTAAATGGAGAATTAAAAAGTGTTAAGTTGTCACTGCTTATCTTCATAGAATATTTTATTATTACCTCTAGACCCTTAACATACTGTGCAATAACTGCTGCCAGTTATTAATAAATAACATAAACTTTGTAAGTTATGGATAACTTAGTTGTCCATAAATAAATAACCTATATAGTACTATATTACCAGTATAGTAGTTTTTTGTACTTATTATCTTTTATACCTAATATTTTAGTGTTATGGCATGTCTTCACAATATCTTCCTAGTGGAGATAACACTTTGAAATTCTTTTTGTGTTCCTTGATCACTAATCTTTATTATGTTAATAAAAACTCAATACATATTTGATAAATTAATGACTTCACAATTGCCATTTTATATTGGCAGGCAGAGATGCTGTGATTTCATTTTCCTTTTCTCTTTTTTATTTTTTATTTGTAAATTATAATTATACATAATAGTGGGATTCATGGTCACATATTTGCTCAAGCACATAACATAATTAAATCCATTTTATTCCCCAGCACCTTTCCTCCTTCTCATTTTTCAATAATTGTAACATACTTAATTCACAGTGGGTGAGCTCATTCCAAACAATTTGTGACCAATTTTTTTTTTTATAAAGGAAGGATTCTCTCTTGGCTCATGAATAACTGAAGTTAGATATCTTGGAAATTTGACTGTTGTCTGAGTTTCTGAAACAATTTTTTATTTCATAACAGCAATTCTACACTGCAAGAATCTGTTTAAAAATATCACCTTTTACAACATTCTTGAAATTTTGTCTTCTTTAAGGAGTCAACTCTCAAAGTTTGGTTTCTTTCTTCTGTGTTTCCAGAGCAACCTAATTTGTAAACCCAGGCAGTGAGGTTCAGTTTTACTCTGCTGGATACAGATTACATGTTTGGTTAGTTAATTTAAAATAAAAAAGAAAAGAAAAAAGAAAGCGGTGACATCCAGATCTCTCCCCACATCCAAGCTCTTCTTAGAGGTTAGTCAATAGAATAATGATTTTCCAGCCAAGCATAGTGATGCATGCCTGTAACCCCAGTACTTGAGGGGTTGAGATAGGAGTACTGCAGATTCAAAACCAGCCTCAATAACTTAAAAAGACTTTCAGCAACTCAGGGAAACTGTATTTCAAACTGAAAAAAAAATTAAAAAGAGTGGGGCAGGAGCTCTGAAGTAGAATACCTCTGGGTCCAATCCCCAGTACCAAAGTAATAACAGTACTACTAATAAAATAATAATGGTAATGTCTTCAATATAAAAAGGAGAATATGTGCATGTTGTCAGCATTTATAAAGTAATATATAATGCTGTTAATATTTGCAGACTAAATTATTTCATCTTTAAGGCTTTTTACTCAATATCCAGGAAGCCTTCCTCCATCCTTCTTCACTTCCATCTCCAGTCTGAGATAATAGGAATTTAAACCTAAACAGTAAGTCTATAGGACTCCAGGAAAAAAACAAAAAAAACAAAAAAACAAAAAAACAACTATCTTTAGAAGTTCAATCTACTCTCCTCACTCAATCATAACAAACATGCGGTATATGTCCATAAACAGATCGAGTGAGTTAGAGGACCATCCCTTAAGATTTTCAAAAGTAAGGCTACAAATACAGAAAAATATTTTGTTTTCTTGCTAAATCAAAACACTGATTCCTCAGCTGCTTCTTTTCATCAACTCTTCTGCTTAATCAAGATTTTACCTAGCACCGGGCGTGGTGGCGCAGGCTTGTAATCCCCGTGCTTGGGAGGGCAAACAGGAGGATGGCGCAGGTTCAAAGCCAACCTCCCTGGCTTAAGAGACCCTTGTTTAAAAAAAAAAGTATAAAAATTAGGTCTGGGAATATAGCCCGGAGGTAGAAGGGCTTCCAGGAACCCCAGTACCACCAAAAAAAAAAAAAAAAAAAGATTTTACCTAAAAAAAAAATCATTAATTAAAATCAGGTTCTCTTGTCAACTTTAAATTTTTAATTTCTTTTTTCTCACTAAAATAATTTTTAAAAATTTTAAAGATGAACATTTATTGGACCATTTTTGTGCTGGGTATTAAGCCCAGGGGTCTTTACCTTTAAGCTACACCTCCAATCACCCAACCCTCTTTATTTTGAAACAGGGCCTGGCTAAATTTCAGAGGCTGGCCTCAAAACCTTGACTCAACCTTTAAGTGTGTGTGTGTGTGTGTGTGTGTGTGTGTGTGTGTGTGTGTCTGCTGGGGACTGAACCCAAGGTCATTCTACCTCCCAGCTACACCCCATCCCTATTTTACCTTTTTTCAAACAAGGTCTCACTGGATTGTGGAGGGTTTCACTAAGTTCCTGAGGCTGGCTACAAATCTGCAATCCTCCTGTCTCAGCCTCCCAAATACAAGCATGCATCACCACGCCCAGCTACCTTCAAACTTTAGATGGAACATGTTCTTCCAGCTACTTGGTGATACTGGGTCACTTACCACAAGTTCCCACAATTAATTTCTGTGGCTTTATATGCCAAAGAGAGAAAAAAATGACTTGTTGTCTGGAAGACTGTCAGAGTCTAGACTATACTTGTCTGCCAGAAAACAACTTCGGTTCTTCTCAGTTTCAAATAAAAATTACAATGAAACAATCTGGATCTGATTTTATATTCTCCATTTTCAGAGAGAAAAGAATACTAAATTATTATAGTTTTAATCGAATAGTGCTTATCTTTCAAACTGTATGCTTACTTCTATTTTATTTTATTTATTTTTATTTTTTATTTTTATTTTTTGGTGGTACTGGGGTTCCTGGAAAGCCTTCTACCTCCAGGCTACACTCCCAGACACCCATTTTTTAATATTTTTATTTAGAAACAGGGTCTCTTAAGCCAGCGAGGCTGGCTACGAACCTGTGCGATCCTCCCATCTCCGGCTCCCAACCTCAAGGATTACAAGTGTGCGTCACCACGCCCGGCCTGTATGCTTACTTCTGATTGAAATATTGCTTTACCTTTATACATTGAATGTACCTTAAATAACCCTTTGAAAGTTCAGGTTTAGGAATTTTTCATCATTGGAACATATGACATTTAGTAAGGTGTAATGAAAATGTTTTATTTGTTTCAAACAAGTGAAGATATAATTGCTGCTGCCATGTTCTTGACTCATCATGTAGCTGCAGTTATACAAAGAAGAATGAATTCATTAGCTAGGTGTGGTGGTACACATCTGTAATTCTAGGACGTGAAAGGCTGCAACGGGAGGATCCAAGGTTTCAGGCCAGCCCCAAGAACTTAGTAAAGCTCTCAGCAACTTAGTGAGACCCTGTTTCCAAATAAAAATGAATGGATGAATAAATAAATAAATAAATAAATAAGCCAAGAATGTTGCTCAGAGGTAGAATGCCCCAGGGATAAAAAGAACTAAAGAATAAAAAAGAGTGAATGCATCATCAAATATCTGTGCTTACACATTAACCTAAAGTTAGCAATAAAAAAATATTCCATGAGTCAAATGAATGAATTATAGCTTCTAGACCTTATCTTGAATTTGCTTCTCAAAGTCCTTCTGAAGATTTAGACAACAATTCTGGTAGATTATAAATGTGATCTACATGATGAAGTACTATGTTGTTTCTGTTAGGTGTTGTTGTTGTTGTTGTTGTTGTTGTTGTTGTTGTTGTTGTTGTTGTTATTTGCTTGAAAGTTATCCTTGAGTTCCCGAGAAACACAAAAACATGAGTCACTGACATGGGTTTTTATCTCAAGGAAGAAGACAGTACTGTCGAAGAGATCTCATCACAAACTTCTATTCAAAGCAGATAACATTGGTATATTTTCATTGAGTTGTCTTTAAAAAATAGTATCATTTAGTAAAGCTGTGTCCAAAGAGGTTTTCATTGCTGCTTCAGACTTTATTCCGGGCAAGCTATATTCTCTGTGTCCTCTATATCTCATGAATATCAGCTACTTGGCTGCCTTTCCATTGCACAGGATGGTCAGTTTCATGTCACAGAAGAACCTAGTCAGCTATAAATCGACAGTGAACTCAAGTGTACCAAAGCCTCTACCATAGACACATGGGCTCTTGTGTCTATGATAGAGCCTTGCCCAATTTTTCATTCATTTCACAGATGCAAATGGAAAACTCTGAGGATTGGGTTGGTTTAAGGCTTTTCCAAGATCATAGAGACAATATAAGTGTCTTCTGGTTCCCAGCTTTGCTGTCCCTACTTCTGTTTGTTCTCAGACCCCTTCTTCCTTCCATTATTAAGTTCTTCTGTGACAGGCTGGTTTCTCCCAGAATTTTTTGTCATCTGATCCTTTTTTTTTTTTTTTTTTTTTGTGGTACTGGGGATGAAACCGTTCTACCTCCGGGCTACATTCCAAGACCTATTTTATATTTTTTATTTGGAAACAGGATCTCTTAAACCAGCAAAGCTGGCTTCAAACCTGTGCAATCCTCTTGTCTCAGCCTCCCAAGCGCGGGTATTACAAGAGTGCGCCACCATGCCAGGCATCATCTGATCCTTTTTAGTTTAGGCCACTGGAAAACACTGGTAGAAGACTACAGGGCTGAAGGAAGAAAGAAACCACAGTCCTTAACAATGGCAATATTTGAATTCCATGAAATTGAATTTTCCATCCAGGGATGTGATGAAAAAAAATAAAACTTTATATTGGAGATGGGAAGAATTATGCTTTGATGGGCTACTTTAGTCACATAAATGAGTCAAACAGGCACAATAGGCACTATGGAAAAGCCTCATCTAAATAAAGCAAGCTAAGATGAGCAAGGTAGTGCATGTATATAGTCCCAGTCTGAGGTAGGAGGATCACAGGTTCAAGGTCAGCATGCATGCAGTAACTCAGTAAGACTCTCTTCTAAAACAAAAAAGACTTAAAATGTAGTTCAAGGAAAGAGTTCCTCTGGGTTCAATTCCAAATGCACGACAGAAGGAAGGAAGGAAGGAAGGAAGGAAGGAAGGAAGGAAGGCAGGCAGGAAGGCAGGAAGGCAGGCAGGCAGGCAGGCAGGCTACAACACACCTTCAAAAAACTACTGTGTAAAGCCAGATGTGGTGGCACACACTTGTAATCTCAGAGCTTGGGAGGCTGAGACAGGAAGATCACACAGACTCGAAGCCAGCCTCAGCTACTTAATGAGGCTCTCATCAAGTTAGTGAGATCCTGTATCCAAATAAAGTATGAAAAAAGGTCTGGGAGTATAGCCTGGAGGTAGAAAAGCCCCTGGGTTCCACCCCAGTACCATACACACACACACACACACACACATACACACACACACACACACACACACACACACAGAGTACTGTGTAAAACACACACACATACACACAGAGTACTGTGTAAAACACTGGCATATGCAGCTGAGTCCCCTGAATTTTTCATTGGGATAAAACAGCCAAAGCTGTTTATAATTTTTTTCTATTTTCAAGTGCTAATAAAGCATTTCAATTTTTAAAAATGCTACAGAGACCAAGTACAACTTACTGTAGAAAGAATCTAACAAAAAGTTTGATTTTGGCTTTAGAACAACAGTTCATCTAGGGAGTAAAAGTGCATTTAAATACTCACAATAAGTGGGTGGTTATAGCAACAATCTAGGTAATTACTCTCCCTTACAATCTTCCACATCAAAGATTTGGTTATGTTGAATGACCATGCTACTTTGCTAAAACATCTCAGCCTGGTAAGTTAAATGTTACACTTACCTTGGCATATCTGAACCCACACCAAGTGTGATCATACTAAGTGTGTGGAGTGAAAAGGGCAGCATTTGATAAGGAAAATAAAACTGAGGTGCCAGAAAGCAAGCAAATCCCCTTGTAAGGACATGGCATACCTTCAGTTATTATCTACCAATAAACCTTGGTAATGAGATTTAGGGTTCCTCTCAGTTGCATGTTGATGATAAATTCTCTGCGGAACTGACTCCAGCCCATTAAAGCATGCTTGCTCCTGCCACTGTTGCTGTTAATTTGACAAGACACTGTCACATTAAGTAGAACAAACATGTTTTCGCCCAGTCGGCCAACCAGAACCGATATGGCTGTTACTCTAACAACTGGATATTGATTGGAATCGCTCACCCCTTCCGACCCTCCGCTGGGAGGTGGAGACCAAGTTCTGGCTGACTGAGGATTTGCCTCTTTGGCACACATGGGCAGAATGTTAAAGAGCCACAAATTTTAAACCGTTTAGCTCCTTGTCATGTTTATCTTTCAGATACCGTCTGGTTCTTATTTTCATTGGTGGAACAATAGTCTGTGACTGAATCATTGTTTATTAATTCTATGGGTCTGCATAAACATCTGGGAAGGTTTTGGTATAAAGCATTTACAGTTTTACAAATGCAAAGCATCCTAAGACACACAAAAGAATTCAAAGAAGTTCATAAGACTGACAGAAATGTTAAATTCTTTGAATTCTAAAAGGGTATAAATGCAATCTAACCTCTCCTTGGAATCTGTGTAGTGCAAAGATATTTATTTTCAAATAACGAACCCATTTACCAGATATAATTTTATTTTCTTTTGTGGCACTGGAGATTGAACCCAAGGACATTGTGCCTCCAAGTTACACTTATAGCACTATTTTATTTATTTTAAAACAGGGTCATACTAAGTTCCTGAGGGCTTCACTAAACTGTTGAGGCTGTCTGTGAGCCTTTCATTTTCCTGTCTCAGCCTCCTGACAACTGGGATTATAACCATGTGTCACCACACCTGACCAGATATAATTTTAAGTGCCTTTAACTGAAACTACCTGGAGGTAGAATTGATATCTAATATAATATTGTTTGGCTACTTTAGCCTACTTATTAGTAGGTATACCTAACATTTAGCAGAGATGCTTTTAATCCAGTTTTATCATAGATTAAATTTAACTGATGCAAATACTGGGCTCTTACTCACCGGTGCCTCTGTGTTGATCTAAACTTATTTGTGCCTCCTCTGTGTATTATATCCCATGTTCATCATGGAGCTCATGGTTGAAAACATATTTAAAGGGTATACAGTCAAACCATTTGTGTCTTTTGCCTGTCCTGGAACACGCCCCAAAAGTGGGCATTCGATATTGGCTTGAGCACTGCCATTGATGGTAAACTCATTAACCTCACAGCCACTCTAGAGAATTCTATTTAAAAAATTATTGTTTTACTTGGCAAAAAATGTACTGACATAAAGCTTCTACTCATTGGTAACAAATCCTCTGGCCACATAGTATAAGTCACATTTTTTTTTGCATGGAACTCATTCAAATATTTGAAAATAGTAATGGTTCTGTCTTTTCCTTCTAATGCTTCTGTCTTTTCCAAGCTAAATAACTCCAATCTTTCAAATATTTCTTCTATAGCAACCGTCTGGAAACTGTTCAGAAAGCCATTTCCAGCCCTTCACCTTTTTAAGTAATTCTTTATTAGAACATTTATGTATTTTTCTATAGTTGCTCACAGGCTACAGTGTCAGAACTGATAGAGATTTGTGGCCCTGAGAGCTGAAAATATTTAATTATCTGGTCTTTATATTAACAACAACAAAAAAAATGTGTTTGCTGACCTCTATTTCATATGATGTGCCCAGCCCCCTATCATCTTTATTTTCAGTATCTTTGGGTTTTCACTATTTTTCTGAAACCATGAATCCAAAGCCCATAAGAAGCTCATGCCACTTGTTCTAGATATTCATTGTATTAAAGCAGAAAAGATCTACTGACTTACAAAAATTATCTGTCACAGAGTACAAAGAAATCCCCAGATAAGTCACTGAGATTAGCCTGGTTTGTGGTAGAAAAACATAAATTTCATATTTTACTCCAAGTCTATTCCTGTTTGAATGTCTCATTGCTTCTTCAAAAATATACTTTTGAGGGCTGAGCATATTAGCATGCACAAAGCCCTGGGTTCAACCCCCAGCACACTCACACAAAATGAATAAATTAAATTTTAAAAAACCTTTCAAATACCTATTTTTGTACAGCCTTCTTCTAGATACTGTATAAAATGATAAATAAGCCAGCATTTTAAAAGAATGTATCTGGTGATGTTGGGGTCTGCTCAACTGCCTGACAGAACTTCTCATGAATCAGCTATATGTAGCTCCCAGCGTGCTGGGGTCTGCATAACCGTCTGACAGAACTTCCAATGAATCGGCAACATGTAGTGCTGAGCAGATATGGAGGACTTAACTACTCCCCTTGCCCCTGAGAGCCCAATTTGGTAATGATGAGCCTTATTGGCTCAAATAATGCTTCCGTGTTCGTGAACCCCTCGTGCATTGTATAATGATTGGCTACAAGTTATGTGCTTTGTACGTGCAAGAGTGACCTTTAGCATGATAGGTTTGAATAGTTTCCTGTTGGAAATCCCCCTTGCGGTTATTTGCTTTAAATTGGGTTACCTGAAAAAAATAAATGAGACCCTGCTTGACTCAACTCCCAGCTCGTGTGTTTCTGTTCGGGCTGTCGGCACTCACTTTCCTTCTCAGCCCCACCACTGATGGGCTGGACCATCATGGTGGCATAATGGAAAGTATTTCTGAAATAATTTATTTATTTCATTTTATTTTTAAAAGTCTCCCTTTGCCTCTTTCAAATGGTAAATTTCATATGATAGGAGCCACACCTGACTTATATCTAGCTCTAGCTACTAGGGGCCCACTGGGGAGTCTAGTCATCTAGTCCAGTAAGATTTTGGTTGATATTGTCATTCCCCCACTTTGTGTACATACGACCCTGTGGGAAACCCATTCTTAAAAGTCATCAACATAGCAGCACTTATCTTGGCAATTGTCTTAAATCCAGCTTCCCTCCCCTGCCCTTTCTTTTCTTCTGAGTCTCATCTCTCTATCTTATACTTTCTGACTTGGTCATACGTATTTAGTTATGTAATCACTTTATAGATATATGGACTGGCTTTGATCATGCTTTCTGACTTACTCCATTTCTATCCTCTGTGAACAGCCACTCTGCCAACCATTAACTGCATATCCTAGAGCCTGGAGTAGCACCCTGTGCTGGACATTTGGCAAGCACTCCAGCCATGCCTGTCCTATCACCCCAGGGTTTAGCAAAGCTGGAGAATGGGAACCATTACAAGGCTGGCTACACGTCAGTGTGATTTGTCCTCACCATGCCATTTCAGTTTCTTCTGTTTTGCTATGTAGATGCAGGGTGAGAACAACACATCATTAATATTTCACGGCATTAACAGTGATGGAGTGTCAATAAAGCTAGCTCAACAAGACATGGGGTCATGAAGGTAAATCCCAGAAAATTTAATCAGCATCCACTCTAGAAGTAAAAAGAAATGATAATGGCATCGGGTCTTAAAAGCAAACTGCAGGTATTGAGTTTGACCTCCTTTGCCTTTGTGGCAATAGCCCAACACCCAATCAATCTTGTGATAGAAGTGTGATGCTTTGCACGGAAGAAGCTGGTGCAATTCAGCTGAGTGGGAGGGTTGATGGAAAGTGACTCTGGCGTTGCTGAGTTCAAACAGAATTAAGGATTCATGAGAGCCTTGCACAGGCAGGCAACCACAGAGCCCCGGATGAATACAGAATGAGTCACAAGGGAGATATGACTAGGCTCTGAATCCCAAATAAGCAAAGAATTGCTTTCTGATGATGCCAAACTATAAATATCACCAGCCCAGAAAACTGGATTTTCCTTATACAATGTCAGGAATAGGCAAAGAGGACTCCATGATTAAATGTGCATGTTATCGACAGGCATTAATACTCTACATACATAAAACTGCCCTTTGGAAGCTACTCTTGAATGAATGTTGAAGCCTGTTTTCTGATGCTATTACTTTAATTTTTATTATATTAAAAGTTGGGAGTATAATTCAAACAAATTCAGTTTCTCGGAGCCACTTAACAGGCAATAGAACTAATACCATTTTCTCTGGATCTAGTTATGGGATTGCTGATGTTTAAGTATCACTTTCTAGAAACGGCTATTGTATTTTTGCCAGAATTTTCTTAAAAGCATTGAAAAGAGTGTGTCCTAAACTAAATCCTTGGATCTTAAAATCTTAGCCTTTGTTGTGTTTGTCCTGAACAAGTATTGTGGAATCTATCCATGCAAGACTTAATGAATTAGTTCAGACTTCTTCACAACCTAAGCAGGTGTTCAGTGCTATATGCCCGTGATTGTTCAATTCCTCAAGGGTGGATGGCCCTATTTTCAGTCCAAACACATTACCCAAATAGAGGAGGTTGAAATTCTGTTTAAAACCCAATACCATACAATCTTTGTTGCATGCCTTGAATGGAATAAAGTACCTTAACACCGGAGCAATATATGCAAATTCTTCAAGCGTAGATGAGACACGCACATACATAAACCTGTAACAATACTGCATTCTTGTCATTGCAGCTTTCAAAATAATGTGTCAAACCAAGAAAGCTAAGCAGGACTTAATTTAAGGAAAATAAATTATGTATGTGGGGCTGGGATCAGCATGGCTGTACTCGACACTAATGTTCAGCAAGCTGATTAAACCGATCTGAGCTCTGCGCTACGTGAGCAGAATTCCATTAAGGACGACTGTGCATCATCTGGGAAGAACTCATCTTCTTCCTCTGATCTCGCCCAATTTCTGACTGGTCTCTCAGCAGTTATTTGTCAACTAAAGGAAAGGAGACAGTGCTGCTGGCTACTTTGTATTCCTATCTTAACAAACATCTACTAAAAAATTCCAGCACCCTGCCTGACAAATGCAAATAAAATGTTATCTATTTGATTAATCATGGTAATATCACAGAACATTCATCATTTATTCAAAAAGAATCTTTGGCCATCCAGAATTTTCTGGGAGTTTTCATTATTTTCCTCCCTGTGGTTCCCAGTAGCAGAGTATCTGGCAGCATGAATCCCATCAGAGGGTTGGGATAAGGGATGCTTTTCACCAGAAGAAGTCAGAGAGCTGCACATTCCAGCATGCATTGACAGCTCTGCAGTCCAGGCAGAACGTCCTAGCTGCAGTGGAAGAGATGAGGCGAGCTTAGTTGGGGGAGGGGAGATGGGCAGGTCTGAAAGCCCCAGCTGTAGAAGTTCAATTGCACTGGGCCAGGCTGGGCCACATGGACCTGGTGGTGGCACAGAGTGAGTCAGGACACTACTGAAAGGCGTATGCTGTTGACTGCTGTAGTGGTGGCAGCCAGAGAGTGTCTAGATTAGGCCATGGTACCCTGTTAGTGAAGAAACTGATTACCATATGTAGAATTTATTTATTGGTACATGATAGTGGACTATCAGGAACGAAATATAGTGACACTGCCCTTGCAGGAAGCAGTACTCAACATTTTAGAACTGATTAATCATCTATCACATGAACTGGGATAGTTCCACTATGTTGTATCCTCTTGGTGGGAGCTTGAGACATGTCATGATCAGGTGGGACAGGATTTAGCCTCTTGGTGGAAGACTGAGGTACCACTGTGTTGATGATGTTGTGTCAAACTTTGATTCTGTTAGGGTTAGAAGCAGCTGCATGCATTCTCAGAGCCACTCTCCAGGTGGGCTGTCAACAGAGACAAGGTCCAGGGAACAGGGTATTCTGTCAAATTCTTGGGAGTTGTCTGATTGGGTAAGACAAAGATGATACCCAAAGCAGTGATAGACCAGGAGTAGTCATACAGTTGCAGATGTATACTGGTCTTTTGGTGTTATGATAGGGAAAAGGCACTAGAAATAACCCACTTGGATTTTCATCACAGATAAGAAAAGGGGCAGGAGCCATATATGCTGTCCTTTTATCTTGTGAGCCTATTATAGGTAGTGGGTCAGAGATGGTGCAGATCAACTGCCCTATTGAAGACTGGCTGAGTTACTAGACTCAGACCTCTTGGACAGTGATAGCTCAAATACCCACTCTGATGAAATGGGGTCCATATTTAGAGCAACTAGCATGGTTTTCTAGTAGCCTTCTGTCTCTATAGTTACATACTTTGCTGGGGCCACTACACTTCCAAGTGACAGCACCCTTGAAACTCACAGAAGTGGGAGATGTCCCAAGCCTCTGTACAGAAAGGGAAGCTTTGTTGGGGTCATTGCATTGCCAAGAAACAGCCACCTCAGAACCCATGGAAATGGGGGATGTCCCAAGTCCTTGTAAATAAAGAAAAGCCCCAACACTTGTAGAAGCATGGTATCAAAACACGTGGAAGTGGGAGATACCCTTAGTCCCTATAAAAAAAGGAAAGCCTCCATTCTACAAAATAGGGTATATTGATGGCTCTTGTCATGAGCAATCGCCCATTGTAGGGCAAGACCTGTGGAAATGGGCCTGAATGGGAAGATCTGTGGAAATAGGGCTTCCTAGAAGGAGCTATAATACATCATGTCCCAGGGCATAGGCCTTGAAATGTCCCCAGTAATGATGATACTGACACTGTAGTGAAAGTTCAGGCTTTCCAATTACCCCTGGAGCCCTTATTGGTAGCACTGTAGGCACCCACACCATTGGGCTTTTAGCCGAGCAGCGGGGATTGCCTCTTACCCATGCTCAAGAGCAAGATGTTGTATGGCAGTGTCCTTGATGTGCAGAACACCACCCACAGAGATGTAGGGTTCCTACAAAATTGGGACAGACTCCTAAGGTATCAAACCTTTACAGAAATTGCAGGTTGAATATTAATAGCTTGTAAGCATAGCACTTTTTTTTGTTTACTGAATAGCTAAACCAGTCTGTGACCAATTGAAATGTTGTATGGTTGCCCCAAGAACAAAGTTAGCTTTATTTATTTTAGGGGTAATACTATAGATATAAAGTTACAACTTGAAGCCTTAGCCCAACATGTTGCAGAAGCTTAAATATATCCTGACAGCTCTTTTCCTTTTAATGGACAAAACCACCCAGATGCGGAAGATGGTTTTACAGAATAGAGTGGATTTAGATATGCTCACTGCTGCACAGGGTTTAATGTGTGTTATTTCCCATTTAGAATACTGTGTATAAATTACAGACACCAGAAGCAGGTACAACAAGCCTTAGCAGAGATGGTTGCAGAGGTACAAGCTATTCAAACCTTATAAGAGAACCCCTTTATAATCTGGTGAAACTCCCTGAGCTTCTCCTGGAGACAGGTATGGCCTATCCTCACCTGTGTGCCTGGAGGAATAAAATACTTGTTGAGATATTTATTGCTGTTGTGATCTTGGGCCCAAGGCAATGTTTACTGGATCAAGTGAGGTACCATCACCCCATAGAAAGTGCAGTGTGGAGACCCTGAAAGAGTGGCATGGCTTGTGGCATGGACACAACCTCATCTAGCCATGCAGCCAAAAATGATTACACATCATTCACTGCATGAATTGTATAAGGTATGACTAGTCAAAATACAATGAGCATGTACTCATAGTGCTGATGTGGACATGGGCCATAGATGCAGGTGCCTTTTTGTCTGGAATCCTATATAAGGGACAAGCCTGAGAATAAAGTTACTGTTTTTTCTCCTCCAGATGGCAGATCTGCATACTTTCTTCATCCTGGGGATCTCATCACCTGCAACCATGGGTGGCCCCTGACAATGTTAAAGACAAGAGGATAGATGAGACAACCCCAGAGTGAGTATAGATAGGAAAAGAGAAAGCTGTACCCCAAGGAACAGAGATTAGCACAGTGAGGAGGATTTGCCAGAGATTCAGGAGTGATCAGCAAGCAGTAAGACAGCCAAGAGACAACATGTCTCAGAAGCCAAGTGAAAAGTGTTTCAAGAAAGAGTGAAAAGCAAACTGTCAAATGCAACAGAGAAGTAAAATGTGGCAGCACAATAATCAGCCTTCAATGTCACTGAATGACTGGGAAGTCTATTTTTTGTTGTTGTTGCAGGTCTGGGGATGGAATTCAGGGGCATTCTACCTCTGAGCTACACTCCCAGCCCTATTTTTTTATTCTTTATTTTGAAACAGGATCTCACTTGAGTTGCAAAAGGCCTCACTAAGTATAGCTGAGGCTGTTGGCGAACCAAGATCCTCCAGTCTCAGCCTCCTGAATGCTGGGATTACAAGCATGTGCCACCATGCCTGGCTGGGATTCTATTTCTAACTGTGGACAATCTAGACTCTGTGACATCAAAGAGGTCATATTCTCATCAAGTAAAGTGTGAAGTCATGAGCTCTAGTGTTATACTATGGAAAGCCCAGGTAGACATCTGGCAGCCTGAGCCAGCGATGAGGGGACAGCAGGGCCTTTCTTCAAGCCCTCTTAAATCAGCATCACGTACGTGATTAGATTATAGTGAGTACAGTCTGTTTAACATGCTCATGAGCACTTCATCACCACCAATAATAACAACACACACACACACACACACACACACACACACACACTTGGCATTTGCCATTTAAACTACACAGAATGACATTTATCCTTCTACTCTGGAAAATATAAATGGGCTTTATATAGAAAATGGTACTAATTGTTGATATTACTCTTGTTTTTATAGTTTATTACAGTTATTGAGACATCAATATGTGTTAGGCATTTTCTATACATGATTTTGCCAGTTCCTTATGACATCACTTGAGGTTTGTCTTACTATCATCCTGATTTTCAGATGAAGATACGAAGCTTGTGAGAGGTGAAATACCTTATTTAAGGTCACATAGCAAATAACAGGCAGATAAATTCTCTTCAAAACTGAAAGTCTGTCTCTAGGGCTCTCAGCCAAGAAATAAGAATGAAAATGTTCAGTCCTCCTAAATGTCCTGTTCTTTGGATAATACATGTACTTTCAACTGTTACCAACTGTTCCTTTTTGTCATTCCCAATAGGGTTTGGTTGTCTGGAATAAACCCCAGAATTTTCTTGGCTTCTGAAATATAGGAAATAGCCAACTTTGTCACTCCTTTCTGAGACCATTTACCATTGCTAAAACAAGGCATCTCATGGTCAGACTGACTGATCAGTAGTCATATGAGTGGAGACCTTCCATTCCATTTCATGTGTAAGGTTGACCCAAATAAAGCTAATGGCTAACATTTCTGGAATCAAATCACCATGTGATTACTAGCCTCTGAGTTCACTTTCTGAGTCACATTCCAAAGGCTAGCTACAAGATCCCCAGTAAATGTGCAATAGTTGGAATTTTACTATCATCAAGAAATAATTTGGTGAGAAATAGAAGTTCTTTTTAGGTGACCAGTAGTGTGGTGGCTTCCTTAAAAATAATCATTTTAATAATAATCAAAGTAGAAATTCAAGACATTAAAATGTCAGTGAAAAGTATCACTCAAATTTCTTAGTAGAGCCAGTCATAGTGACGCATGCTTATAATGCCAGTATTTGGGAGATTGAGAGAGGAGAGCTTCAGGTTTGTAGCCAGCCTCTCCAACTTAGAGAAGCTCTCAGCAACTTAGTGAGATACTGTTTCCAAATAAAATGAGACAGGGCTGAGGGTATAGCTCAGAGGTAGAACACCTAGGGTTCAATCTTCAAACCACAGAACCATAAAAAATATAGAAATTTTCATAAAAAGGACATAAAATATTAACTGAAAAAAAATTCTTGTTCTTGAAAAAAATATTTCGTGAATAGTAGAGCAAAACAACACTAAACTTTATACTCAGTGTAGAACACCTAGGGTTCAATCTTCAAACCACAGAACCATAAAAAATATAGAAATTTTCATAAAAAGGACATAAAATATTAACTGAAAAAAATTCTTGTTCTTGAAAAAAATATTATTTCGTGAATAGTAGAGCAAAACAACACTAAACTTTATGCTCAGTGTATACCAGAATACTTCTGGACTATTTTCATTATTCATAATGCTTTTCCATTCCCCAGGACAATGTTGATCAGATTAGGTAAATGTTTGCGATGTTAAGGAAGGAAAAAAAAAAAAAAAAAAAAACAGCTGACTCATTCTCAGCAAGGCAGGTTTGCCCTGGAATTTGATTTAGAAACGTTTGTTGAAGATTGTGCTGAGTCACCCATAGCCTCATCTGATCTTTGCTCTTCCTCACCAGAACTTTCTGCACACCTTTGGAAGGAGTATCACTAAAATTAGGCGTGTAGTCTCTAGCTGTGATTTACTGTTTGTGTGTGTTTGTGTGAATGTATATATTTGTGTACCTAGGCACACATGCAAAACAACTGGTGCCAACAGTGAACAAGTCTAGGTCCCCACTTAAACAAGAGAGGCTGCCTAAAATTCCTCAGATACTAAATTTTCTTTCTTAGGGGCATATGTAATTCTACATTCTCATTATTAGGCCATCCTAAGAAATCATTTACACTGTAAGCATTGATGCTGTCTTCTGATCAAAGACTCATGATATGTGATATGTACTTATATATAGCGAGCATACACATATGCTCACCCCTTTATTCTGAACTTTAACAAAGCGTAACCAATAGTGTTTTAAATCACTTTCTTTAACTTGCTTTAGAAAATAAATTTATCAAGCTGTTCTTCAGACAGTGAGAATTCTGGTTCTAAATTTAGAAATCACTGCAAAGGCAGGTTAAGGCACTAATATAAAATGGTTTGTCCAGTTCTCAACAATAAAATACTTAATAGGACTATAATTTAAAAATGAATGTGCATATGTATCTCAAAACAACTTTCACAATCACTGAGGTCAAATGTCTAATAATGATGGCTAATGCTTCTTGAATAATAATTGTGTTAATTATAACCTGTTGCTGCATAACATAAATCCCAAACTTAAAGCAACAAATAGTATGTATTACCTGGTTGTTTTTGAGAACTGGCAGTTTAAAAGCAGCTTGCTAGTTAGTTCTGTCATCTGAGGTTGCAGACAAGACGATGGCCAGATTAGTCATATCAAGTGTAAAGGATCTGATTATAAGTTTATCCATATGCCTGCTGGCAGAAAGATTCAATTCCTCCTCACATGGATGCCCCATGAAAGTCTTACTTTCTCACCACATGCACCTTTCCACACAGCAGCTTAAGTGTCCTCGCAATATGCAATTGGCTTTCTTCAGCACAAATAACCCAGGAAAGCAACAAAGACACAGAGCCTGGTATTAGAAATGACATATCGCTGCAACCGATATAATTCATTCATTGGAAGTAAGTCACTAAGTCCAGTCAACTGCCATAGGAAATTGAAATCTCCATCTTGAGGAGAGGGCACCAAAGGATTTGTGAATATATTAGAAACCTATCATATTTACTATATGTTAAAAGTTATTATAAAAATATGATGTAACTTATTCCTGTTTTGTTTGTATCATAACTTAAGGGAGTTAGGAATTATTATATTTTCCATTATATAAACCAGATAACTGAGGCATTGCAAGTTAAGTGGATTTACCTAGAAAAAGGATAGTACTGGGATTCCAAGCCAGCCAGTCTGAATTAGAGACAAAACATTTTGAATAATTCCCCCCAAAATATTAATTTTCTTCAGTAAAACTTAATATATTTTGTTGAGACTAATAACATATAGCTAGAATAGTTGACTATTATTTAGTAAATAAAATTTTGGATTAAACAGAATATATTATTTTATGACAAAATGAAATAATTAAGAATTTGGTGCTTTTAAATTAGGATCAACTATGGAAGATAAATGATTCTACAATATTTTATTTTGTTTGTTATACTTTATTCTCAAAATAAATCTCAGAAGAATATTTTCTAAATTATGAGAAATAGTGAAGTGACTTGGCTGTTTATTCATAGTGGGCATTTAAAAGTTCTAAGAGGTTGAGTGTGGTGGCATATACTTGTAATTCCTATACTTGGGAGGCTGAGACAAGATCATAGATTATGGTCAGGCTTAGCTACTTAGTGAGGCCCTCTGCAACTTTTTGAGAACTTATTTCAAGATAAAAATAAAATAGGTCTGGGTATAGGTCAGAGGTAGAATGTCCCTGGGTTCAATAGCCAGTACCACACACACACACACACACACACACACACACACACACACACACACACAATCTAAGAGACTCCAAGATTCTAAGAAATTATCTTAGTATCTTTTTCACTCCTTATATATTTTTACATTCTCAGATTCATTTCCAATTATCTCAAACAATGGGTGAGGGAAGCCCCATTGAGAAATAACATGCATTGTCATTTCAGATTTACATATCTGCCGGCAATGACTTGATTTAATTTACTAGAGGATAAAATTTCAGTTGTTGAGTAGATCAAAGCAAGGGGGAGGATAAGAGTCAATGATCTCTCAGATCAAGGTTTCAGTAGTATGCAATAAAACATCAGAAAAATGTTAATAAAATAAATATATTGAGAGAGAGGAGACAGGAAGGAGAAGAAGAAATAAAGGAAGAAAAGAAGGAAAGAGAGGAGGAAAGTGAAGGGAAGAGAGAAAGGAAAGTAAAGAAACCAATGAATAAACACTCAATAAAAGAATAGATGAAGGAAGTAATGTGGGACATTATTGTCTTAATGTGTCCCCCAAAATTTATGTGTTGAAATTTAGTGATCAGTGTGGTAGTAATAGTAAAAGAGGCTTTAGCCAGACATGGTGGTGCCTGTCTGTAATCTCTGTACTTGGGAAGCTAAGACAGGAAAATTGCAGGTTCAAGACCAGCCTCCACAATTTAGAGAGGCCCTCTAAAATTTAGTAATACTACATTTCAAAATTTAAAAAATAAAAAAATATGGCTGGGGAGGGGGTAGATCAAAAGTGAAATATTTCTGCACTCAACACCAATACCACAAAAAAATAAATAAAATGGTAGGATCTCTGGGAGGTTATTAAGTGGTGAGGGTATCCCTAGGGGATGGAATTAGGGTCCTTATAAAAAAAGTTCAAGGAAACAGATTCTTGTGATTTTCTGTGACCCACCATCTCTGGAGAATAGAACAAAGTGGCAGGATCTTGGAAGGAAAGAACATAAGCATTTATCAGACACCACATGTGCTGACGTCTTGATCTTGGACTTCTCATCGTCCAGAAGTATGAAAAAATAAATGTCCATTGCTTATGAATGGCCCAGCCTAGATTATTCTCTTATTGCAGAACTAGTGAATGAACCAAGCCAGGGACAAAAGGAAGGTGAAAGAGGACAAAGAACTGTGCAAGAGAAATGTCCTGGTGTGTCATAGATAATAATGGTGTCAGTTTTATGCAGCAGCTTTCAATTTCTTTTTATTGTCTACAGAAAGGATGGGAAAACTACTGTCTTCTGCTGACTGCCTTCTTCCAAAGAAGGCTACCAGCTGAGGGTTGTCCTCTGGAGCCTGCCAGCCAATTAGGGAGGATGTGATTGGGAACTGAGAGAAGGTATTGGAGGCATAGCAGAGTCCTTTCCCATCCAGTCATCTTTTGCTGTTAGAGACTATAGGGCTTTTATGTTGCTTAGTTGATAGATATATTCTAAATGAAAGATACAAAACTCAAATTTTGTTTTTTTCTTATCTGAAAGCTAAAAGTAATATATATGTTTATCAAACTATTAAAATTAGAATTGGGAAAAGGCAAGTCAAGCATTCAGGTCAGAATAACTGTCAGTTGCCCTTGTAATTATTAATCACTTTGCAGACATCTGGCACCTTATTTTCCCAATAAATGCTCCAAAATTAAAGTTGAATATATATTTTACATGATATACAAGTGCTGAAGACATGGTTATTGACATCTTTAGTTGTGTTCAATTAAATAACAACTGTGTAATCTACCTAGAATCTGAAAAAATATATAAAAATAATGTCAAGGAGTGGCAGGCAAACACTCAAACAGCACATTTAATAGACAGAATTTGAACAGGGCGAGTTAATGTTTGTCTGAAAGAATTAGACTTACCCAACCAGTCACAGCCATACAGCATTGGAACAAGCTTTCTACTCTGTCCCTCATAGGGGTGTAATTAGCCCTGTAAGAGAAGAGCAGAAAGAGCATTTCAAAAACAAATGGTTAAGTGATGTGTGCATGTATGAATGTATAATTTTTAATGTACATAATCATTTGAACCGCACTGTAATGTATAATTACAATGCACAAATAAAAGTATAAAATAAGTAGGTAGATATAAAATAGATATATAACATCTATATATTTATATAAATATAAAATATATCCATAGTGCTTAGTTTCTTGAGTTCTCTGTGGCTATTAGTCCTCTATCAGAGGAATAGTTGGCAAAATTTCTCTCCCTTTTTGTTGGCTCTCTGTTGAAGTTCTTGATAGCTTCCTTTGATTTACAGAAGCTCCTCAGTTTAATGCAATCCCACGTATTGATCCGCCTTTTAGTTTCTTGTGCCTTTGGGATCTTGTTGAGAAAGTTTTTACTTGTGCCTATGTGTTGCAGTGCAACATCATTAGCAATCAGAGAGATGCAATGGAAATCAATATAAACACAAACAACAACAAATGCTGGTGAGAATGAGAAGTGGAAACTCTAATACATTGTTGGTAGAATTGCAAATTAGCACAACCACTTTGGAAAACAGTATGGAGGATACCCAGTAGAATGGGAATGAACCTACCATATGATCCAGAAATACCACTTCTGGGTATCTACTAAAAAGAATGGAAACCAAACTACCAAAATAATGCATGTGTATCTATGGTCATAGCCTCACAATTCACAATTCCCAAACTATGGAAACAGCCAAGATGTCAGTCAACAGATGAATGGATTACAAAACTATGAGATATGTACACAATGGAATTTTACTCAGCCATAAGGATGAACAAAATTACATCATTTATAGGGAAATGGATAGAACTGGAGGACATTATGCTAAGTGAGTTTACTCAGTCACAAAAAAATAAGAAATCATGTGCTCTCCCTAATATATAGAAGCTATGGGAGAAAATAGGTCATAGGAGGAACTCTAGGCAGAAAAGAGATACTATAGATGAGCAAATTAAGAAACTTGAAGGAGATGGGAGGGAGAAAGAGAGAAATTTTCTAATGTACATTATGTACGTTAACACAAACATATTAAAGTCAATCACTAAGCCCAACATGAGAAGGAGGAAAGGAGGGAATAGAGTGTGAATTGGGAAAGAGCTAAATGAGTGATGTGTGCATGTATGCCTCTACCATGTTGAACTCCATTAAGATGTATGACTACAATGCACCACTAAAAATATTAAAAATAAAATAAAATATATCTATATAAAATACATATAAAATAACTCAATTACTGTTTTGATAGACAATATGATTCTAAAAACTAAAGTAATTTATTCAAAGTTACATAATTTATAGTGGTAAACAGAGATTTAGGTAGGCCCCAATTACCATTTCAAACTAATGGGGGAAAAAATCAAGAATATATAATCAGAGAAGGAGGGATAGGAAGGGAATGGGGTGGGAGCTGGGTAGAGGCTAAATGGGTGATGTGTACATGTATGTCTACACAAGATTTTTACCCCATATGATGTATGAATATAATACACCAATAAAAAATAAAAAAGAATACATAATCATTGTATATATGGCTAAATTACATGACTCACTTCTAAGTATTTTCGAAGTGTTTTCTTCAAATCAAGTATTAAGTCCTTAAATACTCATGTGTCTTCTGAGTTCACCAATGATAATGTTTGTGGTTCCTTCATGAATACATCTTAACTATAATAATGATACTTTTGTTATATATTTAATAACTCAAGGAGGTAAGCTTCATAAGCTTTATATTTCTATATTTTCTTTTTTCCATCTTAGTATTCTAATTACCAATTCCTTCATCTATATTGAATATATCTGCAAGTTGAATGACCTGAACTTGGTAAAGAGTAAGGAATGATACTAGTAGTCATATTAGATATTAGCAGTGATTCTTGTAAGTAAGGATGCATCGTATCAACAGAAGTACCATTTTTTTTTTTTTTTGCAGTACTGGGGATAGAACCCAGTGGCATTCTACCTCTGAGCTACACTCCCAGCAAGATTTTTTATTCTTTATTTTAAAACAGAGTCTCACTGAGTTGCAACGGGCCTCACTAAATAGCTGAGGCTGTCTCTGAACTGCAATCCTCCTGTCTCTTCCTCACAAATGCTGGGATTACAAGCATGTGCCACCATACCTGGCTAAGAAGTACCAATTTTAAAAGTGGACGATGAGTCACATTAGTTTTTTTTTTATTATTTCTGTTAACCTTGCTTCACATTATTTATGGATATGTGGCTATCTCTTCCCTATCTTCTATTATACAACCAAGGCAGTATCTGCATTACTTGAAGTATAATCACTGGATTTCCATTACTGGTTTACTCTTATTTGCTAACTTGTTTTAGGGGTAAAAATAATCAGGTTTGATAATTCAATAAAAACACATCATAAAAATGTTTTTTAAAAAACCAAGTGTGGTGGCACATGTCTGTAATCCCCATATTTGGGAGGCTGAGACAAGAGAGTCACAAGTTCAAGGAGCGCCTCAGTGACATAGGGAGACTATGTTTCAAAATAAAAAATAAAATTATTGTATTTGTAGCTCAAAGGTATAATGATGCTCACAGATTCAATCCTAGTAACACACACAAAAAAATAAATAAATAAACAAACACAAAGAATAGATGGAGCAACTCAGCTGAGAAAGCACATGCTCTGTACATTTTCCCCAGATGTTCTAATAAGACTCTCCTCATTCAAAGAAATGAGAGTAGAAAAGAGGATAGCTTGGGGGGGAGAGATATACCAACTGAGGTCCATTCATAATGAAGGAAACTCATAGCTACCAAAGAAGTATTTCCACAAAACAGTGATTTCTGAGAGAAATTCTGAATGTTCCCAATCCCAGGACAGTCCTCAACTGGCCAGGAAGTTAGGCCTGCCTGGGAGTAGAAACACCAAAGGATAATTCAGAAGTTTTCATTTCTCTACATTTCATATGGCATATACTCTATAATAAATATTGTGACCTAATGATATATTTCATTCATCATAACATATTTTTAATTGGGAGAATTCATTATCTTAGTGAAGCCTAAGAAACCACTTTTAATACCTAACGCATTTAACCAATAAACTAATTATATTAATGGTTATTATTATTAGGGAAAAGTGTTAGGTTTATAACTAAAGATTTGATTTTTCCATTTCAATTCAATTACAGTTTAGCTAAATATCCTTAACTAGTTGTCTCTAAGTTTCCGTTATCACATTTTCAAAATGCAGAGAATGCTAGATGCCCTAAGATATTTTACATACTGCTGAATATGTCAATAAAGGACAGACATAAAAGCTCTTTGAAGCTGCTGTACATGTAGATGTGACATATGAAAGGCTTCGAATGTATTTTAATTTATCTGAGAAGTAAAAAGGTCTGTACCTTGGAAACGTAGCAGAGAAAATGAAATCATCAGTGTTTTAACGGTATATGACAGCAATGCACAAAGAGAAAAGAAGAAAAGGCAGATTGTTTTCTTCCACTCATAAATCCATTAATTTTTCATGATGTGCTCAGCCTTGAAGAGATTTTACACATAATGGTAGTTTTTTTTTTTTCCATTATGTACTGCGAAGACCAGTATTTGGGAACCAATAAGTTGTCAAACAGTTGGATATTTCATACAGTCGCAAAGCCACTATATTTCTTCTTTTTCCAAAAGTCAGACTGAATCTGCCCCAAGTATTTTCTTTTCATTCAAAAGTGAAACAAAAGATGTGCTGCTGCTAAGAGCTTCAAGGTTTAGGATAACTATGTGCTCCCTATTATAATTCCTTTCTTCAAAACAGGCATTTTGTGTCCCTGAAGGACAAACCTTGGGTTCACTCAGCTCTAGGAATTGATTAAGGTTTTGAGATGCAATATATATTTAAGGCAGAATCGTGGCCTATTAGCAATTTACAAAACCATGACTATGCACAGTGCTGTGCTAAGCTCCACATTTTGCATTACAAAATGTTTCTAAATCTGCCTCTATTCTCAGAATGTTATATAAACACATCAACAAATCGCATGTGTATTAAGGGAAGGGAGGTAGAAGGTTATGAATTTATCATAGCCTGGGGCTGCTCTGTGACAAATTAAATATCACCCTGGCTACTGAGGTCCTTACTAGGCAGCCAGTCAGAATGAACTGTAGATAAATGAAACTTCTCTTATTGGAGACAAGTCAGCAGCTCACCCAAAAAGTATAAATTATACCCCTGTACTAGAAAGAAAACATGCCATGCTAAAGACAGGCCTCTCATTTCTGTAAGTCTTATGATCTCCCTAGAAAACAAAGAGAGTTGGCAGAGGAGGGGAAAAACAAAGAGATTTTATGGAAAAGAATAAAAGTCACAACAGAGAAGTGGTTAACAGGGATGAGGGAACATTATATTCTCAGCAACTGAGATGGGACATTTTTTCTATTTTTGTAGACAGTAGACTTCAGATTAATTAAAATGATCAAATATAGATCATTTTCCTTAGACTATATCTATACCAAACACAACCAAGGTAGCCATTGGTTCTGCTCATCACCATCCAGTTTTCCTGAGTTGTAAGTAGAAGTTATCACATTCTATGATGCCCATAATATTTAATGACTGGTTTGAAGTCTTCCAAACTTCTTCTTTTGCTGGCAAAATGATCTTTAATTTTTATGATGGTGTCTATCAGCTGTGATTGTGAAGAAGACGAGACCCTCTGCATTAAGCTATGGTAAAGATGGAGAAAGAGAGGGAGGGAGAGAGAGAGAGAGAGAGAGGAGAGAAAGAGAGAGAGAGAGAGAGAGAGAGAGAGAGAGAGAGAGAGAGAGAGAGAGAGCTGAGACTTTCTTATTTAAACCACTGAATTGTGGATTTTATTCTTATTGCAGCATGATCTAGTCTACTATACTATAAGCAATTAAGTTTGAGGAATACAGATTTACTCAGGTTTATCTTTAAGACTTTAAAATGCTAATAGAAACATAAATCTTCAAGCAAGGAGTACATTGGGAAGCATTTTTTCACACCAATTTGACCATGGAAATTTTTGCACCACTGCAGAATACTTATTAGGACATAGACACTTTTCTACAGAGCAATTAGGGAAATCACATTCGGTCCAATTTCTGCAACTTACAAATAGTTCAAGGAAAGGGCTTTTCCAAGGTCATACTCAGTGAGGAAGTTAGTTAATATTAGACATGGGAGCTGATGCTTCTTGGTCATGTCCTGGACATGACAAGATAAAGTAGCTTCAATGCTGTATGGAGTATTTGCTAAAGTTAAAGCCTTTGGGGGGTACTAGGAACTGAATCCAAGGGCATTCTACCTTCAAACTATATAGCCATCCGTTTTTACTTTTGAAATGGGGTCTCACTAAGTTTCCAAAGTTTTCAGCAAGTTGCTGAGGCTATTCTTGGACCTGCCATCTTCCTGTTTCAGCCTGCCAAGTACTAGGATTACAGAAGTACACCTTGGCACCAGGCTGATAAAGCTTTCTACATATGTCTATAAAAACTGTATGGTACATTCATGCCACCTAAGCATGCAGATTAAAATAATAAACTTCAATTACCATTTTTCCACAGAGAATTAATACACAGAAACACCCAGAAAAAAGCTCACACCAAGTATAGTGGCACACACCTGCAATCTCAGTACTTGGGAGGCAAAGACAGGAGAATTTCAGGCTCAAGTCCAGTCTCAGCAATTTATCAAGACCCTGTTTCAAAAATAAGGAACAAAATAGGAAGAGGAGTATATCTCAGAGGTAGAGGTTCAATCCTCAGTACCCCTCTAAAAATAATCTAAAAAAAGGTCCAACCAAGACCAAAACCAGAGTTAACAGTGTTAATATTTTGGGGTCTGTGAGAGGAAAGAAAAATATTTCAGCTAGACCTTCTGTACCATAACCCTATGGCCCTCTGCAAAAGATCAGTTCTTTTGCTAAAAACCTGCTGGTAAGAACCTCAAGAATATATTGGATTTCTTTCCTTGGGGAAATATTTGGCCAAAACATGAGATTTCTGCCTGAAAGGAGAGGAGAAATATTTGACTTATTGAAATTGTTTTTACCCACTGAAGACACCTTTGAAACAATTTATTCTGACTGGTGATAGAGGACCTAGTAGAATTTCTTTCTCCTTCACAAAAATCACAGTAGTCAGTGATAGCTTTGAAGTCATGAGACTAAGAACAGCTGAAACATTATTTTGATTTAAGTACAATATTGAAGGAAAAGAATAAGAGCTGTTTAAAAAAAAGAAAATTGCTTCATGGATATTGCCAGAAATTTATTGATCAATAAAAACTCCATGCCAGGCATGGTGATGAATACTTATAATCCTAGTACTTGAGAGACTGAGACAGAATTGTAGGTTCAAGGCCAGCCTGAGCGACTGAGAGAGATCTTTTTTACAAATAAAAAATAAAACAGAACTAGGGATGTAGTTCAGAGGTAGAATGCCCTTGGGTTCAATCTCCAGTAACACACACACACACACACACACACACACACACACACACACACACGAAAAAAAGGCTTCAAGAAATTTTCTTTTACAGTATCCAACCTGATTTTTTAAATTTCACTGAAGCACAAATACAAATTATGATATGGCATTTTAGTACATAATTTTTAAAAGGTCCTGAATAGCATCCTATATCTTTCTTAAAATACGTCCCCCAAATGCAGGATTTTTATGGCTCTTTGAAATTATTCAGATTGCATTGAGTTCCTAAATCCAAGTGAAATAAAATCTTTAGGTAAAAAGTAATGAAGTGTGATTAGAGTATAAATAATTTAAAAGGTTTGGGGATAGGCCTAAAAACCGGCATATGAATAATTTTGTGTCAAGCACCAGGGAGTATACTGGTAGACACAGGTGGGGAATTTGAGTTCTAAGTACTGCCTTGAGGGCTCCAGACATAATGGTGAATGCAGACAAATCTCGGTTTTTTTAGCCAAAGATCCTCCACCAAATGCTTGTGGCTGTTGTCTCCTTCTATGAAGAACTTAGAGCCCACAGCCTCTGCTAGTCAGCTATAGGAATGGCAGCTAAACCTGCCAAAGCTATCAGTTGCAGCAAACACAGTTCACTGCAGTACCTAACTTGAGAGCTCCTTCCTATAAGACCAGAGGCAAAACTAGAATAAACAGGACTTGGAATAATAATTAATTTAACAGAGTATGACTGCTGAAACAAACAGCTTCCCAGGAGGTCTGGAACACAGAGGCAAGTTCCAAGTCTTTCATAGAAGAGTGTAGTAGTCCTGGTCTGGGAAACCCAAAGATGCTCCTTCAGTATCATTCATTTGCCCAACATTGCCTGAGATGGAATACCTATAATCAACAAAGAGATAGTCCTCAAATAAGCAGCAACTGTGTAATGACTAAACATCATTACCTGCCTCCCACATAAAAAGGGAATTAAAAGCTATTGGAGCCAACCATGGAGGTGTGTGCCTGTAATCCCAGTCCTTGGGAGACTGGCACAGGAGGATCACAGCGTCAAGGACAGTCTCAGCAACTCAATGGGGCCGCGCGCGCGCGCGCGCGCGTGTGTGTGTGTGTGTGTGTGTGTGTGTGTGTGTGTTACTGGAGATGAAACCCAGGGGCATTTTACCTCTGAGCTACACCCCTAGCCTGATTTTTATTCTTTATTTTGAAACAGGGTCTCACTGAGTTGCAAAGGAACTCACTAAATAGCCGAGGCTGGCTGGGAATTGCGATCCTCATGTCTCAGTCTCCCAAATGCTGGGATTACACCCTGCTCCTTCTTTTCTTTCTCTCTCTCTCTCTTTTTTTTTTTTTTTTTTTTTTTGTGGTACTGGAAATGGAATCCAGGAGGTTTCTACCTCCGGGTGTAGCTCAGTGGCAAAGCACCCTTGGATTTAATCCTTGGTACTGAAGAAAAGATAAAAGCTATCTGATTAGATCCTTTTCCAGGCTCCTCTGCCATTTCTAAAACTTACCGGGAGTTTCATCCATCAGCTTTTCTTCCTTGTGACCCAGTTCTTTCATTTTTCTCTTCATCTCTGATTTAATGAATATGTTCGCAGGGAAAAAATGTTCTGGATTTAACAGCTTATTCTTTCCAGATTTTTTGGCTTCTCAAAAGATAATTAGAACCATGACAATATAAAACAATGAATCTTGAATGGAGGACTCTCTAGATGTCTGGCATCAATGGGTGGGAGAGGAAAAGAGTTCTACTCACTAACCATTCTCCCACTTCATTTCACTGACTCTGATGTCAGTTAATTCATTTAACAAACATTCTATAAGATCTAATAAACAGAAAATTGTGCTCATTACTAACACAGGCACAGAAGCCAAAAACACAAGGTCCTCATTTAAGTTAGCCTGCAGTGTGATGAAAGAAACAGAAATCTAGATGTAAATACCTATAATGTAAAGCAGAGGAAGTATGATATAGGTAACAATATACTGGACAAGACAGAGATGTGAGCAAATAATTCTGAGCAGGAAAATGCAAAACTGAACAAAGCCCTGAATCAGGAGTACATACACACATACATGTAGGAATTTCACGCTTGGAGGCGGGTCGGGAGTACAGATATACTCTGCTGACACAGCACGCGTAGTAAGCCAAATATCTGAACACAGAATCTGAGGAGAGCACAATTTGGATCATAGAGGTCATCTTAAATTGTGTTAAGGAGTTTGAAAATGTCTGTCATAGTCGGACACGATGACACCCTCCTGTGTTCCTCATACTTGGAGGCACAGACAAAAGAATCATAGGTTTGAGGCCAGCCGCAGCAACTTAGTGAGACCCTGTTTAAAATAAGAGTTAAAATAGGGTTAGAGCTCTGGGTGTGGTGGCACATGCTTGTAATCCCTGAGCTTGGGAGGCGGAGACAGGAGGATCGTGCAGGTTCAAAGCCGGCCTTGCCAGCTTAAGAGACCCTGTTTCCAAACAAAAAACTAAAAAATACGTCTGGGAGTGTAGCCCAAAAGTAGAAGGGTTTCACCCCCAGTACCACCACCAAAAAAAAAAAAAAAAAAAAAAAAGAAAAAGAAATAGGGCTGGAGGTGGATCTCAGAGGTGGAATGGCCCTGGATTCAATCCCCTGTACTCTCTCCCCACCCAAAGAGTCCATTAACAAGTGTATTGATTTTCTAGGGCTGCTATAACAAATTTCCACAAATTGGGTGATTGTAGCAATGGAAATTTTTAACAGTTCTGGAGGCCGGAATTCCAAATCAGGGTGTCATCAGGTTCATGATGTTTTTGAAGGTTCTAGAGAATAATTATTTCCTTTCCCTTTTTGGCAAATAACTCTAAAATTCTTAGCCTTCCTTAGCTTGGAGCTGAACTGCTGCAGTTTCTTCCTTTCCTCTGTGTCTGTGTCTCTTTGTCTCTGTTTTCTCTTCTTACATGGACACCAGTTAGGATGCACTTAATCCCTCCTATTATCTAATTACATCTACAAAGACAAAGACTATACTTTCAAATAAAACTATATTCTGAGGTTACAAGTAGACAAACATTTAGAAGAAAACACTATTAAATACGGAGCAGTAATCAACGCCATTTTTTAGTTAAGGAGTGGGATTACCTGTCACAGCTTCACAGAAACTGTGTGTAAAATCTCTAAAATCAAAAGGGCATGGTAGTTCACGCCTGTAATTCCAGTCCTTGGGAGACTGAGACAGAAGGGTGGAGGATTTGAGGCCAGCCTCAGCAACAAAGTGAGACCCTTAGCAATCTAGTGAGATCCTGTTTCAAAAACCAAAAGTAAAATAAAATAAAGGCTAAAGGCTTAACTCGGAGGTAGAATGCCCCTGGGTTCAAGCCTCAGTACTAAACAATCAAAACAAGCACTCTAAAATCTTCTTATTAAGGTCATGTGTTCTTTTTTACTTTGAAAGAAGTATAGACTGAGTAGGCAGTAGGAGATAGTAAGATGGAGGAAGAGGAAAGGGTCAGTGCTAATTCAGGACTCTTGTAGAGGCGATAAGATGATGCTGGTGTTTGTGGCACCTGATGTTTCCCACATGTTTTTACATGCCGGACAGTTTTCAAACTGCTATTACTTCATTAGGGTTCATAATAGCCCTAATATGAAAGATTTTACCATTTTAGGTGGTAAAATATTTACCATTTACCAGATAATAAAACTGAATCACAGAGAAGTTAAACAGTTTGTTTCAGATAAAAATGATCAACTCAAGAGTTGAAAACTGACGCCAGATAGACTTCAGAATCTGGACTTTCAACCACTGCATTAGAACTGTCTATATGCTGGGGTTCTTCTTAACTACAGAGAAGAGCTTTTAGGGTAGAGGAAATGGAGAAAATAAACTAAGTTGGAAGCAGATTCAAAGAATCATGTTTCCTACCACTTGCTTCAGAATCTGAATTTCACCTAATGCATTAAGATGTGCAACACCTCCTAACAAGTATGATTTGTATGTCACCGAAACTCTGAACTTCATTATGCTACATGATTACAGTACACCAGCAAAAATATATTAAAAATCCAAAAAGAATAGGATGAATGGTACACTATATAACAGAAACATGCCTCAGGATGCTGCAGTGTACTACCATACAGGACTATGAAATGATAAAACACTATCCCAAGTTTCCCTTCATACTAATTTTTCACATTTTATTTCCACAGTAGCCCATGGCATAGATCTTGATCTACTTTTCTGTAACCTGGGCAGGCAATTTCAGAGGCGGTCCTTGGGATAAAGAATTGCACTATCATGTTCCAAACCTTTGTTGTCTTATTTTTTAATTGCTGCTGCAGAGCTACCTAATCGTCAGGAAGAGTTACGTATAATGACTTTCTATATTTTAAAGAATTCTACTTTATGCATATATTACCTCTATTTAGGACATACTTTCCTTTAGGATTACTTCTATGTAGACAATGAGATTCTTCAAAAACTTACCTATTCTCACCATTTTTACACCCTTGCTTCATTCTTCTTTCCACAATAATCTCATTAGTGTACTGCAATTTCCCCTGCATAGATTACCAATGATACATCCAAGGATGGCTTTTAATATTTGTGTAATATCCAATGTGCCCTTTTTGAAAGAATGCCTTCCTGGTTTTCCTCTTATTTCTGTAGTTTCTGAGGTCACATTTCCCATGTAGAACTCTAATATTCCTGCTTGTCATTTAATTCAGGGGACTTCAAAGAAAGCATTTAGTAAGAGTTGCCACGAAGGAGATGCCATGAGGTGAAAGATTTTAATAGGTGGTCTTAAAAATGGTCCCCAATAATTTCTACTTTCTGTGTAATTCCTTTTTCCTAAGTGTGGGCTGAACTTTTTTACTCTCTTCCTTTTGTGCTTGTGGTGCTAGGGATTGAACACAGGGACATTCTACCTTTGGGCTACAGCCCAAGTCATTTTTATTTTTTATTTAGAAAGAGAGTTTTGCTAAGTAACTATGTCCTTGATAGAGTAACTTACTAGAACCTGTTATCTTCCTATCTTCTATCTTATTCTTTTTTGAACCCAGGGGCATTCTACCTCTGAGCTACACTGTCAGCCCTATTTTTTTATTCTTTATTTTGAAACAGGGTCTCACTGAGTTGCAAAGAGCTTCACTAAGTAGCTGGAGGCTGTCCGCGAACTGTGATTCTCCTGTCTCCGCCTCCTGAATGCTGGGATTACAAGCATATGCCACCACGCCCAGCTTTATTTTATTCTAATAACTAGAATAAAGAAGGCACAATATGATGTTACTTGTGAGAGTAAACTATAAAATGACTATGGCTTATGTCTTGAAAGAGCCTCATCTTGCTCTCTCTTGGATTGCTCTCCTTGGAATATCCAGGTGCTATGTTGTGAGGATGCCAAACAGAAAGCCCATGTTACAAGGGACAGAGTCCTGCCAAGACCAGCATGAGGAAGCATAAAAGAAGATGGTCCATCTAGCCTTCTGATGAGACCCAGCCATGGCTGACAACTGAGCTGTAGCCTAGTGAGAGACCCTGAATCAGAGACATTTGGCTAAGCATCACCCAGGTTCCTGGCCTAAAGAACATATGAATAATGAATGTTGGCTTTTTAAGCTGCTAATTGTTGGGGTGACTTGTCATACAGCAGTAGATAACTACCATAGAATACCTGTTAGGCTCCCCTACCTACCGACTGCTCCCTTACCACACTACTCAGGACCATCCTGCAGCCTTCCTTCCCCACCACAGCCCTTTCTTCATCATTACCAGAATTATTTGACTAGGTAAGTTCAGTTTTGATCTCTGCTAGAAATGAATTTTCCTTGAACAATTTCATTTGCACATAATTTCCACAGCTAATAAATTAATTATATAAGCAGTGTCCTAAATGTTAATGTTTCTCAGGATTCCTTCCATGGCTTCTCTTCTCACTTCAGATATTCTTTCTTGGAAATCATGTCTTTAGCCACACCAATTACTATCTCCCCTACTTTTATAGATCTCAAATTCACATTCACAGCTTACCTCAAAATGTGACACATTATTGACCACCACTTGAGTGTTCTTTGGTGCCTTCAGTTGGGCATGTCCTAAATTGAACCTATAAACTTTCATGCAAAATTTGTTTCTCTTCTTTATTTCTAACTTTAATAAACGGTGCTACTATCACCTAGGTCATGTTTAATATCTACTTCTCACTCTCTACTGTTCTTTCAATAACCACTTAAAATCCTATAAAATCCACCTCCTTAATATACTTTGGATATATCACCTGTAGCATCACTGTCACCCTCTTCGCTGAGGTCATGATTTCTGCCTTAATTATTCAATACCCTCCTATATGGCTTACACACACCCACAAAACACCAAAGTGGAGGGTTCAGGTTCATATTTCAGACTACCTTGTTTGAATCCCAACTTTGGTTTTTACTATTTAAGTGATATTGGATAATTTATGTATCCTCTCTCTTTAATGATATCATCTATAAGATGTAAGTTTTAAGAGTGCTTCAGTTCCATATATTATCCTGTGTGTGTAAGATACTCAGAACACTACCTGGTATATTGAACGCTCTCGATAAATGTGATTATTTCAAAGCATCCTAATATAGTGGCAAGCACATAGAGAGCTTGCTGGACTTGAATTCCTATTCTACAATTCATTATTTGAATGAACCTGCTTCCTTGCCCCGACTCTCCATCTCTCCATCTGGGATAGAAGTATAATATTCAACAAACAAAGCTGTTGTGAGTATGTGAATCAGTTATTGAAAAACATACTGAAAAATGCTAGCACACCCCAAACACTTGCTAATTTTTCCCATGATTACTATCATTATTCATTTTGCTACTTTTATATCCAGATGTTATCTTGTAAAAGTGATACATCTTGTCTTGACTTCAGATACCATCAGGGATACTTGCTTAAAGTTCTTTGATGACCTATGTCTTAACCTTTAGTGCAGATACCAGCTACAGCCACGCCCTCTCAGCATCTGCATGTAAATTCTTATTCATGCAGTCCATAGGCAAAATCTCAAAGTGAGAAATAGCCCCGAGAGAAGGTGTGATGGCTGGCTGAAAGTACTCTCCACTTTTAGGTATTCTTTCATAACTATTATTCTTTTAGTAATGATTCTTTTAACTCTCCACATGAATTGCTCCGGTGGTGTAAGATCAGGACTGTGAGAGAAACTGAGTCCGTGGAAAATAAAATTTCTGGTAATTTGTCCAAACCTCTAAATGTCCTTGGCTTTGTTCAAATGGTAATAGAACTTAGTTAGAAATTAGATGCAGTTGTGGCATTCCAGTCAATAATTACAAACGCAGATTTCCTCTCAATCTTTGACCTTCAACCTAATCAATAACTAACCTAGAGGGGGAGGCGACCCGATGCCTCCATTTACCTCTCTTTGTGATCCTGCCCAGATACGGGAAGACAAACGTTGGGTGTAACATCAAAGCAACCCAGTTTATGAGCAACTAATACTGCCCAATACAATGGAGCTGAAGGCTAGGAAGATTCTTGACCTTTACACCCAGTATGAGCCCTGCCTAAAATGGGAGGGGCAGCACGTGGCCAAGAAAAGAATATTGCAAAGGGTCTGGGACAGGAATATGGATTATTTATAAGATGAATAGGTTTCTAATAAGCCTATTGTTTGGGGAAAAGTGTTTCACAGCTAAGGAAGTATATCTGACAACTAAATCTAAAAACTACACGGTATTTTTGGTGTTTGTTTGCCAAACTGTGTTGTGAGTTTGCTTAAGTTTTCAGATTTTAGGAGGTAAGATGGCAACACCTGAAAAAACTCTATCACATCCACCTGAATCACCACATCTCCCCATGCTTGCCATACGGACTGAGCCCAAAAGATGGAAAGTTCCAAGAAAGTTAAAGAAGATTCTCTGAGAGGCCTCCAAGCCTTGGGCGTGACCGTTTCTTCTGGGACATTACCCTTTGGAACTGCTTGTCTGCAAGATCCAGGAGAAGATCCGGAGCTAATCTCTTGAAAGCCGAAAGCCGGACTAGTTTTTTTACCTTTGTTTACATGTTATTCACTATTGTTTCACAGTGATTGCATTCACCTCCTTTTCTCTTATTATATAACTTTACTGGTGAAGGGTATAAATTTTTCGGGGTTCTTGTAATAAAGTGTCATTAGCTCAAAAGCTCTTGTCCATATCAGATTCTTTCTAGAAACCACCGCCACTAGGAACTTAAAGAAATTTAGTTCCTAGAAGGGAAAGAATCGCTGCAGATAAGAGGCTGCAGTACTTCACCCTATCCTTCCCCATCATTTCTGAGATTCTCGACCGTGAGTGGACTCGTGCCCCATTTGGACTGAGTTGGTTTACGGCACTTTAGCATGGCATAGCAGAACTTTTCTGATACAGAAAATCAACCAAGCTTCATTTTTGCCCATTCTTCCCCACTAAAACTTCAAATCCAATCAGACTAAGTTATTTGACCTTATTTAAACAGGCCATATTCTCCCATGTCTTTCTTATCACCACAAATGCCCTTCTGCCATTAATACCTTCTCTACCCTACTGAGCTGGCTAACTCACATCCCCACTTTATAATTTGGTTAATTATATCAAGATTTCCAAGGAAGTTCCCTGAACTTCCACTGATAGCCCGTGCAACACACAGACACCAAAACATATATGGAAGTGAGCAGTTCTTCCAGTTAACACCTGTAATCTTCTGTACATACCTCCACAGCTAACATCTGGGTGACTGTAACTAACCATGTGCATGTCTGTCTCTCTACACTAGATACTGACTGTGTCACCTCAATCAAAGGCATGAAACATGAGCATTGGGAACATGGTAGACACTAGATAAAGATAAACCCATGAATAAACAAAATATGCAATATAACACATCATTTTTTTATTTGAGGAAGTATATGAACTTTACAAATTTTGTTCCTCTAGTTGACAGAGGCACTGCCTTCATGTAAAGAGATTCTTAATAAATATCAAATAAGAATGTGGACTCCTTACAATGAGGATCCACCAACAGCTCCAGAGCCTTTGTACTAATATATTTAATACAACCCAGATGAATAAGGGCAGAATAATTTTTTCTAGCTTGTTAATATTTTACTGCTTCAGGAAAGTGCGCACTTAATTATAGTAGTCTCCACCAATTCTCCTTCCCATACAATTCCACAGTAATCTATATGAAGTTGAAACTTTCTGAGTACTTCAAAAAGAGCTGCAGACCACTAACTCCAGTGAGGTCAGTTTATATATCAAATTTCAATCACTCTGTAGCCAGGTGCCTTGGATTATAACTTTCTTAGACAGATGGTGCATTGATTTCCAATTGTGGGAAGGCTCAGCATTTGAGTCATTCCAGTACTTTAATAAGTACCACAAAGATAAGTAGAGTCCAGAGGGTTTCCTGTTGCTTTTGATTTAATCAGTGAGCTGTTAAATTCTTGGTTGTTAAGAGTAGTTAAGAATGTGAAAGGTATGCTTTCTTTGCTTCTAATATGTGTTCTTTTGATTAAATCAAATACTGAAAAAGAAAATAATTGTTGAAAAATGTCATGTATTGCTGACAGAAATGGGAGCCTGTCTCAGCTGAAAAGGAACAGTACTGGTGTAACTAATGAGATCTGCTGAAATTCTCCATATGATGAGAGTTCTGTGTTTGTGAAAAATAGACAAATCTAGCTTTCTCAAGAAGAACCCATGTTCCATAACCAACCTAGAGACGCAAAGGGAGAAGGCACACCTACCAAATTGACCAAGAAGGAAGAGAAAGGGCTTGTTTTACACTTCTAACACAGAAAAATAGAATCATTTTTTAAGAGTGCATTGCCTGTCCTAGAATCAGGCAGCAGGATTCAGAAGGGAAAGAGAACATTTGTATTCTTTGCAGTGTGTATATAGTGGGATCTTTGGCACTAATACTTTCTGGCACTAATAATTTTGGCTGAGAGTTTCCGTGCTGCTACAGAATAGTGAATGAAGCTATAAACAAGTGATCAGATAAAATTGCATGTAAGAAAATACAACTTAAACATGTGATGGCAGGTAATAGACTTAGGTTTTGAATTTAAAACTATGATATGGTGTGTCCTGTGAATGTGTTCCCAATAACATAGACACAGAACTACACAGTACAGTTATGTACTCAGAAAAAAAACAGCAAGAAGAAATGACCTTATTAAATGGTGATATGAAGGTGGACCAATTAAAACACTCTTGTGGTATCACCACAAGGACATTATGTATGAAACGAAGGCTGTGAAAACCACATACACATCCTGTGATTTTCATTCCTTTCTTCTATCCCATTCTAGCACTTTCTTTGCTAAAGCCCTAGAGGGAAAGGCATGAAAGAAATGGAGCTTGGCATGCTGAGATGAGGGCATTGGCTTTCTGAGACAGCAGACCTATTTTTCTATTGCTGACAATTAGGCCACACATGTTTTAGAGGTGTCCCTTAATCAATGACACCCAGCTACACAAAGCAGGCCCCACCTTATCAGGGCCTTTACCATTTGAAATGGAAGCATATTCTGGCACTTGGCAGATGTACCTACAGTGTGGTCTTTAGAGAGCAAGGTGCTTTTGAAAGAAGGCCTTTGCCAAGCCTTTTTTGGAATTGAATTACTTTTTCTTTGCATTTGGTACTTAAGCCATCAAAGAAAACTCTTTTATTACTAAGTCATTTCAAATGCTTCAAGGCATCAACCAAAGCATATGGGACACAAATTGTCATTAAATATGATGTTCAAAATGCAACAGAGTTGAGTAGTTGAAGAAGGGAATGAAAAGGGATACTGAACCACCTACAAATTTGTCTGAACAATGCTCAGATACCAATCTCATACTAATTCCAGTGCTCAGGGAAATAAATACCCTGCATCAGTGTTGGCCTTATAATCACTGAGTGGTTTCTTAGGTTAGTAAGCTTCAAGGCATCAACCAAAGCATATGGGACACAAATTGTCATTAAATATGATGTTCAAAATGCAACAGAGTTGAGTAGTTGAAGAAGGGAATGAAAAGGGATACTGAACCACCTACAAATTTGTCTGAACAATGCTCAGATACCAATCTCATACTAATTCCAGTGCTCAGGGAAATAAATACCCTGCATCAGTGTTGGCCTTATAATCACTGAGTGGTTTCTTAGGTTAGTAAGCTCCTTGGTTTCTAGCACACAGCAGATGATGAATAAATAATCATTGAATGACTAATTTTCTACATGCCAGAATGTATTTCATGCATTTAACATAAGTATGGTTTCTCTAATCTGGAAATGTTATGGTTATCTGAAGACCAAGAAAATCTTCCTGTCTGTAGCCAAGAAAGTTAAATTCATAAATCATGGAGGTTTATGTACTTTTGTTAGTAAAGATGATAATACTTTACCTTTAAAATAGACTTAAATCCAATCCACTGCTGTCAGATGAAAATATTGACTTAGCCTACTTGCCTACCACAAATTATAAATGGTAACATCTAGAAAAAAATCAAGCATGCTATGACTTGGGGCTTGAGGCGGGTAAGGAGTGTATTAAAGAGCTTTGATATTAACTACTCAAAGTAGTTAATATTTGAGCATTTAAAACTGTCCGAATTGTTATGATTGAATGCGTGTGCTCCCCCCTCCCAATTCATATCTTAAGACAGAATCACTATGTGATGGCATTAGAAAGTGAGATAATTGTGAGTAAATTAGGTATTGAGGACAAACCTTCACTGAAGTGAATACCACTTTTAAGAGAAGAGGCTCCTAAGTGGTGGCATATATGCATATACCTGCAATTCTTCTTCTTTTTTTTTTTTTTTTTTTGTGGTACTGGGATTCCTGAAAACCCTTCTACTTCCAGGCTATACTCCCAGGCCTATTTATTTTTATACATTTTTATTTGGAAACAGGGTCTCTTAAGCCAGCGAGGCTTGCTTTGAACCTATTCAATCCTCCTGTCTCCGCTTCCCAAGCGCTGGGATTACAAGCATGCACCACCATGCCAGGCTACCTGCAATTCTAGTACTGATAAGGCTGAGACGAAAGGACTGCAGGTTCACCCCAGGCTCAGCAATTTAGTGAGGCACTTTGCAAGTTAGTGAGACCCAACTTCAAAATAAAATAGGGCTGGAGGTGTAGGTCAGGGGTAGAATTCCCTGGGTTTAATCTAAAGAAAGAAAGAAAGAAAGAAAGAAAGAAAGAAAGAAAGAAAAAAGGAGGGAGGAAGAAAAAAGAAAGAGAAAGAAGAAAGGAAGGAAGGAAGGAAGGAAGGAAGGAAGGAAGGAAGGAAGAGAAGGAGGGAGGAACGGAGGGAAAAGAAGCCCTTAAGAGCGTTCTGTGCCATCTACCAGGTGAGGGTAAAAAAGAAATTTCAAGAAAGTAGGCTCTCACCAGACACTAAATTTGCCAGTGTCTTGGTTTTAGACTTTCCAACTTCCAGAATCATGAGACATAAATTTGGGGGTATAAGCCACCTACTTTATGGCATTTTGTTAAGCAATCTGAATGGGCTGAGTAAAAATTATCATACTTGACAATTATTGCATATTTCAACTCAGGTAATATCTAAACACGAGCCCAAATAAAATGCTTCATAATTTTTGTTGAGTTAATTTAATAGAACGGTTTTATTTTCCATGGCTTCAATAACTGTGGTCAATTGTTGTCTGAAATTATAACATAAAAAATTCCAGAAATAAATTTTAAGTTTTAAATGGCACTTCATCATGAGGACTGGGATGAAAGCTCACAGCCTGCTCAGGATGTAAATCACATCATCTCTTTACTCAGTGGATCCACACTGTAGGTTCTATTCACTCATCAGTCACTTAGTAACCATCTAAATCACATCATCTGTGTGCTAATCATCTGTGTGCCACAACAGTTCATACATCTAAGTACCTCTTATTGTATTAGCCTGACACTATGTCACAATGCCTAGGCCTTACACTTAGTTTCATCTGAGCATGTGTGCATTGTATCATATCTCTTCTTTAGAAGAGGATAAAGACAATAAAACAAGATTTTTGAGAGGGGGAGCACATCCACATAACTTTTATTATAATAGATTATTGTAACTTTTATTTTGTTATTGTTGATTATTTCTTACTGTGTCTAATTTATAAGTTAAATTTTACCATAGGTATATGTTTTATGGGGGGGGAGAATACATAGTTTTCCATAATAGCTAAGGTTTCAGGCATCCACTGAGGGTATTGAAATGCGTCAGGACCCCTGGAGATGTTGGTGTGCTAAAGAAACTTCTGTTATGTCACAAGGGCCAATTGTTGGCTTTTGTTTTAAAAAAAAATTGGGAGCCTGTTGTATAATACAGCCACTATTAAAATTAAATTATACAATCTAAGTAAACTATAGTATAATAAAGCTAATAAAACTCAAAACCCACAGTTTGTTAATTATTTTGCTATTATCTATGCTCTTGAGTTTAACATATGGTATTTGCATGTCAAAAATACTATATAATAGATTAGTTCTGTTCACCTTTTTCCAATTTTGACCTCATAGAAATTTCAGGGGTATTTACACCAGAGAACTTGGCAAATGCTAGAAATGGGGCTGTCTTTTCCTCTAAGAGTCTGTTAGTTAAAATAACCCAGGAAATAGAACAATGCTACATATCTTGAAAGTTCTCAAAACCCTTTCCTACTGTCTACCAGGTGTGAGAGAGGCTAAATGTCTTCATATATGCCAATCAAAATGACATATTAAAATAAATTGAGCTTAGAAGTAGAAATGAGACTCCAACTACAAGACAGATACTAATGCAATTTTGAACTAATGTAACACTATGTCCCTTCTTTCATTATTTTCCCCTTTGGATAAAATTGGGTTGTGTTAATGTGAAAAAGTTCTTATTGATATTTTAAAATGAATTCATAAGTATTTTTACCCTTAGTTTAAATATATATATGGTACTGGGGTTCCTGGAAGTCCTTCTACCTTTGGACTACCAGACCTACTTTTTAAATACTTTTTATTTGGAAACATGGTCTCTTAAGCCAGCGCAGCTGGCTGGCTTCGAACCAGAGCGATCCTCCTGTCTACGCCTCCCAAGCCCAGGGGTTATGAGCGTGCGCCACCACGCCCCGCGTAAATGTAATAAATATTGATAGCTGTAGCTCACAAAAATAAAAGCTTTCTAGGCTTTTCAATAAGTGTTTAAGAGTATCACAGGGCCTGAGATCAAGACTTGGAGAACCACTGAATTATTAGTGGAGTTAATCCCTCATTGTATTTTCTTGATTTAGTGTAGTCACACTAGAAAGGTCTGCACAGCCATGCCTTTGTGACCTTGAGAAATTAATTCTTGACCTCTTCCGTTCTTCCTTTCTCTCTCTGCCAAAGTCAGTGCTAAACAAGATGATCTCGAGGGCCTAAAAAGCTCTTAAATTCTGTAACTAAAAACTATAAATGAGCTTTGCTCCTAGTTTGAAAGCAGTAAAAATATTTTTGCTTTATCATCTTTTTATACCTCCAACCCACATTATTGCTGCCTTTAATAATCTTTTCTGCCTAAACTCCTGTTTTCCCCAAAGATTTAACATCCAATGAAATCACTATAATTACAGAAGTCACTACTTCCAGCTGTCAAAACAATCAGACCTGTCCAGGACTAAGCTAGATGCCATGTAGAGAAGCAAAAACACAGTGCAAAACTACAAAATGCCACTGTGTCGCCCCAGCCATCAGACATGAGGATGGAATTTATTAGAATAAACTACGACCCAGACAGGCTGGACATCTTCTCACACCGGCAAAGTACAATGTACAGACACTGCCTATTTCATTCCTATATTGTCTGCGTTTTTTTTTTTTTTTTTTTTTCCTATACAGACACTACAGATTAGTTAGCATGTGTTTGGGGTCCTTAAGAATGTGTAAATTATCAGTCTTCATTCCAGGCAAGCCCTCATCTGCTTTGCTCCAAAATCGCTGCGGCAAAACGCTCATGAAACGAAATAAAACGCCTCTGCCAAGCGCTCGAGGCTGCAGCCCTCACGTTGGGACACATCTGCGTCCCCTTTTCCCTCCCGCACCTGCAGCTAGAGAGAGATGTGAAATCGGCATCCCTATCTTCCGGGAATTCAATTTCCGGATACCTTGGATACCTTCCCAACACCGAGCAAACCACCAGGAAAACGGACAGTGCCCGGCGCGAAGCCGCGCAGGAGCTGGGGGCTGCGTGGGGCGCGCGTGGGTGAGCGGGCCCTGCAGGGCGCAGCTTCGCATTCCGTCAAGGACAGATCCACACCCCACTGAGGCTTGACCCGAAAACAACCAAAGAACGGGAGTTGTGCTAAAATGGCTGCCCGCGACGCTGCTGCCGGGAGGAGACTGCTGCGCGCCAGGGCCGCATGCCCTGCCCACCGGGCACAGTGCGCCCCACCCCTCGGTGGCGGCTGCATCCACCTCCGCACACGCCCGAATCTGGGGCGCTTCCCCGGGCCAAGACAAGGCACAAGCAACCAGGCATCGCCATGGCAACCTCCCTCTCTTTCCCCACCCCCATCCCCATTATCGAACAGCTGAGATGCTGAACATCCCTGAAGTTGTTATCCGCAAGTTAATGCGGTCCTCTGAGGACCTGGTTTCCTAACCATTGTTCTTTGAGCGATGGACTGCTTCCTGGAGCAAACAAGACAAAAGACAAAATCTTACCACTGTGTTTTAAATGGTCTCTTCATCCCTCCTTGGCCAAAATGTCAGTAAATCTCATCATTCTCCTCTAAGCAAGAGCAGCCAAAGAAACTAGGGGGAAAAAAAAGAGAGAGAGGATTCCACTCCAACTCTAATTTACCGACACTAATGTTGGAACAACCTTGATGTTTGGAAGGAGGCTTCAGTTTCACTTAGCTATCAACCAGTAATAGTTTTATGACCACTTTTCTCGTATATGGTCTATGAACGAGTAAATTGGTATACTTTGCCTAGAGGTCAATGTTTCAAGAAATAATTATACGTTTGAACAAAATATGTCTACAAAGATCCTCATAGCCGCTATGGTTTTAATGGTTTTAATAGTTTTTTCTAAATCAAGCTAAATGTACAAAAATAAAAGATCGGTTAAAGAAATCAATACAATAAGATATTTTGTGTGTCTTTTAAAAATAAAATTACTCAGAATTTGTTGAAATATTTTTAATGAGTTATGTCTAAGCAAAAAAGGTATTAAACAATGATTAATCTGATCCTATAATTTTTAATCGAATGTATACAACAAGGAAAATATTAACTGGCTATCTCTGGACAGTGGAATATTAGGGGACATTTTCTTTACTTTTTTGACAGCGATGACAATTATTTTATATAACAATAAAAATTCACAATGTTTTGCTTTGTGTCGATTGATTTTTCATAAGTAAATACATAAATAAACAGCAATGTGATCATAGATATATGATTATAGACTTTTTCCCTTAGACATCCAAATATTTGTATTTGGTTGGAAAAGGAAATATTTCTTTATTTATGTTCTATCAAAGGGAACAAAAATGAGTTCCCAAGTGAGAAAGTAATGATATTAAGGAATATCAAAAATAGTCTAGTTTTAGAAGCCTTCTTTAAAGATTAAGACTTTCATTTGTGGGTTTTTTTTTTTTTTTTTTTTGGTACTGGGGTTCCTGGAAGCCCTTCTACCTCCGGGCTACACTCCCAGACCTATTTTTACATTTTTATTTGGAAACAGGGTCTCCTAAGCCAGTGCACGCAGCTGGCTCCGAACCTGTGCGATCCTCCTGTCTCTGCCTCCCAAGCGCGGGGATTACAAGCGTGCGCCACCACGCCCGGCTCATTTGTGTTTTTTTTTTATCTATCTATGGAATTTCAAATGGAAGAACAGTTGATTTCACATGGAAATCTGTGAGTGCTGAGAGTCTAAGCTCTCTGGTTACATTGTGCTCTGAGTGGAATCCTTCAAAATTCCTTTGTGGCACATGCTTGTAAACCCAGTACTTGGGAGACTGAAACAGAAGGGTCATAGGTTCAAGGACAGCCTCAGCAAGTAGTTAGACTCTCACCAACTTAGGGAGACCCTGTTTCAAAATAAAAATAAAATAGGACTGGGGGGTTAGCTCAGAAGTAGACATAGAATGCCCCAAAGGTTCAAGGTTCAATCCCTATTAACACACACACACACACACACACACACACACACACACAGGCACACACATCTTCTCTTTAGCTCCTAAATCCAAACCAGAACAGCAGGGAACCACCTGTGGTTTTATTCACACACATTTACTTGTTTACTTCCTCCTGCAGAGAAACCACCACTCTTCTCAAGAGAGAGAGAGAGAGAGAGAGAGAGAGACAGAGACAGAGACAGAGACAGAGACAGACAGAGAGAGATAGAATAGAGAATGGAAGGGAAGAGAAAGGAGAGGGAGGAGGGAGGGCTACAATCAAATCAAGTGTTGGGTTTTACACTATTTTATTACAGTAAAATTCTAGAATTTACATAAATGTCCAAGAGTTAGAGACAAGGTGTTATAGCTGGATGCCAAAACTGCATGCAGTCCTTAAAATGGAAGATATAGAACATTCAGTCATGCAGGAAAGTGCTCACAGTGCAGCGGTAAGTGAAAAGGAAGTTGTGTTAAAAATAGAAGGTTCAGTGTGACCTCGTTTTATAAAATAACATGTATTGCACACAATACATAGTCACATATTTAATGCACTGCACACATAACTGAAATTTTAAGCTCCAGAATTATAGCTTGCCAATTATTTCTTCTTTCTCTTTGGACTTCCTAATCCATTAGCAATAAGGTATTAATAACAGAAAGTCTATCATTTTAGTTGCCAGGAAAAAGTATACTACACGCTGTGGTGATTTTTCACGTAAGCATTTTGCAGACTTGAAATGTTTTCAACGCATATATTTCACAGACCAATGATTAAGAGATGATACCTGGGGTGAGACTTGTTCCTCGCTCTGCATGCCCCTTCATCTGAACTGAAGTTCTCAAGCCTTGTGTGTCTTTCCAATCTAGTTTTTAGAGTACATGTATTGCCATTTACCTGAGAACATCTGTTTATAACATTGAAAAGACTAAATGAAGCTAAAGGTTGTACAGACCCCTAGTAAGCACATTCCCAGCATTCCCAGAGTAGATGTGTGCTCTGGACTCAAATCTGATTTTCCATGAACCTCTATTTATAAAGGGTGAAACTGTTGGCCACATGACTCCATAAATGAAAATCCACAAGGGTTCCCTGCTCATTGTAGATGGCCAAATCTTCCAGCACAGCCCTACAGGCCTCTTACTTCCTGACCACTGCTAACCAACTGGTGCACCTGATCCTAAACCAGCCCTTCCCACCTCCTGTGCTCAGCCACTGTGATACTACAGCAGCTAATTTATTATTTCTTTAATTTTTTATTGGTGCATAGTATTCATACATCTTAATGGGATAAAAGATGGTGGAGGCATACATGAACACATCACTCAATTAGCTCTTAACCAATTCCTGCCCCATTCCTCCCTCCTTCCCGTGGTTGGCTTAGTGATTGACTTTGATATGTAATTTTTTGTGCTACTGCATACTAGGGATGGAACCCAGGGGCATTCTACCTCCAAGCTACACCCCCAGCCCTATTTTTTATTCTTTATTTTGAAACAGGGTCTCACCGAGTTGCAAAAGGCCTCACTAAATAGCTGAGGCTGTCCACGAACTCAGATCCTCCTGTCTCAGCCTTCCAAAAGTTGGGATTACAAGGGTGAGCCACTACACCCAGCTCTGATATGTAATTTAAATTGAATCTTTTCATGTGTAGGGATTCTTTAACATTCTTTCTATTTTACAGATGTTACCGGCGGGGTTCAGTCCTGTGGGGGGCAAGTCCACTAGCGGTCGGGGGCCTCAGAAAGATGGGTCAAAAGGCAGGCGGCGTTCTGCAGATCCTTATCTGCAGCAGTTCCTTTCCCTCTATGAATTCCTCAAGTTTTTTAGTTACGACGTTTTGGGAAAGAAACCTGAAGTGGACAAAGGCTTCTTGAGCCAATGACACTTTATTATGAAAAACCCAAGAAATTTATATACTTCACCAGTAAAGTTAAGAGAAAGGGGGGCGGGTGTCTCTCAGCTGGCTGTTGAAGAATTAACTTCTGTTTCTCTCCAAGGTCTTGCAGATAAGCAGCTCCAGGTGGCAGCCTCCCAGGATAGTCGAGGCTTGGGAGCTTCTCAGGGGAATCTTTTAACCCTTCCTGGAACTTTTCATCTTTTGGGCTCAGTTCATATAACAAGTGTGGGGAGATTTGGTAATTCAGGTATTGGCATCTTATCTTCTGAATCTGAAAGCTTAAGCATACTCACGACACAGTTTGGCAGACAAAATACCACAAACAACACCACAAGGTTTTTAGTTCTAATTGTCAGATGCATTTTCTTAACTGCTGAGCACTCTTTTTTAAACAACAAGCCTATTAAAAGAATCCACTTCCCTGTCTCAAACTCTCTGCAACCTGCTTCTAACTTTCTAATTCCTTTCTTTCCCAGTTGGGACTTTCTTATGATAAGCTCTTTTTCATGCAAAAATGCTTTTCTTACTCTTACGGTATTTTTTTTCCTTCATACATATATATATTTAGAATGTCTGTCCTTTATTCTGTCATATTCATTTCTAACTATGCGGCCATTTTTTCTGTCTCCTGGAGTGCTCACACTGAGGTAAAAGTTAACAGTCTTTTTCTTTGGGTCTATTGTATTTGGGCAGCTAAGTTGTTTCTTTAAGGTCACACACAAGGTTTTTCTCTGTCTCTTGGCAGGATTTGCCAGAGTTAACGATGAAGGTCGGAGGCCATTTGTGATTGCTGCAGCTGGGGTGCTTATCACAGTACCTGAATTTTGGCCAGTCTCTCATTATTGTTGAGCAGAGCCAAGGACGTTTAAACAAATTATTAGAAAGTTTATCTCCACGGACTCAGTTTCTTTTTATAGTCCTAATTTCACATCACTGGAGCAATTCGTGTAGAAAGTTAAAGGAAATATTAATAGTCATGAAGGGTAAAAGTGGGGGATATTTTGGCCAGAGACGATACCTCTTTCTCGGGGCATTCTGCCGATTAACTATGTGGAGTGGGGGTCTCAACACATAGATGCCGAGGCAGCAGGATGTCTTGGCATACAGATGAATAAAATGAGGTACAAAATGTTAAACAATCTTATCCATAGTTCCTATCATCTATAGGTAATAAGCATTTGGGTAAACACCCAAGAAGCCCAGAACCAACTTTTAGCTGTCATTTCAGAACCAGGATATGCAGTCTTCAAAATGAATCATTAGTTTCAATGACTCTACTTTAACATAGATTCTTCTTTCTCTGTAGAGGACTTGTCGACATTAACAGATTCTGAGTCTTAAAAAAAAAAAAAAAAACACACATATATAAGCTGGGAGTGGTGGCACACACCTGTGGTCCTAGTACATGGAAAGCTAAGACAGGAGAATTACAGGCTCAAGACCAACCTCAGCAACTTAATGATAATCTCAACAATGTAGCAAGACCCTATTTCAAAATAAAAGAAATCTGGGAATGCAGCTCAGAGCTGAGTGCTGTTTTATTCTCCAGTACCAAACCAAATCAAGTCAAACCAACCAACCAAACAAACAAATTTCTCAGGGAGGAAATTAATAATGTTAAAATGACCTATGAAATATTATTAGGAATCAGTTTGGATGATATTCGAACTTTTTTATTAGGAAAAAAGACCCTGAAAGAATAAGACAGGGGATGGCTAAGTTTAATAAAGGGCTTAGGGTATGGAAAGCGGTCATGAAAAGGAACACTATGATAAAGCTCTGGAGTCAGCCAGAAAGTAGTACAAGAGCCTGCACTTAGGGAAGTTTACACTTCCTCTACCTTCTCTAAGTCAAAAGGCCTGAAAGCCATGGGTTCTCCATGTCAGTGTTCTTGAATGGTAACAGTTACCCTACCCATTTCTGTCAGGCCACTATTAAGACTGACTGAAGCAGAGGAAGCTTACTGATGGTTATGCACTCAAATGTATTTAGAATGAATAGTGAATATACAGAGGTATTTCTGTCTGCTTCGTTTTTAACATTATATCATCTTACAGCTACGCCTGCATTTTCCATTAAGCTATTCAAATTTTTTTTCTGGGTAGGGGAAAAGTCTGGGAATAAATAAATATATGAGGTAAAAACAAGCATACTTTTAGGTGCTTTTGAGGGCCTAGTTTAAATTTTGCTTTCAGCTTTTAGTTTTTAGCTTAAGAGAATCTAGGATATCCTCACAGATGACAAAATATATGCTTTGAAGGAAAAGGTCAAAATCTCTGGAGGATCATGTCCTTTGGATGTAAATAGAACCAATTTCACCTCAACATATTTGCTGAATTCTAATTATGGAAATTGAGATTTGGCTATAAGAAGGTTCATTTGATGAACTTGAACTTTCTTTTGTGTTGTAGCACTACTGCAAATTTCAGTATTCTTTTGTAAAGTTCGCAAAGTTCCTATAGTTATCTAGTGACTCCTTGTGGAGTTTTCTCTCTATACATAATATCTCAGCAAAAAGTTAAGGAATTATGGAATTTGAGCTTAAGGGACCTCAGAAGTACCTAATGCCAACTTATTCAATGCCAACAATGGTATTGAATAGATACCAAATTGGGTACCTATTTCACAATGATCATGAAAGATGGTTGAAAATTTCTGGTGACAAGAAAAGATCTTTTGGATTTCTGCTTCCTGTCTGTACTTGGAATAATGAAGTATAAGTCCAAACCACTTTATATTTTCCTACAAATGTAACCATTTCCTACAAATATAACTATAAGGCTTAGAAGGAAAATCAAAAAGGAAGAGCATTTCACATTGCCCAAAGCCTGTAATGCCTATTGTGGTTTTAAGGGAAATTAGGTCTTGTTGATAAATTAGATTCTGTTGATAGATTTAGTCTTACTTGAAAGTCAAGCAATCAATGGTTTAATACAATGGTGTGTGTCTAAATTGACCCATCCTCCAAGAAAACACCAATCTCCTTCTTACTCTGAAATTGTACCTTTACTTTATGAGATGGGTTTTTTGTTTGGTTTGGTTTGGGTTTCAGATTGAGTTAGTATTCAATAATCTTGGCAGTAAAATTTTATCATTTAAATTTCATTACCTATTCTCTTGCCTTGACAATACTGCAACTGGTTTTTCTATAAAAACTTTCCCCATGTTGTGTGAAATCTATAGGTGATGGTAAAATTAGTTTACCCTTCCTATTTGTTTAGCCTCAGTATGATCAGGTGGACATGAAAGCCAAAGAGATAGTTCCTTCCAGAAACACTGAATTTTAGACAAGGAAGCAAAGCACAGAAACCCCATTCAAGACCAATAGTGCAGCAGGGAAGCCTGGTCAGACTCTTCTAGGTATTAGGTTATCTTTTTATCTCACAGAGTTGTTAGACCTTTCCTGGTTCCAAGCCTAGTTCAGTCTTCTTTCCATTTCTGGGTATTCCTAAAATGCATCTAACTTCTCCTATTCCTCCTCCTCCTCCTCCTCCTCCTCCTCCTCCTCCTCCTCCTCCTCCTCTTCCTCCTCCTCCTCCTCCACCTCCTCCTCCTCCTCCTCTTTTGCATTCTACCACTGAACTACACCTCAAAGCTCATTTTATCTTTTATTTTAAAACCTGGTCTTACTGGGCGTGGTAGCACAAGCTTATAATCCCAGCATTCTGGAGGTGGAGACCAGAGGATAGCTGTTTGTGAACAGCCTCAGCTACTTAGCAAGGCCCATTCGCAACTCAGTGAAACCCTGTTTCAAAAAAATAAAAAGGGCTAAAAAATAGGACTGGAGTTGTAGCTCAGAGGTGCAATGCCCTTGGGTTCCATCCCTAGTACTGTAAAAAAGTAAAGAAAAAAAAAAGGGCCTTGCTAAGGGTGACCTGGAACTTCAATCCTCAGCCTCCCATGTACCGATTTATTCTCCTTTTTAAATCAAGTAATTAGATTCTAAAATTGATTAAGCAATTAATGACACACTTCTATGAAATTACTATGAATTATGTAATAGAGTAATACACATTAAATGGGTAAAGTATTTGGTACATTTATATCCCAATTAAATGGTCTGTCTCAGTTAATTTCCATTGTTTGAAGCATAACAGAAGCTAGCTGATGCAGTGCTCCCATCAAAATGCAAATATCAAAACTAATAAGGATATAAGTTTTTAGTCTCTTTAACACTGAATTTACTAAAACAGAGTAATGGGGCACTAGTTTTTATGGTTGTTAAACAAGACCGGCAAATCCAGTACTATTCTGAGAGGGCAGGCAGGCAGCAATGGAACACCATGTGGAGGACAATTTTAGGTCTTCACCAGGCATGAAAGCAATGGATGGTGGGATTACTGGAGAGAGAGGTATAGGCACATGTCATGATAGTCTCAAAGGGAAGATAAGCTTTATGTCACTAGCCCTAAATTCAAATTAATTTGAAGTAATAAACCTAGTGGCAGGGTTATTCCTTTCTTGCAAATCAGTACCCACCCTGCTATTTCTGATAAGTATATTTTAGAATGACAGAGATGCACACATGAAAGACTAAAACAGATTTCAAGCTTTTTATGTATAATTTTATTTAAAACTCATCATATCTTGTACTTCAATTTGAAATATTTAATGCTCTTTCTGAGGTTATAGAATCAAGAAGTAATAAGATGAAATTCAAATGCAAGTCTATCTGACTGCAACGGTTACTTAAAACCTTCCATTATGCTTTCTTTCTCAGGATTCTAAGATGAAAATTTTCAATTATAACTGAGGATAAGAAGAACTGAATGATAACACATAAAGTCTCTACTAATAAAATAATAAATTTTCAATTACACGAATATGACTGGAAACATTTTGTGCTATTTCACATATATACACATACCAAACAAATAAAAGCACCCACACACTTTCTTGGAATGTAAGATTAATCTAATCTGTTCTTAGGTTGCCTCATCTTTTCCCACTGGTACTCCATACTTTCCTTATATCCTGAGTAATTTACATGCAATGTTTAATAGAGTTTTCATATGTTTTTCTTTCTGCTTAAAATATGCTTTATTATATCCCCAGCTTTGCTTAATCACTTCCATGAAAATATGGTTGGTTCAATATTCTCTTAACAAGACTCTAATGGTGTACAGAACCAACAACCACAACTCTCCCATAAGTCTCTAAAGTATCCTATGTCCACCCTAAACCCAGGACTTTTCAGTGTGTACTGTATTGGTGGCTTGCCTAGTTCAGGAAAATTAACTTATATTTGTTTGTTCTTAAACTTGTCTCTATCTGGCCTGGGATTTATCAAACACCCAATAAGTGTCTGTTGATAAACTGAATTATTAATGATTTAATAGTTCAGAAACTAGTACATGTTTTGCCCAAATTCTAATAAACCCAGTTTGATTTCTGACAGAATATTTCGGCTGAATAAATAATCTATGTAAGAGATTATGCCAAGCTGGGCACAGTAGCACATGCCTGCAACCCTAGCACTTAGAAGGTTGAGACAAGAGGATTGCAGCTTTGAGACCAGCAGCAACTCATGGTAACTTAGTTAGAAAACGGTTTCAAAATAAAACAAGGCTAGGGTGTGGCTCAGAGGTAGAATGCTCCTGGGCTTAATTCCCAGTAAGACATGCACACACGCAAAAAGTTAATACCACAATTATTATCAAGTAATCACATTATCATGAAAATAATGATAAATATAAGTTAATACCTTCTTGATGAAATAATTCTCAATATTATGATGGCTAGGGACGTAGTCTGCCCTCCATGTGCCCCAGCACCATTTAATGAAGAACTCTTATCAAGAAAACAAATACCATGGAACTATTATGTAACAGTAGCATTCCTATTATTCAAAATATTTATTGAATGATATACCTAAACCTAGAAAAAAAAAATCTTACTTGGAAGTGCCTGCCGAGTGTTTTCAGTAATTTTCTGAACATCTTCATCTGCTGATGCTGCAATCCTGCTGGTATGAGCTGACAAGTATGTCATCAATATTAACATTCTGGGCGAAGCTCAGCTCCTGCTTGGAGGCTTGTCCAGCCCTCTCATGTTTTATAATCTGGCCCTGGCATTTTGGATGTTAATGATCAGGAAGAATTGGGCTGTAGTCCTTCCTTAACTTGGGAAATTCCTATTGCCTCTGGTGGAGATACTCCTCCCTGGTCCCAGTGGCTTTCCTGTACCTGGGTCACTCTGACTTATTTTATTGAGTGTGCAGGGTAGAAGGATTAAACAAGGAAAGCTTTGATATGGTTTTATTTCTCTTTGTCATCAGAAATATATGACCCTTATGATAGAAAGTTAGTTGACTTCTGGCTATCTTTGAATAACAAGTGATTAGAAGTAAACTTCACAAGGTCTCAGCATTTTCATAAGTCTGATTCTTACTTTGAGTGTATAAAAGACACAGCAGTTACCTTCAGTGTCTTAAAATTGCTATCAGTTGCTGGATATGGTGACACATATTTGTAATCACTGAACTTGTTGGCTGAGATAGGAGGATAACAGGTTCAAGGCCAGTGTCAGCAATTTAAGAAGCCCTCAGCAATTTAGTGAGAATCTGTTTCAAAATAAAATAAAATAAATAAATAAATAAATAAATAAATAAATAAATAAAAGAGGGCTGAAAGTGTAGCTCAGAGGTAGGATTCCTGCCAACCCCTAGTACAAGAAAAAATCACAGTCTGTAAGATGTATTACTAGAATAGCTAATGCTTGAAAAAGTAGCTGAGTAAACTTTTGTTTGTGCAGTTAGAATTAAAAAGGCCTCTATAGGCTTAAAGCATTTTTCTCTTCTGTTATATTTAGAGGGATACATGCAAGTCTTGACAGGATATTAGTAAGCTCTGTGTATACATGTGTGTAGTGCCATGAAAAATTATATACTGAATTATGTCATGCGATTAGACATATTTTTGTAGAAAATATCACTATTATATCACTGCCATAAAATTACAGCCATGGGTGTGATGGTGTTGGATTTAGGGGAAGTCAAGTGTTCAAAGCCAGAGTGAATTTTCATTTCTGTTTTCCCAATGCTTGTTCCACATTAGTTTCTTTTATAAGACAAGCTGTGTAAGATATTGAGTATCAAGAAATATATGTAGAAGAAATTTTCAGATGTGAGTCATTATTTGACGCCTCCAGAAAATCCATTTCTCACTTTTGAAAGCGGTGTGGTCTAGCCTTGTTTAAAGATACCCCAATTTCCACACTTGCCTACTTTCAGAATCACCATGCTCACATCTTGTGAATAACTTCTACCACAATTATTACCCCTACTTTTTTTCTTAAGATGAATTGCAAGCTAAAATTGGATGGCTTCTTTCAAATGGGAATTATGATATTAGTATTTCTAAGAAAGAATGAATTCAGTGTTTAGCATATATAAATAATATGTTTCTTTCTCATTTCCAATAGTCTTTTAAATGTTGACATAAAGAGTGAACACTGCACTCATTCATGGAATTGGTGCCTAATTTGAAACATATTTTCCATTAGAGAGATGGCTATATATGGGAAGGAAATAACTCCTTTAGTCCCTCTGTGTATATCAAAAGAGAAATCTGGAACCCTTATATAGTTTATGTTTAAGATTTTGATTAAAAGACACAATGAAAATCTCTTGAGAGCTTTACCCAAGGTAGAGGATTTGAACTGAACATATTGAAAAAAGATTGGGTGCCCAAATACCAGTCTTAAGTATCTTTTCTTACTTAACTACATAATAAACAATTCCCATGAATGTAAAAACCAGCCACTTCCTGAATAGTGGCCACATCTGTTTTCCAGTTAAACGTAAACCCTCTATCTCTGATTTTGGCAAATGATTTAGTTTTAGAGATGGAAGGAAATTTAATCCAATTCCCAAATATTACGTTTGAGGAAATTGAGGCACAGGGAGATTTCTCCTTAATAACCCCTATCAACCCTTCCATTCTCCTAAGAGTCACTCTTTGGAAGACCTCTGTTTCCTCCACCATCAAGACATCAGGTCTCTTTATTGCCTGTTCACAAATTCCTTTGCAATTTTATTTCATAGTTCTTAATGTAACTTTTCATTATGCAAATGAAATGCACAACTTTGTGGCTTAAGGTCTGTGGCCTAAGTCAAAAAGTCTTTCTAGCTTCATTACCTGGTCTGCACATGTGAGGCACACAAACAAATATTTAATAAATCAGTGTTTCAGCAACATGCAATGACATCAAGCTGTTTCTTATTTCATTTATAAAATAAGAAGCTATACTGGATTATTTTTTAATTTTATACCGATTTAAACAATTTATGAATGTTTTAAAGTCTGAATTTTTTACTATTTCATATCTTGTTATTATTATAATTACTTACTGTTTGTGTGACTTGATTCTGTCCCATCCAAAGAATGGAGAGTGCATTGGAAGGGCAGAGTTGGCCCAGATATGTGAAATTTGCCTTAGTTGCAATCTTGAGGACATAGGTGGAGCCAGGGTCAGATCTGTATAAATTACAAGTCAGATACACAAAGCACTCACAAGACAGGGCCAAAGAATCTTGTCTGTTAGTGCTGAAGAGACAAACGTAATTGGCATTTTGATAAGGATACACATGTTCCTGGAAAGAACCATTCTGAAGCGAGTGACTGAGTAGAGGTTATAAATGAGATGCCAACAAACACTACTTTCATCTTTGACCCCCCCAGTGAAGCTTGGAGCTTGATTTATTAAGGGTATAGGAAAGCAGAATCATTTGATTCCTGGTGTTAGCATAGACTGCAGCAGAATCAGGAAAGGAAAGGAGAGTGGGTTTGTTTTGATCTATTTTGCCATATCCCTCTGCAGGCAAGCCAACAAGCTGTCCATGAATAAAAGAAAAGTGTTTATTAAATTTCAGGAAACATTTTTTTCTGCCTTTCAACTCCCACTTTGTGAATGTCTCATGAAGAATAAATACTGTCTGAGTTGATTGCTAGATAAGATAGAGAGAAAGGTGAAAGTTGGACTGACTTCTTGAGGGAAAAAAGTGAGAAAGATAAAGAGATAAGCATGTGATTAACTGCTGCCTTATATTGTGAAGAGTTCAGATTAAAAGAAATGTATCTGTTATGATCTCTAATTTAAATTTGTCCATTTTAGAAACCATCTGGGAATATTAAATAAGAAGGTGTTAGTATTAGATACCCCAAGGCTATTTCTTCTCTGAGCAAGTAAAATAATTGTATAGAGATTAGAGTATTAAGGCTTATTCCTGAGATTCTAAACTTTTTTTCAAAACCATATGTTGAGGCCCAGGTTTGTGGTTCAAGACAGACACACAGATGCACACCAAATTTTATTTGGTATTAGCCAATGTGCCATCTGGCCAAATTCATTTCATTTAACTATAATTGCCATTTGTCAGCTGTTTTCTAGTAATTTCATAATCATATTTTATTTATTCATTTTATATTTTGTTCATTCATTTTTGCATGTCTTACATTCATTTCTGCAAAAGGTTTTTGAGCACTTTTCAAATTCTAAGGACTCTTATAGAAACTAGGATTATAATAAGAAAACCAAACAAACTAAAATAATTAGGACTTCATATAGTACTTAACTTTGCTCAGCTAAGTACCTATTAGGTATGTATGTGTGACTGATGATTTTGTTAACTTCCCCAAACTATAGTACCCATTTATTGTTTGAACTCTAGTTTCACATTGCACTGAAGGTATTCTGTAGATATGATTTAATATTTACAATCAGTTGACTTCAGGTAAAGGAGAATGAGTAGAAACCTTAAGAGCAAAAACAGTATCTTATTGGAGAAGAAGGAATTCTGCCTCAAATCTGTAACATAGACATCATGTCCAAGTTTTGAGCCTTCCAGCCTGTCCTGCAGACTTCAATCTAAAGATTGAAACATCTTTTCATATAAGTGTCTTGTTCTTAAAAATGTCTATTGCAGGTCTCTGTCCACTTTTTAATTGGGTTGGTTTTTGCTATTGAGTTGTATGAGCTTATTTTATATTTTAGATATAAACCTTTTACTAGTAGTATCATTGGCAGATATTTTCTCTTTTCTTTTTCCTTTTTTTATCAGTACACTATAGTTTCACATCATAATGTGGATCATATTGACTATGGCATACATTCACACAGTACTTGATGCTCTTCCCCCCACTCCCCTTTCCCCCTCCCAACAATGAGTGTCCAGGTTGACCATGCTGCATTCACACTTAAACATATATTCGAATGTAGCTCCTCCATTAATGAACTTTAGCGTTCTTCCTCTACTACCCTTCCTTTCTAGCTTTGTTGAGGTTTTTGCTTCATTATCTGGAATCTCTCTAGTATACTAATATTTCGTAGTTTGGGGAAATTAAAAATATATATATGTCCCTTCTCTTTCCTGGCTGATCTCACTTAACATAACATTCTCCACATCTTTCCATTTTCTTGCGAATGACATGATTTTGTTCTTCTTTATAGCTGAATAAAATTCCATTGCATATATATTCCATAATTTTGCAATCCATTCATCTGTTGATGGAGACATAGGTTGGTTCTGAACATATTTTGGCTATTATGAATTGTGCTGCTATGAACATGGGTATGCATATGTTACTGTAGTTCTCTTATTTCAACCCCTTTGGAAAGATATCCAGGAGTGATAAAGCCAGATCATAAGGTGAGTCATGAATTTTATATGGAGACAAAAAAGACCCAAAATACCAAAACAATTCTCATCATGGTTCTTATGAACCATGTAGGAGGCATCACAATCCCTGACTTCAAATTATACTACAGAGCAATAGCAGTTAAAACAGCATGCTATTGACACAACAACAGGCATACAGACCAATGGAGCAGAATAGAAAATACAGAAACAAACCCACACACCTATTATCAATATATCTTTGACAAAGGAGTCAAACTCATAAGCTGGAGAAAAGACAGCCTTTTCAACAAATGGTGCTGGGAGAACTTGCTAGCCACTTGTAGAAAGATGGAACTAAATCCTTACCTCTCACCATGCACAGGAATCAACTCAAGATGGATCAAAGACTTGGAAATTAGACCAGAGACTGTGAAACTATTAGAGGATGGCATAGGCTCAATACTCCAACACATAGGCACAGGTAGTAGCTTTCTTAACAAGACCTCCAAAGCATAGAAAATTAAAACAAGAATTACAAGTGAGATGACATCAAACTAAAAGTGTCTGTTCATCAAAGAAGCCATCAAGATCCTAAAGAGAAAGCCTATAGAATAGGAAAAGATCTTTACCAGCCACCACTCTGATAGATGGCTAATATCCAGAATACACAAAGAGCTCAAAAGACTCTACACTAGCAAAACAAACAACCCAATCAAGAAATGGACAACTGAATTGAATAGATGCTTCACAAAAGAAGAGATACAAATGGCCAATAGATACATGAAAAGATGTTCAACATCATTAGCCATCAGGGAGATGCAAAGCAAAACTACGCTGAGATTTCATCTAACCCCAATCAGAATGGCAAGCATAAAGAACTCAAATAACAACAAATGCTGGTGAGGATGTGGGGAAAGAGCAACTCTTTTACACTGTTGGTGGGAGTGCAAACTAGTTCAGCCGCTATAGAGATCAGTGTAGAGACTCTTTAGAACACTTGGTAGATATTTTCTACAAATCCTCAGGCTATCTGTTCATCTTGTTTATTTTTTCCTTTCATGCAGGATTTTTTCAGGTTACTATATGCCCTCTTGTTTATTTTTTTCCTGAATTTTGATGTGATACCCAAAAATATAATTTACAAGATCAATGTCAAGGTGCCTTTTTCATGTTTTCTTCTATAAGTTTTTATAGTTTCATGTTACATTTAGGTTTTTAATCCATTTGGGTAGATTTTATGTATGTTTATCATGTCCACAGCCCATTGTATTAAGCAATGGGGGATTATTTATTTATTTATTTATTTATTTATTTATTTATTTGCAGGTCTGGGGATGGAAGCCAGGGGCATTTGACCTCCGAGCTACACCCCCTGCCCTGTTTTTTATTCTTTATTTTGAAACCAGGTCTCACTGAGTTGCAGAGGGCCTCACTAAGTAGCTGAGGTTGTCTGTGAACCATGATCCTTCAGGCTCAGCCTCCAGAATGCTGGGATTACAAGTGTGCACCACCATGCCTGCCTGGGATATTTAGAGAGGCCAAAGAAAGTGCCCAGAGACAGTGTAAAGAAGTATGTTTTAGTGAGGAAAGGTTAGGAGAGGTCTGTGAGTGCTTCAAGAAGACTTTGGTGTTTCACCAAGCTGAGCCTTCTCTCCCTCAGAGTGTTTTGCCCAGTGGTGGCTGGCTGAATGAGTGACAGGTATCCTTTCCACAGTTCCTTCATTTCTGTTCTGGTACTCACTCTGTGAGAGGTTTTATATATTGGGCTGCAGAAGAAGTGACATTCTCAGCATCAGCTTGCTCTGTTTGCTTATATGACTAACATCCCAAGGAGCACCTGTCCTGTTGCAAATGCAAGAAAGTAGCTCTCTACAGATACTTCTTGCCCTAGTTCTCAGTGTGCATGAGAGAAAGCCAGTGTCTTTCAGGATAATGTGTATATGGACTTTCTGGGTCAGGGCTTTTCTCACTGTGCTCATAACTTCACTAGATTTTGGAGAACAAAAAAAGAGGACTCGGGATTTTGGTGTTTTATTGTCCTTCCTTTTCTTTAGAGATAATACAATAGTGTAGGATAAGGGTCCAATTTCATTGTTTCAATGTATATAGATAGCCAATTCTCCAAACACTACTTTTTGAAGAGATCATTCTTTGTTATTGTGTATTCATGACATTCCTGTCTGAAATTAGCTAACTTTATATGCCAAAGTTTATTTCAGATCTCTCTATTCCTTTGCATTATTATATGTACTTGTTTTTATTCCATTACAATACTCTTTTGATTATGATAACTTTGTAATGAATTGTAGTGCCTCCAAAATTTCAGTCTTATTTCTCAAAATTACTTTGGCCACTCAGGGCCCTCATGGTTCCATATGATTCAAAGGTGATCAGCATCACTAACCACCAGGAAAACAAATCAAAACTACAGTGAGATGACATGTTTCACACTTGTTAGAATGGCTGGTGTCAAAAGGACAAGAGAGAACAAGTGTTGGTGAGGGTATGGAGGAACGAGAAAGCTGTAGGAAGTGTGTGAGGATGTAAAATAGTACAGCCACTACTGGAAAAAATATAGAAATCCTTCAAAAATTAAAAATACAACTTCATAGGCCCCTAGGAGTCAGAATTATCTATTTTGTATATATACCCTAAGGCAATAAAATCAGTCTTTCTTAGAGATGTCCACTACAGGAATTTTATTTGTTCATTGTGTGTGTGTGTGTGTGTGTGTGTGTGTGTGTGTGTGTGTGTGTGTGTTTTACTGGGGTTTGAAACCAGGGGCATTCTGCCTCAAATATATGCCTCCAGACTACCTTTTTTTTTTTTTTTTGAAACAGGTCTCACTAAGTTACCAAGGGGCTCTTTAATTGCTGAGGCTAATCTTGAACCTGGATTCCTTCTGTCTCAGTCTCGCAAGTATTGGAATTACAGGTGATGCCACTGTATCAGCTCATACTGGAGCATTATTTACAATATCCAAAACATAAAGTCATGTATCCATTGATGAATTAATGTCTAAGAAAATTGCAGCATGCATATATACATATATAGTAACCAATAGATTAGAATATTATTAGTTTCTAATATTATTCTGATATTATTAGAATGTTCTAATTATATATAAATGAGAGTACTGTTCAGTGTTTAAAAGGAAGAACACTGGTGACAGCAAAAATGAAACTGTAAGACATTACACTACGTGAATGAATACAGACAAAAATATCCTGGATGAAGCCGGGCGTCATGGCACATGCTTGTAATCCCAGCATTTGAGAGCCTGAGACAGGAGGATCCTGGTTTGTGGACAGCCTCAGCTACTTAGTGAGGCCCTTTGTACTCATTGAGACCCTGTTTCAAAATAAAGAATAAAAAATATGGCTGAAGGTGTAGCTCAAGAGGTAGAATACCCCTGGGTTCCATTCCCAGTACTACAAAAAAAAAAAAAAAAAAAAATTCTTGGCCAGGCATGGTGGTGCACACTTGTAATCCCAGCATTTGGGAGGCTGAGAGGAGAAGATTGCGGTTTGAGGACAGCCTTAGCTACTTAGCGAGGTCCTTTGCAACTTAGTAAGACCCTGTTTCAAAACAAAGAAAAAAATAGGGCTGAGGGTGTAGCCCCTGGGTTCCATCTCCAGTACCGCAAAAATATGTATCCCGGATTACCTTTAGTTTTATGTGGAATATTGAAAACAGCTGAGGACAGGGCAGTGGCGTGGAAGAGGGAGATTTGAAGCGTTGACACACTTGGAGTTATGTAGGATAAGTACGTTTATAGTGCTGATGAGACAGCCACATGATGACCACAATAATAACTGTGTTGTGCACTGGAAGTCTGCTCAGAGTGGAGTTTCGGTGTTCTTACCACATGAGTACACCACACATTCATCAACATAGCTATGTAAGAAAATTATATGATAATTTGTTTGACTATAGTAACCACTTTGCTATGCATATGTATCTAAAAGCATTGTGTTTTACATCTTAAATACATATATTTTTTAAAAAAAGACATCAGCATCAATTCTATTCCAGGATTCCAGACTGCTGGAAGATTACCAATCAGTCTCCACAATCATGTGATCCAACTACTTAAAATCTCTCCTATCTCTGTAGTGGGCACTTAGTTGAAGCTTTATATTGTTAATATACTATTCAGTATCTATAACTCCAGGTAGTACCAGATATTATGAGGCTTGAAGCTAAGTAGGGGTGCCCTTAAAAAAAACAGAATATAGCTAAGTGTGGTGGCACATACCTTTTAGTACTTGGGAAGCTGAAACAGGAATATTGAAGGTTTGAGACCAATGCGCCATAACTTACCAAGACTCTGTTTCAAAATTAAAAACTGAATGCCTGGCGCACTTTTGTAATCTCCCACACACACACTTGGGAAGCTGAGACAAGAAGATCATGCAGGTTCGAAGCCAGCCACGCTGGCTTAAGAGACCCTGTTTCCAAATAAAAAAGTAGAAAAAAAGGTGTCTGGGAGTATAGATTGGAGGTAGAAGGGTTTCCAGGAACCCCAGTACCACCAAAAAAAAAAAAAAAAGAAAAGAAATTAAAAACTGAGTGTAACTCAGTGCAGCAAAAACTCCTGGGTGCAATCCCTAGTACCAAAGAAAGAAAAAAAAATAGACTAAGAATATAAAACTGCAAATATAAAGCCGGACATGGTAGCCCACTCTTGTAATCCCAGCATTCGGGAGGCTGAGACCTGAGGATCGCGGTTCACAGACAGCCTCAGCTACATAGTGAGGCCCTCTGCAACTCAGTGAGACCCGGTTTCAAAATAAAGAATAAAAATAGGGCAGGGAGTATAGCTCAGAGGTCGAATATCCCTGGGTTCCATCCCCAGATATGAAAAAAAAAAACTGCAAATATAAATTTACTTTAGAGACAATCTGTAGAAATAAAGATTTGAAACCCTTATTAACATCATGGCAAGTCTACTTATTATTTTTATAATGACCTGTGATATGAGAGTATTGTTTTTCTTTTTTCAACTTATATAATTAAATTTTAGAGGAATGGCTTTTCTCATGTCTTAGAGTTCAGGAAGAACCAATGTAAACTTCCAGGATACATTATATGTCATGCCTGATAATCAAGGTTCTTCCTGGTATAGGAGGTAACATTTCAAACAGGTAATTTTAATTTTGGATTGAAGAGAAGTGATTCTAAGAGACCTGTGCCTTTCAATTTTATGTGCCTTTTTAATAATGAGTTCCAGGGTGAAGCACCAACCCCTCTGTCAAAGCACAGGACAGAGAGGAACAATGTAGCATGTAAGCAAAGGCTAAAAGCCAGCATGGTACTGGCTCACGAAAATTCATGGACACAAAATGGTAGTGGTGCTTTAAAAAAGAAAGAAATAGAAGCAAAATGGAGTGGTTTTAGTACTTTAGCAGCTGAAGAAACACACTGACGTTTCTCTTCTTCTTAATTCCAGAAAGTATTCAACTATATTGAAGATACTTGACTTTACAATAAACACCATTGTACCTTCAATAACTTTAAACAAATTTTGATATATTTCTCAGAGTTTTTAAATATACTATTGCACATCGAAATTAAGCTATTGTACCCCCACCTAAATAATATTAATATCCACCATAATAAGTATTTGCTTAATAAATGAATGAACTAATGAATGAATGAATATATGCAGCAATACACAGTCATTTATTCCCTTTGCTTCTCAGCAAAGTTCTAAATGCTTGGATCTTTTCCTCCATTGAAACAACCACAAAATTCCCTAATGTACATGATATACATTCACAAATATATAAAAGTCAATCAGTAAGCCAAACATGAGAAAAAGGGAAGAGGGAGGGAATGGTGAGGGAATTGGGGAAGGGCTAAATGAGTGATGTGTACGTGTATGCCTCTACCATCTTTTATCCCATTAAGATATATGACTTGCTGGGCTTGGTGGAGCTGGGCATTTGAAAGGCTGAGAAAGGAGGATCTGGGTTGTGGCCAGCCTCAGCTACTTAGTGAGGCCCTTTGCCTCTCAGTGAGACCTTGTTTCAAAATAAAGAATAAAAAATAGGTCTGGGCGTATAGCTTGGAGGTAGAATGCCCCGGCATTCCATCCCCAGTACCGCAAAAAAAAAAAAAAAAAAAAAAAGTATGACTACAATACACCAATAAAAAATTAAAAAAAAAAATAAACAGCCATACCAGTGGGACTCCAGATAATTGAGGGGAAATATCAGCAAAGTTTGAATGGAAAGATAGAAGAGGAGGAAGGCTGATCTTGATTAATGAGGGTCTACATCTGAACATGTGTAAAATTATGAATAAGACATGGTTAACCTAGACAACCATTGGTGGGAGGAGGGAAGGGAAAACGGGGGTAAGGGGGAGAGGGCACCAAATATAGTTTAAATGTATATCATTTATGTTCAATAAAAATTTATTTAAAAAAGAAACAGCCATAAACACACACATTCTGAAAATTTGATAAAGAAACTTGAGGTGGATATTCTCGTTATTCAGAATGCTAGTGAACACCATTGGCAATACAATCAATTATTGAGAAATTGATTTAAAAATCTTGAATCAACTCAGACTTGGTCCATTGTTTAATTTATGGTTAACCTACAGTCACTAGATGCATTTGTCTTTTAAAATTTGACACCAGAATCTCCCCCACATCCATTTTTGGAATAATAGAATTGCTTCTCTATTTTCTACAGAGATCTATAGGTTTAGGTAAAGACTAACACCAGCAAAGTTTATATAAAAAAAAAGAGCACCCATATGTGGAAGTCACTTTTTAGCATTAAAGTGTGATATTTTATACTCTGTTGGAAAGGGAGAAGATAATATAGACATTGGAAACAGAATTACATCAAAGTTGTATGACCTACAACATCTAAAGAATTCTGTCTTTGAGTTCAACCTGGTGTTTTATGTTACAGAAAGAATTTCTTGCAACCTCTATCTGCCCTAAACACCAGAGAGAGAGAGAGAGAGAGAGAGAGAGAGAGAGAGAGAGAGAGAGAGAGAGAGAGAGAGAGAGAGAAAGGGAGAGAAATGAGCTGCTCCACACTTCACTAGGGTTCAAAATGCTTGCATTCAGAGAAAGGAAGTAGAAATGTTGTCTGTGACTGAAAAAAGACACTAATTAAATTAAATATTTGAAATAATCAAAAGAGTTTCTGAGTTTCTCCATCTGTGACATAAAAAATAATAATGACATCACTTTTAATATATCTAAAGCTTTGTGCATGATATGTAGCAGCATTATTCTATGTAATTTTAACTGATTTTACAAAGTACCATGAACCCGACTGCCTCTCCAGCTATTTCTCCCTCCAAAAATCTCCAACTCTACCATCCAAGTCATCCCAGGAACCACCCTGTGAATACCTCTGGCCAGAGTTGGTGATATGGGTTGGCATCAGAACTGTACTTTTCTGAGACCTTTGGTACAATAACTGAAGAAGGTTAGACTCTTTTTGAGTAACAACTGGTCAGAGATCTAAAACTCAGACGCCATCTTCTTGGGATGCCAAAATCATCTACCAAGAGTAAAAAGCTGATGTCCAATGGGAGAGAAGGAGAACGTCTACATGAAAATAGTGATAAATATGAAAAGCAGTAGCATCCTAACATGATATAAGAGTCTCTGATGGCCACTGGTCTTGAGACTTAGCCACATCTTTTTATTGACTTTTGATGCATGTCATTGTCCTTCAATACATTGTCCATTACACTTAGACTGATTGACTGATGGGTTTCCATTACCTGGTTAAAAAAAAAAAAAAAAAACCAGCAGCACATTACAAAGGATACCTCCCTTCTGTTTCAGTAATGATGTGATAAACATTATTATTTATACATTCTAGTTGAGGATTCTGAATTTAAAGGAAGAGATGTTACTTAAGGTCATACCACTCATAACTGGGGCAACCAAGATGGAATATGATCTCTCTCCTCAGAGTTCTTTCTTCTGAAGATCTTGCTCTAGCCTTTTCTCTCTTGTCATTCTTTCTCCACCTATCTGACTTCTGTGAGACCTCCAGGTTAGCTTGCCAGCATGCATTCAGAAAGTTTCTTTGACTCCATAGTGTTTTTTTTTTCTTTCTCTTATCACAACATTTATCACTTTGAACCCTAAACCTCTCCTTTGTTGAATGTTCTACTGGTCTGTAGAGTATCTGATGGCAGAAGGGATCTCTTTCTCAACCTTGTTTCTCATACCAGGCACATCTCCTAGCTAAAAGTAAGCCTTTTATATATGTATTTTGAACTAAATGAATGAAGGGTATATTTAGCGGAAGAAAATGGGGAGTTCTACATGACTCAAAAATTGCAGGACCAAGGGAGCCTCTGACATTCTCATACAATAGATTAACTCAGCAGGCAGCACTTCCCCCAACTCCCTGGGCTTGATGCTCCTGCACTATAAAGTAAAATAATACAAATATATCTTTAGCTTTGTATCCCTTTCTTCCCCCACAATCCCCACAACCTTGTGGCTCTGCTCTAATTGGGCAGTAAGAATGAAAAGAACAAATAAACTGAAGACAATTTAGACACTCTGAAATATCTCATGTCAGATCAACAGTGTGGAAAAAAATGTTTCTTTGATGAATAATGTTAATAAAAAGCCTGGCTTTCAGTTCTGTATTTCTGTCCTTGAACACTCCAGGAACATAAGCTATTATTTTTCATTAAGCTTTGCCTCAGAACTTTAAAAAATATATACTAGATATACCTTCTTTTAACACCCAAAGAAATATATAGAAGAACATAGTATATATTAGAGTATATTATTAAAGATTATTTAAAATTAAATTACAAGAAGGAAAGTGAGGAATATTTAAGATACATTTAATTAAATTATTTTTAAATTGACAAAAATGACACACAGTTTCATATACAACACCAAGTCTCAAGATGTATATAGACTGTGCAATATCTCAATTGAGTTAATAAATGCATGAGTTACTTCACATATTTATTTTTTGTAGTAAGAGCATTATTAATCACTATAATCACTCTACTATTAAGTAGAACTGTTGAATGTATGTCGACCTTCTAACTGAAATTTTATATCCTTTAACCAATATCCACTCCTTCAAACCAGTTGCAGGCCCTGGTAATAACCATTTTACTACTGCTTCTAGGAAATTAACTTTTTAGAATCTACATACAGATGAGATCATTGTAATAATGCCGTACTTAATTTATTTTACATGCTGTTCTTAGTAAGATCCACATTGTCACAAATGGCAGAGTTTCTATCTTTTTTAAGGCTAAGCACTATTTCAGTGTGCATATGTACTATTTTTTTCCACTCATTTGTTGATGGAGAAAAATGCATTTCATGTATTAGCTATTGTGAATAGTGCCGCAGCGAACAAGGGAGTGCAGACATCTCTTTGACATTCTGATTTCAATTCCTGTGGGAAAATATTCAGCAGTAGCGTTTTGTATCATGTGACAGTTATTTTTTAATTTTTAAGAAAATTCTGTATTGTTTTCCATAATTACTTACTAATTTAAATACCACCAATGGTGTGCAAGTGTTCCCTATTCTCCATATTTTTCCAACACTTTTTATTTCATCCTTTTGATAGTAACCGTTCTAAAAGGTGTGAAGGGATATCTTAGGATTTTAAATTGCATTACTCTGATGATTAGCTATATTGAACATTTTTCATATACTTCCTGGTTATTTTTATTATCTTTTGATAAATGCCTATTCAGGATCTTTGCTCATTTATTTGTTTTCTTGCTATTGAGTTTCTTATAATTATAGCTTCCTTTAAATTTTTGGTATTACCTTTTTATCTGATGTATAGTTTGAAAATACTTTTCCCATTTTGTACGGTGTCTCTTTTACTCTGTACAAACGTCTTTCAATGCCACATGTTGTAGTACATGCCTGTAATCCCAGCACTTGGGAGGCTGAGATAGGAAGATCACAGGTTAGAGGCTGTCCCCGGCAATTTAGCAAGTTTTATGTACAGATCTTTCATATTCCTTGATGACTTTTTCTATTATTTGTAGCTGTTGTAAATGCAGATGTTCTCTTGATTTCGTTTTCAGTTAGTTTTTAAAAATATATAGAAATGCTATGTACTTTTATATGTTGATTCTGTATTCTGTAATGTTACCAAATTAATTTAGTAATTTTGTTTGTTTGTTTGGTGGTACTTGGGTTCCTGGAAGCCCTTCTACCTCCGGGCTACACTCCCAGACCTATTTTTTACATTTTCATTTTGGAAACAAGGTTTCCTAAGCCAGCGCGCGTAGCTGGCTTCGAACCTGCGCGATCCTCCTGTCTCTGCCTCCCAAGCACGGGGATTACAAGCATGTGCCACCACACCCGGCTAATTTAGTAATTTTAACATCTTTTTTCATGGAGTTTTCAAGGTCATATATACATATATATATATATATATTATTGTGACATATGGAGACAGAAAAAATCAATTTCTTTCATTCTAATTTAGATACCTTTTATTTCTTTTTCTTATTTAATTGCTCTGGCTAGAGTACTTCTAGTACTATTTTATAAAGAAGTGGTAATAATGGGTTTCATTGAGAATTATATTACCTATGGCCTTGTGATATATGAACTTTATTTTGTTGAATTACATCCTTTCTACTCCCAATTTGTGGGGATTTTTTTATTATGAACAATTATTGATTGTTGTCATATACTTTTTCTCTGTGTAGTGAGATGAGCACTATTTTATCCTTTATTCTGACAAGAATATTTATTGATTTACATCTGTTGAGCCATCCTTGCATACCAGAGATAAATTCACTGATCATGATGAATTTTTATGTGCTGTTATATTTAGTTTGATTTTATTTTGTTGAGAGTTATTGCACATGTAGTTCCTCAGATATATTGGCCTGTTACTGTTTCATTTTTTCAACTTTGACGTCAGGAAAAGACCTACCCCTTAAAATGTCTTTGTAAGTTATTTACCTTTTCTTTTATTCTTTTGACTGGGTTAAGATTAATAATTAGTCTTAGTCCTTTAAATGTTTGGAAGAAGTCAGCAGTAAAGTCAACTGATTCTAGGTTACTATTTTTTTAGAATGCTTTCTGAAGTGTTTCTCTCTTTTTTATTGATTTTTTTTAATGGTGCATTGTAGTCATACATTTTAATGGAGTACAAGATGATGGAGGTATACATGCACACATTACTCTATCTCTTCCACAATTCCCACTCCATTCCCTCCCCTCTTTCTCCTTTTCATATTTGGCTTAGTGGTTAACTTTGATGTGTTTGTGAATGTACATTATGTACATTAGGGGATTTCATTCTCTCTACCATCTCCCTCAGTTAGTTTGCCTTATTTGCTAATTTATGGTTTCTCCTTCTTCATCTAGGATTCTTCCTATGATCCTTTTTCTCCCTAGCTTTCACATATTAGGGAGAACATTCAATTTTTTTACTTTTGTGACTGACTAATCTCACTTAGCATAATGTGATCCAGTTTCATGTATTTTCCTGTAAATGGTGTAATTTTGTTCTTCTTTATGGCTGAGTAAAATTCCATTGTGTACATATCTATAGTTTTGTAATTTATTCATCTCTTGATGGACATCTTGGGTGGTTCCATAAGAAAACAAATAATCAAAAATTAGGCAAGTGAACTAAACAGAAACTTCACAAAAAAAGAAATTCAAAAGGCCAATAAATGTATGAAAATGCTCAACATCAGTAACAATCAGAGAGATGCAAATAAAAACTACCCTGAGATTTCATCTAACTCCAATTATTATGGCAGTAATTCAATACACAACAAACAACAAATGCTGGTGAGGATGTAGAGAAGTTGTTGATTGGATTTCAAATTAATACAACCTTTATGGAAAACAGTATGAAAGATCCTCAGAAGAATGGGAATGAACCTACCATTTAATCCAGCAATACCACCATTGCATATCTAACCAAAAGAATGAAAACCAAACTATCAAAATAATGCATGCATATCTATGTTCATAGCCACACAATTAACAATTACCAAACGAAAACCAGTCAAGGAAATCTAGGCTTTTCATAATGAGAGGATTTTTATTACTGATTCAACCTTTTACTAATTATTTGTTTGTTCATATTTTCTACTTCATGATTCATCTTGACAGGTTGAATGCATCAAGTAATTTTTTTTATTTTCCTAGGTTACCTAAATTCTTAACATGTGCTTGTTAGTAATAGCTTCTCATTATATTTTGCATTTCTATGGTAGCTGTTATAATGTCTCCTCTTTCGTTTTTTTTACTCAACTCTTCTCCCTTTGATTCATTAGTGTAGCTAAGATTATGCCAAATTGTATCTTTAAAGAAACTCTTAGTTTTACTGATGTTTTCTAGTTCTTTCTAGTCTCTAACTTATTTTTACTTTGATTTTTATTATTTTTATTTCCCCTACTATTGCTTAAGAAGTTAATATTATGCATTATTTTGAACAGTTTTAATTTTAAAATTCATACTAGAGATATAAATTATTTGTACACTACCACAATATTAGAATATTATAAATTTTACCATATAATTACTTAATCCAGTAAGATTTATTTTAAAAAGATAAAATTTTAATGAGCATAGGTTGCATCTAATTAAATTTTTCTTTCCAGAAAATTTATCAAGCAAAAAGAAAAAAAAGCCATTGGTATCTATATTAAAAATGAGCCAACAGATATAAGACTTTTAATGTGTGTGTGTTCCAATTGGTGAGCCTCACTTCTCAGCTTGACAGGGAAGAAAGTGTGTCTTTTTAGGAAGACCATACTGAAGTGGTTTTGAATTATTAGGATTTCTGGTAAAATAAAATGTATCTATTTTAGACAGGTCAACTGTTCTGAAGCTGTGCATTACTGTCCTCATTAAATAAAATCTTGAAAGATCAGAATCCTCACACAGGTGGAGATCAGGTTTCAAACAGCTGCTTTGTGACCAATAGCTAGTCACACTGTTCTTTGAAGTCACTGTTGCCTAAGCAAATGGCAGAAAGGGAGAAGAGCTCTTGAGCACTGCAGAGGACACAGCAAACAAGAAAGGATGCAGGGGAGTGCTGCTGGAGTAGTGATGGAGTGATGGAGATGTTGCCTTTTTTCTTGCACGGGTGGAGATGTGGAAACCATAGAAACACAGAAGGCTCTCACAAATGGGGAATTGATTTTGAGTGAAGGCACATATTTCTCAATATCACTGTCCACAATATTTTCAACTGGAAAATATGTTTTTGGTTCTCAAGTTTATAAGATTTTTTTTTATACTTTAGCCCTCTATAAGCTCACCTTCTGTGAATCTTTTTTTATTTTCTCCTAAAGTTGCTATTTCTAAATTTGATGTGTTGGAAAGACTTGTTCGATGGTAACTCTTCACTCACTGACTGTAATGAGGAAA